>NC_081842.1:211773972-212121673 GCF_963259705.1 Myotis daubentonii | reverse complement strand
AGCAGGCCGTGCTGGGAGCTGCCTCCTACCTGCCGTCATTCTCCATGGAGGTGATGAGGTTAATTTGCATACTCACTCTGATTGGCTGGTGAGTGTAGTGGAGGGATGGCTAATTTACATGTTTCTCTTTTATTATATAGGATATAGATGTAGATATAGATATAGATAGAGATAGAGATTTTTTTTTCAGATAAGTACCCAGAAATAGGATGTCTGGATCATATGGCAACTCTATTTTTAATTTTTTAGGACTCTCCAAAATGTTTGCCATAGTGGCTGCACCAATCTGCATTCTCAGATTGCCATCAGTCTACATCCTCACCAGCACTTGTTTGTTGATTTATTGATGATAGCCATTCTGGCAGGTGTGAGGTGATATCTCATTGTGGATTTAATTTGCATTTATCTGATGATTAGTGGCAATGGGCATCTTTTCATATGACTGTTGGCCATCTGTATGTCCTCTTGGGAGAAATGTCTAGTCAGGTCCTTTGTTCAGCTTTTAATTTGATTGGTGTTTTTTGGTTTTGGTGTTAAGTTATTTGAGTTCCTTATATAATTTGAATATTAATCCCTTATCAGATATATCAATGGCAAATATCTTTTCCCATTCAGTAGGTTGTCTTTTTGTTTTGTTGATGGTTTCCTTCACTGTATAAAAACTTTTTAGTTCGATACAGTTCTATTTGTTTATTTTTTATTTTGTTTCCCTTGGCCAAGGCAGAATATCAGAAAAATACTACTAAGAGAAATGTTGAGAGTTTACTGCTTATATTCTCTTCTAGGAGTTCCTAATGGTTTCTTTAAAGACCCTACCTCCAACATAGTCATATTCTGAGGTATTGGGGTTAGAATGGCAACATATGAATTATGAGGGTAGCACCATTCAACCCATAATAGCCACTTATAAGCTTTGAGCCAGTGAATAAGGCTCCTAATCACTCAATCATGACTCTACAGCTCATTTGGATGCAGAAAACTGAAACCCACTCAAGCCAGTGTGAGTGAAAGGAGCGTTTACTGGAGAGTTGCAAGATGTTATCTCCCAACTCAGAACTGAAACCCAGCCATCCTCTCCCCATTTCTCAGGACTGGCAACATTGCTGACATCTCCTTTTTATCACACTCTCTCTGTCTCTTTTCTTCTCATCGTTTACTGTGCTTAAATATGGTCCAAAAAGGCAATTCATGTCAAGTTAACATGACCTTTTACCATTAGTTTTACTCTCTAGGTCTTTTAATTCAGATTCTCAAGAGAGAAAATCTGATTGGTCATTGGCTAGCCATGATTGGTTGATCTTGAGTCAGGTGTTGATTTCTGGTCCAGTCAGCTGGTTCCCAGCCATAAGGGTGGGAACAGAACTGTGTGATATAAAAGAGGTGTCCCAGGCCAGCCCCTTCAGCAAGTACTGAGACTGGGGATTTTTCATGTGTCGGGGGCTGACATCCCAAAGTGTGGGCTGATTAACATTCCAAACTATGTTCACAACAGAAGACAAACCTCGGCATTCTTGTTCGTAAAGTAGCCATACACAGCTAACAGTCATTTGAAAGAATAAATGAGATAATGAGCTGCAGAATTCTTTGGTGACTTGAAGCCAAATGAAGTTTTTGTAGAAATTATCAAGAGCATACTAGTCACATTACTATGTCCTTGATCACTTAGCTCTTGACACAAAATTGCTGTGTAACAAATCACCCTAAAAGTCAGTGACTTAAAAACAACACTTGTTTGTTCTCATGCATCCGTGGGCTATCTGATAGTGGCTAATCTAGGTTGGGCTCAGGTGGGGTGGCCTTGCTCCAGGTGTCTCCTACCTCCTCCTGGGACCCATGGACTAGCCAGGGTATGTCCTCCTCATGATAATGGCAGAAGTTCCAGAATGCGAGCTGAGCTGCCAGGCATCTTTATGCCTAGAAACCTGTCTCTTTTTTCTCTGTTTAAATGTGATACCATCCTGTGTGGCCACCTGGATCAGAGCTCTATAAATGTTACATACGTAGCAAATCAATCATTTATACTTTCATGGTCAGTCCGGAAATATATTCATGTTTTGAATTCATGTTAATGCATAATTTTCACAAGGACCCCCTTACTACAAAAGCAAGGTACATAAATCTCGACGTTCTTGTAAATTTAATCAAATATTACTCCTTCAGTGATGTTGACATTGAATTCTTTACTTAAACTGTAGAACCCAAAAGGAGTTAGAGCTCTGACACTTAGGACAGACCCAATATTTCTCTTTCATTTCTTGATTAGGGGGACTGAAGCTTAGAAGATGAAATGGCTCACCTACGGCCTCAAAACGAGCTCCAAATACATGTATTATTGGACTTACTGAAACCTGGATCAGACTAAATACGGGGATTCTGATGCTGCTAGGGAATTGCAGATTAAGATTAACATATCCGAGAATTGATATTGTTTGCATTTGGATTAGATCTCACTCGGATCAGCTGAAAGATAGTAACCATTGCTTCTTGGATCCCATCTGGAACTCTAGCATTTAACAGGAAGGTATGAGTTGTCAAGTGGGAGAGGAATACAGAGACTGTGCCCTTGCGTTGTCAAATTGAGAAGATCCTTTCCTCCCTGCCCTCCAGCTTTTGCACCAGCGTCCTGGCCCTAAGACAGCTGATCAAATAAATCTTAGTGGTCTGTGTATGTGAACCGCGTAAGTTTAGAATTGCTCATTTGTGCTTCTCTGCTGCAGGAATTTCATGATTAATCATGACGATATTACTGGTAGGGGGATCAGAGGTTAAGAAAATGTTAAGACAGTCACCGAGTTTAAGAAATTATATGTTTTATATTCAAAGCTCAGCATAGACTTAGGGGCAGGAAAAATGCTAATAAATATACAGAAAGGCAAAAATACATTCTAATCTTCTCCACCTCAAAAAAGCCCCGGAGATCCTTCTTAAAACACACAAAAGACGCCCAATCATTCCTTCCTTTGAGCCATTTCAATAGTTATGTACGTCCTGTTCCCTGTCTTTTCTTGATCTTAACCTTTCTGATGGCCAAGATTATCTTTCTATAAGCGAGGTTTTTCTCAAATTGTGAAAGCTGGGGAAACTATTTTTATTATTCTCACAGGCCTTGGTATAAAAGATCTTCCATGTAAAAGCATTTGGGTACAAGTAACAGATTCAAAATATGCAAATGATGAAACTCATTGTGTAGTCATATCAGAAGCCAACTCCTACTGCTATTAAATGAGGTTCTCCCATCTGGGAGGGCTGGAGGTTTGCTTTTGCTATTTATGTATTCCTTTCCAAAGTTCCCTGTGCTGGGGCACACAAAGGCTGCGGCTCCCAATGGGATCCTGATGCTATTGTTGTCTGCCTTTGAATATTAAAAAGGATGCAGGGTGTATAGCTATGACCATAGCCTTGGGGTTGGTATCACGGACATTTGCACACCTCCCATTATTAAGACTCTTTTGAGTAGGAACACTGTCGTGTATGAAATGAGATGCTCCCTTGCTGATGTCATCACTGTCTTGATGTTTTACATCTCTAGTCTACTGGCTTCTCTTGTTGAGCACATTTGACCACACACACCCCTTTCTACCCTGACTCCACCCCATTTTCCTGTGCATACATTTTTCACAATACTCGTGTCCTCCTGTCAAGGGCATAGAGAATGAGGCTGGCCAGTGATCTGATGAGTAGACTTGTCCATCACGATCCAGCTAAGTATTGGTCCTGATTCTGACATCATTTACACATAAGCATCACCAAGGAGCTTAATAAAAGGCAGGTTTCCAGGCCCACCTGCACAAAGTTGAATATGTCAGGCTGACTGGAGGCTCGAGAATTTAATTCATTAAACACCTTGAGCAATTTTGATGCAGGTGATCAGTGGCTGAGACTTTGTGAAATGCGGTCACTGAGGGTGGGCTCTCAGCCACCCAGCCTGGGTTTGAATTCTAGCTCTATCACGGAATAACTGTGATGTCGGTGCAAGTCACTATTCCTTGCTCTTCTCATCTGCAAAATAGGGTGATAATGTATACATTGCAGCACCATCTTAAGTGATGAGCTCCAATATCTGGATGGAACTCCATAAATGTTTCTCTCTCTCTTTTTTTTTTGTCTATTTATCTATATAAAAGCTTAAGCAACCGTTACAATTCTACGACCAGTTGACCAGTCGCTATGACTCGCACTGACCATCAGGGGGCAGATGCTCAATGCAGGAGCTGCCCCCTGGTGGTCAGTTCACTCCCACAGCCAACCTCCTGTGGCAGGCCAACCTCCTATGGTCCCTCCCCCGAGCCAGCCAACCTCCTGGGGTCCCTCCTCCCCACCCAGGTGGCTGGCCCCAGTCGGCCCAATAGGGACTGGGTTAGACAGCCCTGATCATCTCAATTGCCAGCCAGGCCGAGGGATCCCGGGAATTCGTGCACTGGGCCTCTAGTCTTTAATATTTCTTAAGTTGTCCATGATTCATATCTTATTCAAGAATGACTCAACAGAGAAAAGTTATCCTTGTATGGAACGGTTAGTTGTGAGACCAATTTTTCTCTTGTTTTGTTGTGTTTACATTTTTAAATTATAAAATAGATTATATTTACAAAAGTGTGGCTATAATGCATATGTATATTTTAAGGAATAATTTTTAAAAGACTGCCTGTGACAAATAGCCAGGCACTGACCACCCAGTTTAATAAGTAGGACATGACTGGTATCTTTGATGTCTCCCATATGCTCTTTGCTAATCCCATCTTCCTGCCACACCAGCGTAACCGCTGTGCATATTTGGTATTTATTGTTCCCATGTGTTTCTTTATAGTAGTGATATTCAGAGTATAACCCTTAACCAACAGTATAAATATCATCTGGGAATTTGCTAGAAATACAAATTCTCAGGCCCCACTCCCAGACTGACTGACTAGAAACCCAGGGCCAAGATCAGTCAGCCGGGTTCTAGCAAGTCCTCCAGGAGACTCTGGTGCACACCGAAGACCACAGCCTGGTAGTGGGTAACCAGTGTGTGTGTCCCCAAATGACTTGTTACTGAATCACACCTGGTTTTGACCTTTATTTTAAGGAAATCACACTTGATGTTTTCTTTTGCCCTTAGGTATTTTGCCTGTAGTATGTTTTTGAAGTTTATACATATTCATATGTGTATTTATAGGGCCATTAGCTTACAGCTGTACAGCGTCCATAGGTGAATGCATGACAGCTTGCTTAAACATTTCAGAGCCAATGGCATGGGCTTTCCTATTGTGAGCGATGCTGCCGAGAACATTGGTGAATATGTAACTGAGGTACCTGTGCCAAGAGTGCCTCTGGGGAAGGGCTGCCTAGGGTTTTGGATGGTACCGTGAGCATGGAAGATGGTAACATTTGTAAACAGGCTTCGCAGGGTCTACAGTGGGTGTTAGGTTTGGCTCCCTACACTCCTGTCCGGCTATCCTTCTATGTAGAGAGGGTGGAAACTGAAAACAAAAGAAAACAAAATCCCAGCCTGGCTTGTAGCTAGGTTTCTAGAGGCAAATGAGATTTTTCCAATTAGATATCCCCACACATGATAGGGAAGGATTTGTGGGGCGGGGCGGCAAAGCCATCCTCCCTGCTGCTGCTGGCTGAGGCTGCCAGCAAGTTCCTATAACAGCCTGCCTGTGCCCCCCCCCCCCCTAATATGCTTGAGTGACAAGAAACAATGTCAGGGGAATGCAGATGATAAGTGCCCATCAGCAGACGAGTGAATACAGAAGTTGTGGTATATATATACCATGGATATTACTTGGCCATAAAAAGAATGGAATCTTACCATTTGCAATAATACAGTTGGACCCAGAGGGTATTATGGTAAGAAAAATAAGTTAGACAGAGAAAGGCAAATACTTGTATGTGGAATCAAAATAAATGAACAAACAAAACAGAAATAGATCATAGTTACAGAGAATAAACCAATGGTTTCCAGATGGATGGGGGTTCATTAGCGGGGTGAAAAGGTGAAAGGAGAAAGAAGTACAAATTGGTAGTCACAAAATACTTGTGGTGATGTAAAGTGTATCATAGGAAATATAGCCAATAATCCTATATAATAAAAGGCTAATATGCAAATCGACCTAACTGCGGAATGACCAGTTGCTATGACGATCAGGGCACTGATCACCAGAGGGCAGACGCTTAATGCAGGAGCTGCCCCCTGGTGGTCAGTGTGCTCCCACACAGGGGGAGCACAGTTCAGCCAGAAGCCGGGCTCACAACTGGCGAGCGCATTGGCGGTGGCGGGAGCCTCTCCTGCCTCTACGGCAGTGCTAAGGACCCCTGGGGGATGTCTGCCTAAGTGGGCAGGCAGACATTCCCTGAGTGTTCCCGGACTGTGAGAGGGCACAGGCTGGGCTGAGGGACTCCCCCCTCCCTCCCCCACACAGTGCATGAATGTCGTGCACCGGGCCTCTAGTATTGTAATAACTACATATGGTGCCAGTTGGGTACTAGAATTATTGAGGGGATCACTTTGTAAATTATATAAATGTCTAACCACTGTAGTACACCTGAAATGAATATTGAATGCAACTGTAATTGAAAAGAAAAAGACCGGGGTAGGTGGAGACACAATAAAATGCCACTGCACACCCACTAGGATGGCTGTAACAAAAAAGACAGAAATAGCAAGTGTCGACAAGGATGTGATCATGATCAACTCACAGTCAATTTTATTTCATCTCAACTCACAACTCGTGCCCCCACCAAATTATTTTGAAGCAACTCTCAGGCATTATATAATTCTAACTTTAAAACGTTCGGTATGTATGTTAGGATTCTTTTCTCTGACAGCACTCCCATACTTTACCACCTAAAAATTAGCAGTGCTTCCTTAACCTGACTAAAGATCTGATCAGTATTCACGTTTCCCATATTGTCTCAGAACTTTTTTAACTGCTGATTTATTCAAATTAGATGCAAAGTCCACATGTGACATTGAATTGATTTGTCTCTTAAGATTTTTATACATCAAGGGTGTTCTCTCTTTTTTTTATTGATTTCATTTTGGGCCACTGATTTGTTGAAGAAACTAGATCATTTACCCTACAAATTTCCCACATTCTGGATATTTTTTAATACCAGTTAACACCTTTTTTATGCCCTGGTACTAGTTAGACCAGCCGTGGGCAAACTACGGCCCGCGGGCCGGATCCGGCCTGTTTGAAATGAATAAAACTAAAAAAAAAAAAAAGACCGTACCCTTTTATGTAATGATGTTTACTTTGAATTTATATTAGTTCACACAAACACTCTATCCATGCTTTTGTTCCGGCCCTCCAGTCCAGTTTAAGAACCCATTGTGGCCCTCGAGTCAAAAAGTTTGCCCACCCCTGAATTAGACCCAGAGACCTGGTCAGATCCAGCTTCATTTTGGGCAAGACTACTTCCTAGGTGCTGCTGGGGCTGCACGGGGCCTCAGCCAGGATGCGGAGAGAATGTCTGAAGCTGTGGATCTTCTCACAGATTTTTTTAAGTGGCCGTCTAATTTGTATTTATCATCGGCTTAAGGAGTTTTAAAGGATGTGGCCTCCAGTATATTACAAATATTGACATAGAAATTGTCATATTGCTTGTTTAAATATGTACAAGGCAATCTAAATGCTAAAGCAATTTTATATCCCCTCGCCCACCTTCCCCTGAAGAACCCCCATGACCTGGTGGAGGGCAGACAGGTTGTGGGCTCTTAGCAGGCAGACCGGAGAGTAGGGGGAAAGGAGAGGGGAGACCAAGTTACACAGGCCCAGTCCCCCATCCCAACTCACTAGTCAGAGAAGACACACAACTAGGAATGGAGAGAGGCGAGGGGTGTTTCCAAACTGCTGCTCCTTCAGAGAAAAACATGAAATCTGAAAGAAAGAGAGTCCTGCCCTCTTCCCCCTTCTAGTTATAATCTTCAGGCGGGAGTTCCCAAACGAGGCTGTTCTCTTCAGAATCTCATGGAAGCATTTGTTAAAAAACAGAGATGCCCAGAGATTCACATCTGGAGACTCAGAGAGTGGCCTTGGAGTCTGTGAGTTCAGTACTGACAGGGGTCTGGAATGTTCTAGAAAACCAGCAGTTATATGGGTGATGGCACCTTGGTCCAAAGACAATAGCTCTGGGCAGGAACAGATTGTGTGTTTTTTTCTAAATCATAAAACCAGATAATGATGCTTATCTCCCAGAGCTGTTTGAGGATTAAATGAAATGGCACGGCCGTTCACTCAATAAATATTTATGGAGTGTCTACACTGTTGCAAGGCAGTACCCTGGACACGGATGGGCAGGGAAAGAGAAAGAAAAAGTTGCCTAAATGAAGATGTCAGTCCCTAAACCCTCAGTACCAAGGACGTGGGGTGGGGGCTGTGGAGCAGAGCAGGGGAGGGTCTTTGCTGGTCTAGACGGTGGCGGGAGTGCTGACCACACTCTCCAACCCATGCTGCAGGCAAAACACCACAAGTCTAGAAGGTGAATAGCAGTCATGGGTTAGGTTATATCTCCTAAAAACTCACATGTACAATCATAACCTCAGTGCCTCAGAATGTGACCTTATCCTATAGAATAAAGAGGTAATATGCAAATTGACCCTCACACTGTACGCTGTCACAAGATGGTGGCGCACACAGCGGGGATGGAGCAGCGAGGGCGGGGCCGGCTGCCGCTTCACGTGGCTTCTGCCGGAGTTCCTGCGGCCCCGTAGGGTTGTGGGGGTCCCGGTGTCCACTTTGCGCAGCTTCTGCTGGGGTTTCTGTGGCCCCACATGCACGCCATGGGGACGGGGCCCAGTTGCAGCTCCACGTGGCCCAGAAGCGGGGCATTGGGGTAGCACTCCAGGACTTGGGGCAATCCCGCAGCGTGCCGGCCACAGGGGGCAGGACTCCGGGACTCAGGGTGGTCCCATGGCACAGGGAAAGGGGGATAGTGGGGGGCGGGGTCCTGGGTCTCACTCGATTTTATGCGACGGGTCACTAGTTTGGAAATAACACTGTTGCAGATCTAATTAAAGTTAAGATGAGATTATACTGAATGGAGTTATGACCTCATCCAGTAGGATTGCCATTCATATAAAAAAGGGGAGATTGGGACACAGACCCGCATACATGTGGACATGAAGGCAGAATTTGGGGATGCTTCCACAAGCCAAGGAACACCAGGATTTGCCAGTAAACCACCAGAAGCTGGGTGGAGGCTGCACCAGGCTCTTTCTCACGGTCCTGGGAAGGACAACCAGCCGGCACCTTGGTCCTGGACGTCCAGCCTCCGGGACTGTGAGACAAGTCTCTTGGTTAAGCCCTGGCTTGTGGTGCATGGTTCTGGAACCCCTGGAAACCCATACCGCCGCCTGCACACAGCTGTCCATTTGGTAAAACAACAACATTCCTTCCTTCCTGGGTGAGCACTGCATGCATGGCAGGTGTTTCTGTGGGTGCGTTACATGCTTTATCTCAGTTACGCCTGGTAACAATAGTGGGAGGCAGATGCTGTTACTATCCCCATTTTGCAGAGGTTGAAATTGAGGCACGGAGGTTAAGCAACCCCTCTGACAGTCCCACAGGCAGGATTCTAACCCAGGGGGTCTAGAGCCTGTGGAGCCCTTTCTCTAAACCTGCATGATCCTGCTCACCTGGGAGCACCGGGTGTTTGTCCAGAGCCACTTGAAAGTGATGTCCCTGGATATTTCTGGGATGATTTCTGATTATTCGGAGCTGGCATATTACCATGTGGAGGGCTCGGATTTCACTTGGCTTCCTTTGACCTGATCGGTCAACACAAAAATCAAGGTTGAGTTTCTTAAATGAGCTGAGTTTGCCTCCAAGTCTACAAACCCCCCAACCATATTTCTCTACCAATTCAGAAGGCGAAGGCAAATGAGAGGCACCCATGTCTTAGCTGTGGGGAGGAGGCACTCATTGATCCATTCAGCTGCATGGCAGATGCCGCCCACTGACACTGAAGGAACTTTGGGGCCGCTGAGCAGGATGGGAATCCCAGGAGAGCCATCACCTGGCACGATCCAGGACCCAAGGGACTGCCCATCCCTGAGTCACTGAGCAGGGCCTGTGGGTAGCGTGAGGCTGAGTCCCTTCTCCTGCCTCCCCATCATGGGAAGCACCAGGCATTTCCCCCCTGAACTGCACCCTTTTGTGTAGGGTTGTGCAGAGCACCTCTAGGCTGTGGATTTGGAACCTGGGATTTTATCTGAAGCAGGTCTCCTCTGAGGCCAGGAGAGGCTGAGCATCACTGAGCATGTCTGAGCCCTGGTGTGGATGGGTGGGTGGGAGGAAGGACGCATGTTGCTAGCCAGTGTCCTGGCCAGTGGCCCCGGCAGGCGGCAGGGAATCAGAGCCAGGTCAACTGCTGAAAGAAGGGGGATCCAGGCTTGTGTGGATGGTGGTAGTGAGGGTGAGGCTTTTGGGGTCCCTTTGAGACAGACAGATGTATGCTAGAATGGCAAGCTCAAGGGCGCTAGAGCAGACACACCTGCATTATCACAACAGCTCCTACACCAACCCACGCTCCCATGTCTAAATCCTACCTCCTAGGTTCCCTGGGGTAATGCGTATGAAGCATCTGACCCAGGGCCTGGAACATTCTAGAAGCTTGATAGATGTGCCTCACCTTCCCCATCTACTTCCTGTCATGTATTCTTTGAATGTGCGTTCTGGGGCTCTTATGTCAGTTCAGTGGAGGCACTGTTGATTAAGTGCCTGCCCCAAGCTGAGCACAGAGTCGGGCACAGGGAATAAACAGATGAATAGCAGAGACCCTGGTCCCTACCTACAGTCGTGTCATTTCCTGGAACTGAGGTTCCCATGGGAAGTCCCGTGAGCAGAGTTCCCACGAGGAGGACTCACTGTCCCAATTTGCCCAGGACTGAAGGGTTCCAGGAACATGGAGCCAAAATCAGGAAAGTCCCGGACAAACCAGGAATTGCTGGTAGCCTCATTCCAACACAGTACACACAACATAGTCTAAGCCAGCCGTGGGCAAACTACGGCCCGCGGGCCGGATCCGGCACGTTTGAAATGAATAAAACTAAAAAAAAAAAAAAAAAAAAGACCGTACCCTCTTATGTAATGATATTTATTTTGAATTTATATTAGTTCACACAAACACTCCATCCATGCTTTTGTTCCGGCCCCCCGGTCCAGTTTAAGAACCCATTGTGGCCCTCGAGTCAAAAAGTTTGCCCACCCCTGGAAGCCATCCACTTGGACCCGCTAAATTCTTGTATCTCTTGTATATAGTGAATTTCCAAGGGAAACTTCGTCTGCAAGAAGTTTTGGGTACCTTAAAGGAAATTTTGTTTGACACCTTGACCTCCAAGCTCTAGTCTCGGGCTGCTGCTTGCCCAGACGTTTTGCCCACACCGTGTACCCGACCGGATTCAGTCACTGGGCGGGACTCCCGTCTACGCAATGGACCAACAGTGCTTGCTTGGAATTACCCTCCCGGGGAACAGCTCACAAGGATTCAGACTTGAAAATTGTCCTGTAAATACACCTCCAACCTGAAACACGTGTCGGAAGACAGGAAGTCATTTCATATTAACTACATGCCTACACGGTTCTTTATTTGTTACTCATTGTTGTGGAGGGAAACCTCTTTCCTGAGAATACAGAAGCCAGAGTCTGCCTTCAGCACCCTCTATGCCTGAGTGTATTTAAGCATCTTGCTCTGCAAGGATATTACTAAGCATCTCTGTCATGCTGGGGATTCGGGCCAATGGTCCTCATTAAAGGATGCTCTAATTCCTTCCCAGACACCCATGCCCCTCTCGGCAAAGACGCGCAAAGACTCAGAGGCCCTAGTGCTGCGTGCATTCCTGCCTGCGTGGAGACGGGCTCACCAGGGAAACAGAGCTCAGCGTGGTGTGTTCCCCCAGCTCCGGTATTTGTTCCGCTGCCCGGGCCAGGGCAGCTTGCACCAGCCCCCAGTCTTTCCACTGGGTCTCTTTTCTGCCTTCTCCTGGAGCCCAGGCATGCTTCCTTCCCAGCGGGCGAGGTCTCCTTGGCACTGGCATCCAGCTAGGGACTGCTGAGTGCCCTTTAGGGAAGAATTCAGCCAGGAAGATAATAGATGCTAATGTCAGAGGGGAGCCCCGGGGGAGGGCGGATCGGAGAGAATGGCCTCGCTGAAGCGGAGGGCTGCTTCTGTAATTTCCCCGGGGAATTGCCATCTGCCCTTGCTGGGGAATGAGGTCAGACACGCCGGTGTGTTTATTCTCCAGGGTGACGGGCAGGATGGGAGGGCTGCAGAGTAGAGGATTCGGGGAGCAGACCACAATTAGCACCGTCACCAGAACTTGGCCCTTCCAAGGTTGTTGTTTTTTTTAATGTTCACAGGATATTAACTAGGCTGCCGCTCTTCAGACAAAATAGTTCCCTGACGTCTGAATCTCCCCTTCTGGATTTGCAGAGCTACCAAGGCATCTTGTCAAGTCCCAGACTTCACATATTTTGAGGCCAAACTCGCACTTGTCACAGAAGGCACGTGCTTTCACGCTAAGAGGAAAAGCCCCATTTTCTAGGGTTACTCTTAAGAGGCCTGGCTTGGTGGAGGCAACTGGCTTCGAGGGGCAATCACTACCCAATTAAAAAATGGGCAAAGGGTCTGAATAGGCATTTCTCCGGAGAAAATCTGTTGAAGAGCCAATAAACATATGAAGCGATGCTCAGCACCATCGGCTGTCCGGGAAGTGGGAATAAGAGCCACCGCCAGGCACCACTGTACCTCTGCGAAGGCAGCTATAATCACAAAGTCCCATAGACACAAGTGTGTCGACGACCTGCAGAAATGGGACCCCCGACAGGGCTGGTGGGCGTGGACAGTGGTGCAGCCATTTCGGAAAACAGCCTGGCGGTTCCTTAAACGGTTAAACATCGAGGTACCATGTGGCCCAGAAATTTCACTCCTAAGCCTATATCCGGGGGAATCGAAAACATACATCCGTACAAAAACTTGTATACAAATGTTCCTAGCAGCATTATTCTTAACAGCCAGCAAGTGGAAACAACCCAAATGCCCATCAGTGGATGCAGAAATAAATAAATAAAACGTGGCATGTCCATATAATGGAGTGTTAATTAGCAATACAACAGAACGAAGGACTGATACACGTTGCAAGATGGAAACACGCTAAGCGAAAGGAGCCAGTCACACACACATTGTATAGTACCATTTACCTCAAGCATGTCAGACTCTCTGTTAATTGGCTCAAGTAGAGGCAGGCAGCCCGGACCCCTTGCTTGTCCGGATGCCGTAGGAGCAATGTGGCCTGTGCTTGGCTTCGGCATTGTTCTGTTTCCAGGTGAGTTCCCAGGTCCCGTGTGTGTAACTGCCAGCCAGGTTAGAACGTTCCTTCTTTAATCAGAACAAAACAATCACGGTGAACAGAACATGATTGATGTTTCTTACAGTTATAGCTGGTCCCCAGTATTCCATTTCTGCCCCCTCACTGCCTGTGCATGTTGTGTGTGCGTCGTCCCGTCTTCTGCTGTTGCTCCGTGCGGCCGTGTCACAGGAGCAGTAAGCACAAGCAGCGTGGGCATGTCACTCTGCCATCTGCACAGCATTTTAGCATTTCTTTAATCATCTGATCAGCCTGGGGAGGTTGTGCTCCCGTGTAGTTTGGGGAGGTTGTGTAGCCGATTGGTGTAGTCTGGGGGAGTCGTGTAAAGGAGCCTCAGGAAAAGTCCAAATGGCTGAGGCCTCCCCCGCTCAGAGACCCCCTGGAGCTTGGGTTCCATAATCATGACGGCTGGGAGGGGGAGGGGCTGCAAGATGAGGAGAGGGGAGATAAATCTAAACTCATAAGGAAAAAGAACTACATCCCCTTGAATGTAAATCAAAGGAATATCTCCCGTCTTCAACAGGGCCAGGCAGAGTCAGTCCGAGGGCAGAATTAGGCTGGCAGGAATGATCCATGCCCAGTGTGTAGAGGCAGGGACACAGCTGATGTGTGGCCTCCCGGTGGGCATCGGGCTTCCCAGAAGCCACCAGCCAGGCTCGCCCGCCTCGCTTCCCCGGCAGCGGAGAGGCTGGAGGGGCCTGGGTGATAGATGGGCTCCTGCCTCCCCACCTTCCCTCTTCTCTCCGTGTGTCTGCTCGGGGCGCATCATTCCTCATGTCAGCCGCAGGCTTACACTGATGGATGAGCAGAATGCCGCTTCCTCCTCTGTGCACCTGTTTCCTCCAACCTCCCCTCCCCCAGGGCGGACACTGCAGCCTCCGCTTTCACTTCCACACACAGAACGCCTGCTCTGGGGGCTCAAACAGAGGGGCTTGCTCGTCTGGCCTTCAGGAGACATCAAGGTGGGCAGTAGCCAGCAGGTTACTGCCCGTCCTGTCAGGGCTGGTCCCTGGGTCCCCTCCATCTTCCCCCAGGTGTCGCTGCCTTAAAGGTAAGTGTTGTGCTAAGTACCAGGCTTCGTGTGTACATCAGGCCAGGGAAACAGCGAGAGGTTGGCATGAGCACGTCCTCCTGTCCGTCTGAAAAGCAAATACAGGTTTCCACTGGTGTCTCATTGTAAGTTTGGGGGAGCCACGTGCAGTGCTGTGGGGCACAGTGGCTCGCTCCCACCACACAGGGTCCATCCTCCACCCCCACCCCCGGCCCCCAGCAGTGACCTGGTGCCAGATGCCTTTCTCTCTCACCCTCCACTGCTGGGTCACTGTCAAGCCACCACACCCGCCTCCCCATCACAGCTACGACTCTGTCTCCCCTGGTGCGCTCTCACTCAAAAAACAGACATAAGAGGAATGGCCTTCAGTTTGCTCACATTCACATTAAAGATGTAAGTCTTGTAAAAACTTAGGACTTTGGTATGAGTGACAAGTTATTGGAGACATCTCAGATGGTCATGACATCGAGGTTGGAGTTGCGGGTCCATATTACACTTGTTCTGGCCACACATCCTAAAAGTATACTCCCTGGGAATAAAGTGGGCCAGAGTTTTTACAGGTTATTCTTAGAAGATGAGTTGTGTCTTTGTTGCATGAAAAGAACAGCTCAGTTCTCCGTGTGTGCATGTATGTATATATGCGTGTGTGTGTCTGTGTATGTGTGTGTGTATCATGCCACCCTGTGCTGGAATCATCCAGATGGATATGGCCAGCACGCAGGAGAAACCAGTTTAAAATGGGTTAAAATCGGCTCTGTGTGAAACGGGGCCGTTGTACACAGACTTCCCTGTAAATTGTCCAAAAATCAGCCCACAGGCCACAGTGCCGGTGCCGCTCGCTGAAGGAAGCCCCCGGGTCCCCGCCTGTCTTCTCCCTGACAGACTCACGATGGCTTGTGCATAAGCACCCATCGGACCCTGTTGAAGATGGAGATATTCCTTTGATTTACATTCAAGGGGATGTAGTTCTTTTTCCTTATGAGTTTAGATTTATGAACTATCTCCCCTCTCCCCCCAAACACACACATAATTTTAATGTTCTGTTGATATATGTCTCCGTATGCTCTCCATTTCTCTTGTTTTCATTTAATTACTCCACAGATGACTTTTAGGTTGCAGACTAAAAATTTGGAAAGGAATAAAAGCACACCTGGCTCACGAAGCCCATGATACCTGCTTGCTGCTGTTTCTCTGCACAGATATCTGAATATTTGGAAATAGATGGAGGCAGGGGTCAAGTTCCCCCTTGTTTTACTAAACTGGGACAGTGGTTCTGACCGTGGTAGGAGGCGGAGAGCATGTAATTGGTTACTAATAACAGATCTCACAAATGATTTACTCTTTTCCTTTTGAATAAGCTGGAGCAAATTCAAGATGCTCCCTCCCATTCCTCATCACTGGCACTCCAGCCTGCCTGTCTTCACCTGTGCCAAAGGGAGGGCGAATGCTATTGCTGAGCCACAGGGCGTAGTGGGGGTGGTTACAACGTATTCATCCGTTCAACAAATGTTTATGGAGCTGCTGTGTGTGCCCAGCACTGTCTTTAGTTTAGGGCATTCAGCGGGGAAAATACAAACGTGACCCCTGCTTTCCTGGAGCTTACAACATGGTGGAAGAAATAGACAAGAAACGAGACAAGTGGAGAAAATGAGTAGCCTGGTTTTATTTTATTTTCTCTCTCTTTCATTTTTATTTTGAATGTTTTTAGTAGCCTGGTTTTAAAGTGCTGCATCTCCTCAGTCATTGCTGAAATAATGTTGCATAACAAACCGTTCCCCATGCCCAGGGGCTTCTAGCAGCAGACATGTATTTCTTACTCATGGTCTGCCCAGCAGCCCTGGTCCTGCTGGTCTCAGCTGGGCTTGGCCTCAGGCCACAGGTCAAGTTCAGGTTTCAACATGCAACTCTCATTCTCCCTGGCCCAGCGGCACCTCTGTGGAGTGCTTCTTGTGGCGAACAGCAGGAGTCCCAGGGGGCAGAGCCGGCCTCCTGAACGCTGATAAAGCTCCTGCTCAGATCACGTTTGCTCAAGTCCAAACAAGTCACATGGCCAAGCCCAAAGTCAGCAGGGCATCGAGGACAGGGAGAAGAGAGCAAATACCACACAGTAAGTGAGCCTATCACGGGGATTAAGGAGGGAAGAGTTGTATGTGTGTAGGGGGGTAGTGGGGGGAATGCTGTTTTGTGCAGAAGGACATTGGCGCTGAGAAGAAACCTAGCCTGTGAAGAGGAAATGGTGTCCTTGGCGGAGAGCCCCATAGATGCAAAGGTCCTGAGGCAGGAAAGTGCTTGCTGTCGTCCTGGGTGGTGAGCAAGGGGAGTGGGAGGTGGGAGAGAGAAAGAAGTAGCCTAGGACAGGTCCCTAAGGGATTAGGAATTGGGGTTTTATTTCAAGTTCAATGGGTTTTAGGCAGCGGAGTGCGGTAATCTGATTTGTGTTTTCTAAGGGTTCTTGTAGCTTCAGCAAAGAATATGGAGTAGAGATGGTGGCCTTGACTAAGACGGGGCCACATCCACGGAGAGGTAACGATAGGTTGGCCACATATGCATGCGGTTTGACAGCCAAATAATGCAACACCTTTTCTTGAGAAACCCAGAAGGCTTTCCCACGATGCTGTTTGATATTTCATAGAATCTGGTGTGTGCCCCGCCTGTGAGCGCCATCTGTCACATGCACTGGGGGAGGGAGGGAGAGAGCCCTGTGTAACCTGGATGCAGAGGTGCATACCCCACGGGAGACCCACCCTCCACTGCAGCTTGTGGCTTTCGGAAGAGAAACCACACTTGTGCGATGTCAGAGTCAGCCTTGGGGAGGGTTGATAAGACCCACACGTTGGGACAAGGGAGCCTTCAACATGGGAATCATGGAAATGTTGGACGGAAAGCTGGGCCTCACAGCCCAGTGAGCCCAGGAGGTTACACACTCAGACCAGGGTCATTCACGCGGCTGGGCTTCATGCTCCGTCCGGAAGATTGATGGTGGCCGCATGGACACTCATGATTCACACGTCCTATAGCATTTGCCACTCCCACCAAGTGGAGAAGTGGTGATGGGGGAAGCTCCCGGCCAGAGGCAGTGGAGGAGGGTTCAGTCCTAAGTGACCACTGGCCCAAGGGCCCTATAGATCCCTGGCTCTCTCTTCCTCAGACCTGCCGACGCCCGCTCCTTGCTCCAGGCCCATCTGCTTGGGAGAAGCTCCTCTGCAGGTTTTCGTCACAGGGCTGATCTTGGCGGCTCTCCCAGCCAGCCCACCGGGGTAGTGGAGGCCACCCCTTCAGAGTGTACCCAGCCTGCCTCTCGGGATCTGTCCATTCCCCCGATTCACCTCAGGCTCTGAGTACCCGCTTTGCTCTTTGCTGAGACTGCTCTTCCTGCCGGGAAACTTGGCTTGATGCTTCACAGACCTGTCAGCAGTTGAAGGGAGACATATGCCAGCAGCAGGAAGCGAGCACTAAACACAGAAACCCCTTCAGATCCCCATCGTACAGGCCTGTTCCATATAGAAGGCACTTGGCAGGCCTTCACACGGGCCGGATCCCAGACATGGAGAATTCATCAAGTGGGAGACAGTCTTCCCTTTCCAAGGCTGGTCCCTTCCTATCTTCTGGGTCTCAGCCCCGATGTCACCTCCACCAGGAGGCTTTCCTTGATTGCTCTGCCCAAGTCGGGAGCCCTGTGTCACTTCCTGTTGCATCACCGTGTTTTCCCTTGGTCCCACTTACACTAATACTGCTTAGTTGTATACTTGTTTAGTGTCTGTCTCTCCCATTTAGACCATAAGCTTCATGAGGACCGAGATCTCCTTCATCACTGTATCCTGCTACCTGGCACAGGACCTGTTGCCTGGACATTTGACGGATGCACAGATAAATGAATGGGGGAAAAATGGGACAGGCACAGAGGAAAACTGACCATTTTTTTATCGATAATATCTTTGCCTATTTCAGAACTGACAGGCGTCCCCTGAAAACTTTCCAACTCAATGCTGGGGTTGTAATGAATGACACTTTTGGGAGCTGTCGTCTCTTGAGTCACAGTAAAGAGTTGGAGAGAGCAGACAGGACTATGATGAAGTTATCACTTATTCTCAAATGAGTGTAGATCACACCGTGGAAGCAGGCATGACATCTCTCATCTTGCGCCAGGAAGGACTCGAGAAAGTGAGCCCAGATCAGTAGGCAAGTGAGAACCTCAAATGGGGTTTGTGAGCATTTCTTCAGGATCCCAAAGAAGATGCAAGACGTACAGAAATGACACTACAAGAGGCATATTTGCCCAGTGGTGGAGTGGATGGAATTGGTTGCATTGAAGGAACTCTGTGAACAAGAGGTTAGGCCCCTGGGCCTAACAAGAATGTTTTCGTTGACTGTTGCTATTGGACTCCAGGAAATTGCATGTACAGGTGTTCATATACCTTACCTGGGGCGAAGGACCATAGTTTTCTTAAAAGAGTCTATGATCTCTGCCTGGCCTGTGTGGGTCAGTGGTTGAACCAGGAGGTCACGGTTTGATTCCTGGTCAGGGCACATGCCTGGGTTGTGGGCTCAATCCCCAGTGTGGGGTGTGCTGAGGCAGCCAATCAATGATTCTCATCATTGATGTTTCTATCTCTCTCCCTCTCCCTTCTTCTCTGAAATAAATAAAAATATATTTTTAAAAAAGCGTCTATGATCTCCAAATGAGGTTAAAGATTGCTCATAGGTCCCTTATGGAGAAGGTCATATCTAGATATATAAAAAGCTAATATGCAAATTGTCCCCACGGAAGTTTGACCATGAGACCGATCACTCGCTATGACATGCACTGACTACCAGTGGGTGGTGTAGAATGAAGGGAGGCCCCAGCTGGCAGCCGAAAGGCTCCGATCAGCCCTGATCGCTGGCCAGGCCTAGGTACCCTACCCGTGCATGAATTTCGTGCACCGGGCCTCTAGTAGATAATAAGTCTATAGAAACCAAAAGTGAAAATGTATCTTACTTTTCAGTCACCTGAAGTCACCCCCTGCCTCGCCTTGCGAGTCACAAAGAACTGCCTGAATCGGAAGGAGGTGGTTAGATGGGGTTTGGTGTCCACCGTGATCTGGCTGGGCAACGTGAGTGGTGGTTGTGGTAAGATTGAGAAAGGTAGAGCAGGACGTTAGCTATGGCATTTTTGGATATGTTTTTACAAAAGTGGGTGCCTTGGCCCTCCACTTCCCATCAAGTTGAGTTCTTCAGAGTACATTTCACTCCAAGTCATGGACTCAGGGTTCTTAGGACCATATCCCTGCTTAGTGTTTTCAACAATCAAACAAAGGAGCCAAAAGGAAGTAGATGTCACTGCTTCACAAAGTGTGGTCTGTGGAGTCACCTGGGCAACTTGCTAGAAATGCAGATCTCCAGGCTCAAGCCCTGACCAATTAAATCAGAGACTGTAAGACTGGGGTACAGGAATCTATACTTTTAAGATGCTTCCCATGGTCCAGTGTGTAGCACCTCAACATGTTAGCCAGCCCATTTTAGACTCTGCCAAATAGAAATCAAACAGTCTTAGCTTGCCAGCTTCAAGTATTAATGGCAGGAGCGTCTTGCTATTTGGAAACCCGAGCATCCTCTTGCTGCTGCTTTTTGTTTCCCAGGGCTGCCCTTCCGATTGCGATTTCCTCTTGCCGTGGTAGGAAATGGGCCCAGGAGGATTTGAGTTACATTCTTTGGTGCAAAAAACTGGCTAGCCACCCTGGCCGGTGTGGCTCAGTTGGTTGAACATTGTCCCATGCACCAAAAGGTCACTAGTTTGATTCCCAGTCAGGGCACCTTCCCAGGTTGTGGGCTTGATCCCCAGTAGGAGGTGTGTAGGAGGCAGCTAATCAGTGTTTCTCACATAGATGTTTCTCTGTCTCCCCTTTCCTTCCTCTCTCTCTCTAAAAAATAGAAACATTTTTTTTAAAAGCTGGCTAGCCCCAGTAGTTTGCAAAGAGCTTGAAGAGCTTCACCTACCAATATTAGACTTTTGACCAGCACCTCAACAGGACATGTTTCTGTGAGTTTCAGAGACTTCAAGGAAAAGGTGTTGAGCTCAGCATTTTGCTGAGGACCTGGTCATGTGACCTTGAGAAAAGGACTGTCCAGGGCTGAGGAGGTGGAAAAGGGGTGCAGGGGGGTCAGTGTGGGGAAGGAGGAGGAGGACACCTGTAATACTTGCAACAATAAAGATAAATTTTTAAAAATGTGCACGTCCATGTGCTTTACCTTGACCTCCGTCTCTCCAGGCCTGGATATCCTCGATAAGCTTCAAGGAGCATCTGGAATTTTGGAGGCTTGATAAATCACATTCCATTCTGAGCCAGTTTGGTCCATCCCCCCAGCCTCCTGCCAGACGTTGCTGTTTTCCTTTCGGAGGTCCTCCATAAGGAACTGGGCAGTGAATTCCTTCCCGTGTGTTTCAGCAATCCTGCAGGCTTCTGGGACCAGTGGACTTAAAATAAATTCCCAAGGACATGTCTGTGTTATATAAAACCACCCCAGGCCTCTTTTCTGATGCGTGGGGTGTTACCGCAGCACAGTCTTAGTGCATGACGTAATTTACTTCTGCAATTTCCTTTCATTCTTGAGCAGTTGGCCTGGTAGCCGCTCCTGGAACTTGTAACAGAGATGTCAGCTGTGGAAGTTGATGACGCCCTCACACCGTGTCGTCCTTCATCAGAACATCCTTTTTGGAAGCCTTAAGAGGCACAGGGGCTCTGCAGCCAAAACTTTTTTTTTTAAATAAGAAGGTAGATCCAGGGGCCTTTGAAAGAAGGATTAGCATTTTAAAAATTAATAATACACACAACTTGGTTGTTCACTTTTTCCGCGTATTTTCACAGCCCTACATTGTAGAAAGGATAGAAGTCCACTCCTTTCATCATCCTGTGTCAGCTAAGGTTTCGCAACGGGGAGTGAACTGAGGTCGTCCTCGCTAGCAAACAGCCGGCCGAGGGAGGGCTACAGTCATCTCCTCCATCACGTACCACCCAGTAAAATCAGTGTTGAGAACAAGATCGGCTTCCACAGATTGGGAGACAAAATGCAAGCCATGGCATCCACATCACAGAAGCGATTTGTACCTCGGCCTTTATGGATATTTGAGAGGGTCGGACAACTCCCAGAAATGAATGCAAAACTACGAACTCGTATGCAAACTTGAGTTTTAATGGGAGACTGTCCATAACTCTCATTCAGTTACCTGTGATCCTGGAAAAGGTGGGGGGAAAAACAAACAAAACACTGTATTCAAGATCACATGTGCCTATTTGCTGACCCTGAAAGCAGGCTGCAGCCTCTGTCAAAATAACATGAATCCCGAAGCCTGTGGAGGAGACACCTGAGATGGAAATTACCTGGATCAGGTAGGACATAAGGCCGTCTGACTGAAGTGATGGACGTAAGGGACAGGAGTCAGCTGTTCTATTTCTTTAATTCCTGAAACTGTCACTGAACGTTTGGGCATCGGGGTCTCTGCTAAGAACCAGAATCCAAAGATGAATTGGCCTCAGCTCTCCTTTTCACAGGCTCACAATCTACGGTGAGCGGCGAGGCGTTCCCCTTTGCTTCCAGAATTATGGCTCACATGTCTGGGCTCCGCCGTAGGGACAAAACCCGACAGGAGCACCTTGGGCTCAGCGGCAAGGAGCTCCGAAGTTCACGGGACTGAGAGGAGCATCCCCACCAGGGAGTGTTCAGAAACTAGGAGGTCTCTCCCGCTCATCCAGCCTGTCTGCTCAAGTGCCTTCCCCATCAGGGGAGGAAACGTAACAGTTTCCGTTCTGAGAGATGAAATTGCTTGGCTGTGGGTTGCGGCCCTGGGTGGGACGAAAGCAGACATTGTTAATGGAATGTGTAGCTGCATTTTTTGGTGGATCGTTTTGAAAAGTATTTGAGTGGAGAACATTAGCACAGCTTGGGCAGAAGTGCTTCGTGGGAAAATTAAATCCCCATATTTCTCCATCTCTGCAACTGCTCCCCAGTGCAGCTTTAAAAGGGGCCTTTGGCGACGGCCCAAACCTTGCAAAACCCTGGCTGGCTCGGCCGGCCCGTGGACCACACCCGAGCTCAGGCTCAACTGGTCGTTGCTTTGTGGTCCTCACTGCTCACATCCAATTCATCTTTGGATTCCGGTTCCTAGCAGACACCCTGCTCACAGCCTCTGGGACAGGCCACCTAGAAGGACTGAGAGGGATGTAAAGGACGCGAACTTGGGGTGGAGGGGCTTTGGCCTCCCTCTTCACCCCTTCCCGGTTGGTTCCAGCATGTTTGGACCTAAGACTCTGCTACTGGACACTACCATCCTCCCCTTCCCCCTTGCTGGGAACGTAGGCCGTTCTAGGCAACTTCTGGAGAAGGGGTGCCTTGTTCTACACCACCATGGGGGCTGGTCCCACCCCCGGATCACAGCAGATGGAAACCAGGGTGAGCAGGATGACCAAGAGCAGCCAATCGCAGACCGAGAGATGCTGGGACCAGCTCTCCTGGACAGGCCTAAATGTTGCCAAATTAGCTCCAAACCAGCAGCATCTGAAACCTCCTGCGCTTGACCTACAAAGACACCCTCACAGTCAAAGTGCATTCTTTGGAAGATAGGTTAAGATTCGCTTTTTTGGCATTTGGCCCCTATTGGAGGCTTAGGGGTGAAGTTAGCAAATGCAAACGTTGACCTCCATGTCCCCAGTTCTTTTTATTTCACTCAGTGTGATCATCAAGGGCCCAAGTCTGCCCCTCGTGCCAATGGATTCGTGCTCCAGGGTCTGCTCCCCTCGCTGAGCTGAACCCGAAAGCACCAGCAGAAAGCGGGAGAACCAAAGGGATTTAAGAAGCGGTCTCGCAAGTCCATGTGCTGCCACCTCCTCTGTGAAGTCCTCCCTGATCCTCCTGCTGAAAAAAAATCATTTCTTCCCTCCCAACCTGCCATCCTCTGCACCTGTCAGCGAAGCTCCCCAAACTGCGTGGGCGTGACTGATTCACTCATAGGGAACCCCCATTTCTGTGTTCTCCCAGTGCCATGCTGGACACCCAATAACAGGCAGGAACATTCTGGTTCGTTATAAAGTGTACCCAGCCCTGACGTTTGGGGCTGTTTTGCCCCTTCAATGGTAATCGCACAGCTACCACTGCCCCCTCTGTGGTCCAGGCACTCTGCCTACATTATATCATACTAGAGGCCCGATGCGCGAAATTCGTGCAAGGGGCTTGGCCCTTGCAGCTATGGTGGCTTGCCTTGGCCCTTGAAGCCCCGGCTTCGTCTGGAAGGTCGTTCAGTTGCCTGGTCTAATTAGCATATTACACTTTTATTATTATAGATATCCACTCCTTGCTACAACCCTCTGGAGGAAGATGTCATCATTTTCCTCTTTTACAGATGGGGAAACTGAGGCTCAGAGAGATCATGGAGCTTTCCGGAGACCATTAACTATTTTAGGGCCAGAACTTGAACTTCCGCCCACTTATCTCCAGACTGTGCTGTCGATCCCCAGAACACATCCTCCTCAGATGCCCCGGCTTCCACTGCTGAATTGGAAAACAGACTCTGCATACAAAAGGGCAACGACATGCAGTGGTCAGCCATCAGTGATGCTGATGTGGAGGGGGAAAGCTCGATGAGAGACAGTAGCATGTGTAGAGTCCCAGAGTGTCTCCGCATACGCTGTTTCCTAATTACGAATGGAGACATGGAAACTTGACATTGGAGAAATGGGCAGAGATGACCTTACCCACGGGATCAAAGCCAGCAGCAGCAGCACGGGGACAAAAGGAAATCTTGTGTCTCCTGGAATGATGCACTGTGAAGCACAGCGCTGTGGTCGTTCTGCCCAGTTAGATGCGTAACTTGAATCTAATTATGAGCCCTCAGGAGCACGCTACACAAACTGGCGGTATCCAGGAAACAGAGGACGGCCAAGGAGCTGCTCCACGGTACAGGGTGCACAAAGTTCCAGGTTAAAGACAACGAAATGCAATGGATGCTCTTGGATTGTATCCTGAGCCAGGACGAGAACAGCCATATCCCACATTACTGAGACAGTTGATGAGATTAGGATGTGGCCTATGAGTTAGAGAACAGTGTTGTATAAATTTTGATAACCATACTGTGATTACAGAGGAGAATATTCTTAGGAAATATATGCTCTTAGTCTTTAAAGTTGTATGGGCACAATTTCTCCAACTCAGTGATTCAGAAAAACATAATATGTCTATGTATGTGAACTACATAGAAAGAATAATAAAGCCAGTGAGACAAAATAAATAATAGGTGGATCTGGGTAAAGGCATATAGGAGTTTTATGAATAATTCTTGCAACTTTTCTGTAATTTTCAAAATTGTATAAAAATGTAAGTAAAACTTTTTAGAGTCGTTACTGAAAATATAGGCTCTGGAGTTGGACTAACTGGTCTTAAATCCTGGATCTACTAAGTACTGGCTGTGTGACCTTGGGCAAGATACCCAACCTCTCTGTGTCTCGGTTTCCTTGCCTACACAATGGAGCTCATAGAGGAGTACTTATTGTTAGGATTTTCTGATAATTAAGTGAACTAACACATGTGGATTAAAACCTGGCACCTCATAAGCACTCACTAAATGTTAGCTGGGATTATCAGAAGGTGTGAAGGTCAACCACTCCAATTTCTTTGATACTGTCCTGATGTGCATGGATTCCTGGTTTGTCAGATAATCTCCAGGGGTGCAGTTCTAAAGCAAATTGTTGCTAGATTTGGAGGCTGTTTCATCAAACACATGCTGTCCTTGAAGGGCTTGAATGCAGTGCAGTTAACAAGAATTAATGAGAAATTGGCAGCCTGATATTTTTGGGCCAGTCAAAAGGTGTGGAGTCTCATTAAGTTTCTGCATTTCTCCCAGAGCAATGCCACCTGTAGGTTTGCCTGATTAATGCATTTATTTTTCTAAGTGGCAGCTACCTGCACTTTTAGGAACCTAGGAAAAAGAACTAGAATTTTGAAAATAAGAAATGGGTTCTCCCTAAATGCATCAGGATGGGCCCTTTAGAAAAATGGTGGTTAGGTTTTTGTGGCACTCCATTCATTTGTCTGAAACTCCAGTTTTCAGTCAGAGAGTTGTCATTCAATTAATAAAGATTGAGCTAGACCACCAGTTACAAGGTATTGTGAAAGATGCTCCTGGGGGCTCGACGGTAAATGCAATATGGACTTTTCTCAAGTTACAGAGCAGAGGACCTGAGCCAAGGGACCCGAGGGACAGAATGGAAAGGGCCAAGGCTGAAGCAGTGGACAGGACCCGGTTTCTGGGCCTTGGAGGTCATGGGAAGGAACTCAGGCTTGATGTTAAGTGCCATAGGAATTCACTAAAGGATGTTAAGCATAAGAATGGCGAGAACTGATTTACTTTTTTAAATATGTTTTTTTTTTTATTGATTTCAGAGAGAGACTAAGAGAGATAGAAACATTAATGAAAGAGAAACATTGATCGGCTGCCTCCCACGTGTCCCCAGCTGGGGTTGAGCCTGCATTGCAGGCTTGTGCCCTGACTGGGAATCAAACTGGCGGCCTTCCTGTGCAGGAACAGTGTTCAACCGACTGAGCCACACCTGTTGGGCTACTTTCCCCCCCTCACCCAAGGATATGTATTTCATTGATTTTAGAGGGAGAGGGCGAGAGAGGAGAGAGAAACATCGATGTGAGAAACATTGATCAGTTTCCTCCCATACAGGCCCCAACTGGGGATTAAACCGGCAACCTAGGTGAGTTCCCTGACTGGGAATCGAACCTGCAGACTTTTAGTGTATGGGATGATGCTGCAACCCACTGAGCAGCCTGGCCAGGACTAATTGATTTATATTTTAAAAAAATATCTGTTGTGGCAGTTGTATGGGCCAAGTCAAGAGCAGCAGATCCAAAACAGCCATGGTAGTTTGTCAGACAAGAGATGATGGTCCCAGACAAGGGTGAGGACAGTGGGAGACGCCAGTTCCCAGGAAGGTCACTGTGGAAGTGGAGCCATCAAGACTTGCCAAGAGACTGGGTTGTGTTGGAGAGAGCGGCAGTGAGGGCAAGCCCAGGAGGGTCCTGGTTTTGACAGAAGAAGAGGATGTGAATGTGGGGGTGGCAGGGGGAAGGAGGTTATTCTAGGCAGAAGTGTGTGAGCAGAAACCCAGGAGGCGGGGAACCATAGCCCATGTCCAGGGAAGTGGGAGTCATTGGATTTTTTTTAAAATATATTTTATTGATTTTTTACAGAGAGGAAGGGAGAGAGATAGAGAGTTAGAAACATTGATGGGAGAGAAACATCAATCAGCCGCCTCCTGCACATCTCCCACTGGGGATGTGCCCGCAACCCAGGTACATGCCCTTGACCGGAAATCGAACCTGGGACCCCTCAGTCCACAGGCCGACGCTCTAGCCACTGAGCCAAACCGGTTTCGGCAAGAATTTTTATGGAGAATAAGGTGCCAAAAGGAAAGAGGAGGGAAGTCTGGTTGGAGCAAGAGTGGGACATGCCAGACCAAAGGAAATGAGTTTCCTTCTGCAGGCAGCCTGGAGCCACCACAGGACTATGAACGAAGTAGGACCTTCCCAGCAGGCCCCGACGGTTGGAACAAGTCCACCACCTTCCTAATGCCCCATTCTCACACTCAGTGACTGAGAGCATATTTTGCATCCAGCATAAAGCTCTCTATTGGCTCCACGGAAAACACACGCCTACACACTGCCCACCTCACTGGTTTTTTAACCGGGTTCTGTTCCCTTTGAAGGCTGCCGGTGAGCCGGCGTATTTATCAGACTGTTGTCATTTCACACAATCAAATTACAAAGTCCAACTCTGCAAATAAAAGATCTTTATGTTCCCAGTTGTGATGTTTCCTCTCATTTTCTATGCAGCGCGCCCCGTCTGCATGTGTATTCAGAGCCTCCCTGAGCATAGCTGCTCGCCGCCTTGCTGGAGAATTCCCCAAGAAGAGAGGGTTTTGTTGAAAAAGGCCTGGCCGCCCCAGCTCTTTCTGAAGGGCGCCTCCCAGGCACGATGCTGGAGTGAAATTGTCACAAGAGAGGCACTGACCCTGACAGGGTAGCCAGTGAGTTTGCGAAGTCCAACAGCAAAGGAAGCCCACAGGGAGGAGCCGGATGGGAGGTTCGTCAGGCTTGTGTCCTGTGGATGAGTTGGCCTGTGCGTGGCTTCTGTGGGTCATTCTGTCCCTCGGGAAATATATGAAATAGTGGATGAGGGAAGCATCTGTGGTGAGAAGTTAGAGATTAGAAGCTGTTCTCATCACTTATTGAGTTGCAGGTCCAACACTCCCCATTGCATCACCGGGGGAAGAGAGAGGAGGGTCATGGGAGGTTAAGAGCAGGCAGGGACTTTGCAGTCAAATAGACCCAATTTGGAGTCCAGCCGATGGCACTTAGTAGCTATGAGACCTTGACCTTCACTCTCTAAGTCTTTGGTTTCCTTACATCTACAGTGGCATAAATCTCTCTATTGCAGCGGTTCTCAACCTATGGGTCATGACCCCTTGGGGGTCGAACGACCCTTTTACAGGTGTCGCCTAAATACATCCTGCATATCAGATATTTACATTATGATTCATAACAGTAGCAAAATTACAGTTATGAAGTAGCAACGAAAATAATTTTATGGTTGGGGGTCACCACAACATGAGGAACTGTATTAAAGGGTCGCAGCATTAGGAAGGTTGAGGACCACTGTTCTATTGGTTCCACAGAAAACACATGTTTTAACTAGAACTGAAACCGGTTAAAAAACCAGTGAGTTAATAAGCAATGTGTAGGCATGTGTGTTTTCCATGGAACCAATGGAGACATTTATGCTAGATGCAAAGAATTACTTTGTAGAGTTGTTGGGATCATTTGATAAAAGGATTTGTATACAGTTTTTAATCTTATTAAAATCTTAATTTTAATCTTTTAATCTTTAAAAATCCCTTTCTCTTTTAACCATGTTGAAGGCATTTTTCTATGCCATTTGATGGACAGTGAAGCTAATGGGACTGTAGAAATTTAGAGAAGAAGCATTGGTGTAGTGGAATAACTAGGAAGGCATCATGGAGACCGGAAATTATTGCTGGGTATTGAACCCCAACAAGTGTGTCAGCCGGGCTTTGCAGTTCTCTCTGTAGAATTCAATACAACATATTTTAATTGAGATATGACTGACTCAAAAGATTGGGGGCCATGCCTGATTCTTCCTGGTAGTGGTCCCAGTGCTCAGTGCAATGCAAGACACCCAGAAATGGATTAATAAATATTGGATGGATGGATGATGAATGGATAGATGGATAGATGGATGGTGGGTGGATGGATAGATGAGTAGATCTAATGAAATGTAAAGGCTATAATATCCTAAAGAAGAGGAAAAGCAGTGTAAATGTATGGGGGTGGGGGTCATGATCTATTTTGGCTACTAATGAGCTCATGGTGCTTAGAACAGGGAATGTGTGCTAGGGAATTAAGTGCCAGAGATTATAATCATACTAGAGGCCCAGCACACGATTAAATCGTGCACATGTAGGGTCCCCTAGGCCTAACCTACCATTAGGGCCATGTCCGCTGCCCCGTGATGCCTCGCACGCTCTGTGGATGCTGCCAGTGCCCCGCGACACTCCGCCAATGCTACCAGCACCCCAGGGTGGGTGAGGTGGGGGGAGGGTCCAAGAGGTGCTCCATGCACCTCCTGGTGACCGGTTGTTTGGTTGTTATGCGTTACAGCCACTGGCCTTTTATAATATAGACTAGAGGCCCGGTGCACAAAATTCATGCTCTCAGGGTGGGGGTCCCTTACCCCAGCCTGCACCTTCTCACAGTCCAGGAGCCCTCGGGAGATGTCTGACTAACAGCTTAGGCCTGCTCCTTGGGGGAGCGGTCCTAAGCCATCAGTCGGACATCCTTAGTGCTGCCACAGAGGTGGGAGAGGCTAATGCCACAGCAGCTGCACTTCAAGCCGTGAGCCTGGTTTCTGGCTGAGTGGCACTCCCCTTGTGGGAGTGTACTGACCACCAGGGAACAGCTCCTGTGTTGAACGTCTGCCCCCTGGTGGTCAGTGCATGTCATAGAAACGAATTGTTTGGCTGTTCGGTCAATTTGCATATTAGCCTTTTATTATATAGGATTATTATATAGGATTAAGGGCCCTGTCTTGGCTGTGAAGAGAATGCTCACCTGATATGGAAGTTAATGGGAGCATCTCTTGCTAAAGAGTATCAAATGGAGAAAGAGATGTCACAAGGGAAAAAAGTCCTATAGGGGACAAAAATAAGAGGGCAAAGCCAGTCAGAGGCTACTATAGGGAAGCACTTACGTTTTGGGGGAATTTGTTATGCAGCAATAGATAACTGATGCAGCACGCATAAAGAAAAGTTCCTAAATCCCAGTTGTACGCTCAATGAATTTTCACCAAGGAAGTACACCTGGGAAATCAGTGCTGCTATCACTGATAAATAAATGTAATCAAGACAGAGCCCATCACCTGCACCTCACAGTCCTTATACCCCTCCACCCCAAAGAAAATTTCTCTCTTAACATAGAGCATCGTCTTTGCCTGATGGTGAATTTTGTGTAGATAGAATCATGGGGCAAGTACTCTTATGTGTCTGACTTCTCCCTTAGAGCCTGCCTTCTCAATTATTCCCTCAATTTCCTCATCAGTGAAGCAAATGAACTTCAGTATTAATCTTATCTTGCCACGATTTTCATCCATCCCATAGAACTATTCCTGTGTATTTTGTCCACTTCATGTAACTAATCCTGTGTATTTTTTCCATCCCATATAAGTACTAGTAATTCTGTGTAGCTATTCTGTATTACAAATTACCCCCAAAACATAGCTGAAAAAAATTCAGCTTTGCCTGCCTGTGAAAATTTGGTGCTTATACTTCTTAAAGAACTTGAACTACCTTAAAGGGATCTTCTATCCTTGTCCTTTTTTGCCCTAAATCCTCTAGGAGACCCTGGGTAAGTCGCTTCACTTTTCATCTTGGGCAAAATTAGGGAGTATGACCTAGTTTTATTTTATTTTATTTTTATTTTGAGACCTAATTTTAAGTTCCAACTGTGGAGTCCTAAACTTACAAGAACTTCTGGTCTGGATCATGACACACCCAATGATGTCACCCTTTTACTTAGACATGTTGACAAATGTAAGTAACTTTCAAAATCTAGTTTAATTTTAATTTGTCCCAAAGATACACAAAAGCTACTGCTTGGGGTGGAGTGATATTATGAAATGAAATACATAATAAATAGGATTTGAATTCCAAAAGTGTTGGGAATCATAGGCCTAGGAAAAAAAAAATGATGGCTGGGCTTTTTCGAGTGGAAAATGAGGCCAATAAAGACAAATCGCAGTGATAATTGCCTCGTTCTAATCAGTGGCAAATTATGGGTAAGTAGGTAACTGGGCAGTTAGTCCCAGAAAAAGCCATTTGCTCTGTGATATTAGACACGGATTTGAAAATGTAGCCTTGAGTAAAATCACTTTCACTTCCATGGGCAATTTCTTTCCACAGCTGTAGATGGAAATATTTTCCATTTGGCTATTCAGAATGTGTACACCCCTGTGTATGCTTGTACCTACCCCAATAAGAAATTGTACTCCTTGTAAAATGAGTGCGATCTCAGGTGTTTGGGTCATCCTGAACCTGTGACATCTACTGTGGTTGCCTTGCAGCTGTGTTTGCCTAAAGGTTCTACGATAGCTTTCTACTTCAAGCTGAGCCAATTTAGAACCCTAGAATTTCCACACCTTATTTACCAAATCACTCTTTTATTGAAGCAAATGAGAGGAAGCATTATCCAAACTCATTACTGTGATGTAGAGTAGTTCCCACTTATCCACAGTTTTGCTTTCTGGGTTTTTGGTTACCCATGGTCAGCTGCAGTCTGGAAAATTCCAGAAATAAACAACTCACACGTTTTAAATTGCATGCTGTTCTGAGTAGCATAATGCTGCCCAATTCCACCCTGATTGGGACGTAAATCATCCCTTCGTCCTGTGTCTCCCTCCACGTGGTATACATGCCCTACCCCTTACTCACTTAGCTATCTTGGTTACCGTTATGAGATCGACTGTTGCAGTATCATAGTGCTTGTGTTCAAGTACCACTTATTTTACTTAATAAGGCCACATTCACATAACTTTTATAAAATATGTTGTTATTGCTTTCAGAGAGGAAGGGAGAGGGAGAGGGAGAGGGAGAGGGAGAGGGAGAGAGAGAGGGAGAGAGAGAGAGAGAGAGAGAGAGAGAGAGAGAGAGAGAGAGAGAGAGAGAGAGAAACATCAGTGATGACAGAGAATCATTGCTCGGCTGCCTCCTGCATGCCCCACACTGAGGATTGAGCCTGCAACCTAGGCATGTGCCCTGACCAGGAATTGAACCATGACCTCCTGGTTCATAGGTTGATGCTCAACCACTGAGCCATGCCAGCTGGGCCACATAACTTTTATTACAGTACTAGGATCCCTCGGCCTGGCCTGGGGGATCAGGCCAAAACTGGCTCTCCAACATCCCCTGAGGGGTCCTGGATTGCGGGAGGGCACAGACCAGGCCGAGGGACCCCACCAGTGCACAATCAGGGTCGGGGAGGGATGCGGGAGGTTGGCCAGCTGGAGAGGGACTGCAGGAGAGCTCCAGGGTGTGTCCAGCCCATCTCGCTCAGTCCCAATTAGCCGGACCCCAGTAGCAAGCTAACCCACTAGTCGGAGGGTCTGCCCCCTGGTGCTCAGTGCACATTATAGCTACTGGTTGACTGCCCCCTGGTTGTCAATGAACGTCATAGTGAGCGGTGAGTGGCCTTAGCATATCATTAGCATATTACGCTTTGATTAGTTGAATGGATCACTGGATGACCAGACACTTAGCATATTAGGCTTTTATTATATAGTATATTGTTATAATTGTTATACTTTATTATGTTATTGTTGTTAATCTCTTGCTGTGCATAATTTATACATTAAACTTTACCATAGGTACCTATTCATAGGAGAAAACATCCAAGGGGCTTCTTGGAAGGCATCCCCTGAGGATAAAGGGGGCTACTGTACTTGATCTGGCCTTGCTCATGTTCATGCTCATAGACTCCATCATGAAACATCTTTGTCTTCACTCCCTGTTTCCTGGTCACATGGATTCCCATCAGTCCTTAGGTTTAGACAAAACAGTCTTATGCATCCACGCCTTTTTGACATGTGATTGGCCCCTTCTTAAAGCTCCTCTCAAGAGGCCTCCCCTGCCCATCCTATGCAGTAGCTTCTCTGCTGTTCCATTACCATATCCTACTTCTCACAATGGCATGTCATCATTCTTACCATCATTTTTGTATTTTAAAAGTAATAACCTTATTAAAATATAATTCAATGCCATTAAATTTACTCTTTAAAAAACACATATTTTATTGATTTCAGAAAGGAAGGGAGAGATAGAAACATCTATGATGAGAGAGACTCATCGATAGGTTGCCTCCTGCACACCCCACACTGGGGATGAAGTCCGCAACCCAGGCTTATGCCCTGACCTGGAATCGAGCCATGACCTCCAGGCTCCTAGGTCAACACTCAACCACTGAGCCATGCCAACCGGGCAAATTCACTCTTTTAAAATGTACAAATCAGTGGTTTGTAGTATATTCACATGATGGTGCAATCATCACCATTATCTAATCCCAGAACCTTTCCATCAAAAAGAAACTGAATACCCATTGGCAGTCACTCACCATTCTCCCCTCCTGCAAGCCCCTGGAAACCACGAATCTACTGTCAGGACATTTCATGAAACGAATGCCGCAGCACATGCCTTTTGTGCCTGGGTTCTTTCACTTAGCACAATGCTTCCAAGGTTCACCCATATTGTACATGTGTCAGAACTTCATTCCTTTTCAGAGCTGAATAAATACCATTGTATGGATATGTCACATTTTGTTCTATGGATTTACTGCTTTTTGTTTATCCATTTATCAGTTGATGAACAATTGAGTTGTTTCCACCTTTGGGCTATAATGAATAGTGCCACTATGAGCATTTATATACAGATATTTGTGTGATAATCAATTTCTTCACTTAATTCACTTGTTCTGTATCTGTCTTTACAACCATGATGAAATATGTCCATGAAAGCAAATCCCTCGTCTGTCTCATTCACTGTTGTTTCCTCAAAGCCCAGCACAATGCCTGGCAACTAAACATTTGATAAATTAATGCATAAATAACAAAACAGTGAAGCTGAAAGTATTAGAGAACAAATTTTTAAAAATCAGTTCTGTTGTTACAGTAAACTACATACAATACATACACACCCCTATGCCCAAAAAACATACACACTTTAAGTGTACAATATGATGTTTTCACAAATGTCTATATCTGTGTAACCACCACCACAATCAAGATATAAAACACCACTGTGAAGGTATAAAACAGTTACATGACCCTAAAGTATGCCCTTGTGCTCTTCCCGGTCCACACTCCGCCCCCAATCCCCGCCCCAGGCAGACACTGACCTACTCTCTCACACTATGGACTAGATCTGTCTTTGCTAGGATTGTATATAAATGTAAAATCGTATAGTCTGTACTCTTTTGTGTCTCAAGACTTTTGCTGAGCATGTTTTTGAGACTTGTCTCTATTGTTACATTATTAGCAGTGTGTTCTTTTTCATGACTGAGTAATACTCCATTGTAAGCATATACCACAATTGTATGTACCCATTCATCTGGTAAAGGATATTGGGATTGTTTTCAGGTTTTGGCTTTTATGAAGAAGTTGCTATGAACATGCATGTACAAGGTTTTGTGCATTCATGTTTGTTTTTTTCTCTAATATACTCAGAAGTGCAACTGCTGGGTCTAATGGGGAAGGTTATTGAACTTTATAGAAGCTGTCCAACTTCTGCCCAAAAGAGTTCCATTGTTTTATATTCCCATCAGCAATGAACTTTCCAGTAGCTCCGCATCCTTACCACACTTTATAATATCAATCTTTAACTTGTAGTCAACTGAATAGATTTGTGTTGCTATCTCTTTGTGACTTTCATTTTAATTTCTTTGATGGCTTAATAATATTGAGCACCATTTCATATATTTTCTGGACTTTTGGGGAAGTGTGTTCAAACCTTTGCTGATTTATTTATTTCGTTAGTTAGTTAGTTATCTTATTATTGAGTTGTAAGACTTCTTTATACATCCTGGATATAAGTCCTTTATGAGGTACAAGGACGGCAAATATTTTCTCAGTCTTGGGCTTGCCTTTTTCATTTTCCTAATGGTCTTTCAAAAAGCAATTATGGTCGAATCCAGTTAATTATTTTTTATGGGTTATGCCTTTTATATTCTAATTAAGAAATTTTTGCCTGCATCAGAGTATTTCCCCCCTGTGTTTTCTTTTAGAAGTTTTATAGTTTGGGCTTCTATGTGTAAGTCTAGAATCCTTTCTGAACTGATATTTGTGTATGATATAAAGCAAGAGTATTCATCTATACCAGGGGTGGGCAAACTTTTTGACTCGAGGGCCACAATGGGTTCTTAAACTGGACCGGAGGGCCGGAACAAAAGCATGGATGGAGTATTTGTGTGAACTAATATAAATTCAAAGTAAACATCATTGCATAAAAGGGTAAGATCTTTTTTTTTTTTTTTTTTTTTTTTTTTTTTTTTTTTTTTTTTTTTTTTTTTTTAGTTTTATTCATTTCAAACGGGCCAGATCTGGCCCACGGGCCGTAGTTTGCCCACAGCTGATCTATACCCAACTAGTCCAGCATCATTTATTGAAAAGACTATCATCCTTTTTCCATTTAATTTCCAAAGATGTTGAAAATCATTTGACCATCCATGTGTGGATCTACTTTTGAACTCTGAATTCTGTCCCATGGATCTATGTGTCTATCTTTATGTCAATACTGTACTCTCTTGATTACCATAGGTTTGTGGGGAGTCTTAAATCTAATAGTGAAAGTCATCCACTTTGTTCTTAACACTTGTTTTTGCTGTTCTAAGTCCTTTGCATTTCTATATAAATGTTAAAAAATCTTGTTGATTTTTCAGAAGATCCTGATAGGATCTTGATTGGTATTGCATGGAATGGGCAGATCAATTTGGGGAGAATTGACATGTTAAAAATATTGAGACTTTCAATTCATGAATATGATATATTCCTTGGGGATTTTTTTAGGGTCTTCCTTAATTTTTACAGCATTGTTTTATGGCTTTCAGCATTCAGGTCTTGTACAGATTTTGATGTACTAAGTATTTTATGCTACCGTAAATTTTATTTTTAAATTTAATTTACAATTAGCATATGGAAATAGAATAGCACCCTGCTGTCTTGTTGGAATCATTTGCTACTTATTGTAGCTTTTTAAAAAAAAGATTCCTTTTAATTTTCTACAGAGATGATCATGTCACCTGAAAATAAAGTTTTACTTCTTTTTGAGGCTGTATTTCATTTTCTTGACTTACTCTGTTGCCTACAACTTCTTATGTTGAATAAGAGTGATAAGAGTGGCCATCCTTTTCTTAAGGAAAAAACATTCAGGCTTACACTCTTAAATATGTTTCCTGTATGTTTTTTGTAAGTGTCCCTTTGAAGAAATTTCCCTTCTAGTTCTTCTTTGCTCATGAAATTATATTGAAAATGTCAAATGCATTTTCTGCATCTGTTAGTAAGGTCAATTACATGGGTTGATTTTCAAACTTTAAACCATCTTGGCGTTCCTGGGGAAATTCTCATGTAGCCACGGTATACTTATATATATTGCAGGGTTTTACTTACAAAAGCTATCTTAAGAATTTTTGAGTCTGTATTCCTGTACCTTTAGTTTCTTAGAATGTCTTCGTCTAGTTTTGATGTCACAGCGATTCTGACCTCATAAAATGAGTGGGGAAAGGCTCCTTCCTCTATTTTCTGGAAGAATATGAATAGAATCGGTTAACTTCCTCCTTAAATGATTGATAGTATTCATGAGTGAAGCCATCTGGGTATACAATTTTATTCATAGTAAGGTTTTTAATATGAATTTAAATTTTAATAGAGAAAGGGCTATTTCTGTTTTCTACTTTTTGTTACTCAGTCCTCTGCTTCTCTGAACACATATTTCTGTGTCCTCAACTTAGAGAGTCCTCTGAATGCTGCGTGGGAACCTCCTCCTTCCCCACTGTCGGTGATGTGCCTCCAGGACAACCACAGGCCTGCCTTGCCCCCCTCTCAGGGATCCCTGAGCTGATCTGTCTGTCGTCCAAAGTCTGAAAACTGTTGTTTTGTTTTTCATGTCCAGTTTCCCAGTTATTGACGTCAGGAGGGTCAATCCGCTCCGTTTTCCCACTGTGATTGGAAGCAGAAGTCCTTTCGAGAACACGTTTTAAAGCGGAGTCCAAGCAGAAGTCCTTTCGAGAACACGTTTTAAAGCGGAGTCCAATTTGATTATTTTATTCCTAACCCTGACCCATTAATAATTTATTCCAACTATAGTCTTAGTATAGCTTTGGCCAGAATAGTATTGTTGTTGCTCCTGTTATTAAAGTCATAAAAAAAACAACTACCAGTTATTAAAAGTTTATTGCTTGTCAGGTATGGTGCTAAGTATTTTACTGCTATTCCTTTGATTATCACTACCTTCAAGTTGAGGGAATAGTAAAGGCAGAGTCAGGGATCAAAGTCAAATACTCTTCTTTTGTGGCCACCCCCATGTGCCTTACTTAGCAAACCTCTGGGGAATGAGGAGGGGGCAGGAGTATATGTAATTAGGATAAGCGGACCGCTAAGCCAGTGTTTCCCAAATTGATGCTGAGTGAAAAGGACAGTTTCTGGGTTCTATCTACAAATGTCTGAGTCGTAATTTCTGAGTGATTGTATTTATAATCTGTATTTTATTTAGGTTCCCAAGGGACTCTTATACATAGATTTGAGAATCACTGCTCTCATGGATCGAAGGACTTAATATCTTTCCTGATGTTAGTCCTATCCTCAGCGGCTTCCAAACGATCAAGGATTCTCATTCTGTACCTTGCACACCTTCCCCTCCTCACAATTCTAGCATCAAATAGCCAGACTCTAAGAACTGTATCATCCTCCATTCCCCCAAATCAGAAATTACAGAGGCATTTCAATGATAAAATCTGTTCCATCTGTTCCATGCTGAAAAATGTTTCCTGGCTGTTATCTGTACCCGTTCTTTGTCATTTGCATTTAAATATAGTGACTTTTTTGTTAGAAAAACCCCAGAAGTCAGCCGGCGTTCAATTATCCTCTGGTTCCACCTGCTTTGGATCCTAGAGCTCCAACTACAAAGTGTTGCTGACATCACAACGGAGTGTTTTCAACTCCGGGACGAGGCACTTGACTCTAAGGACCTCAGTTTCCATGGTTTTCAAGTTAGTGGCTTAGATATTTGAAGTCTCTTGCAGCTCAAAATTTTATTATTTAAAACATTCACTGTTATAAATAGCAAGAAAGTTATCAGTGTGCTCGCCTTGTTTTTAAGCTATTTTACAAATTGCGTTCTCTGGTATTAACACTGCAGTTCCTGGCAGCCTCTGTGGCAACACTGCCTCACGACACACCCTTTCCAGGATCATTTCAGCCTGACCAGGCGCTTTGTCTTATTTTTTGTGTGTGTTTTATTAAAAATATTTTTTTATTGATTTTAGGAAGGGAGAGGGAGAGAGAGAGAAGCATAAATGATGAGAGAGGATCATTGATTGACTGCATCCTGCCCAGATCCCCACCCCCCACCCCACTGGGGTTAGAGCAGGGGTGGGCAAACTTTTTGACTCGAGGGCCACAATGGGTTCTTAAACTGGACTCAGAAGAAGGAGCTGCGGCCGTGTTTCCCGACGTTGCCATGTTAACACTGCTGCTGGTGAAGGAGCGGAGGGGAGAGCAAGAGACCCTCTGCTCTTTTGGCTCCGCAGGCCGGATAGAACAGCCAAACGGGCCGGATCCGGCCCGCGGGCCGTAGTTTGCCCACGGCTGGGTTAGAGCCTGCAATCCGGGCAGGTGCCTTGACTGAGACTCGAACCATGACTCCTGGTTCATAGGTTGACACTCAACCACTGAACCAAGCCAGTCAGCGTGGCCGGGCTCTTTGAAGTGTAGAGCGTGGCCTATGAAAATTCGGTGCAGCAGGGTAAAGAAGATGTATTGATTGCAGTATAAGCAAACAATCAAAGAAAATGCTGAGTGTTTGCCTTTCAAAAAAAATACATCTCAAAGTCAACACCAACGAGAACATTTTGTATTGAGAATATCTAAGCAAATACAAGAATACACTTTTATCTGTGCTAAGAAGTGGTTTTGCCCGTCTCCTTTTTATTCAAATGGGAGTGTTTGGGTTATAAGACACTATTAATTGTCAAATGGCTCTTACTTACAAGAGAGCATGGATGCTATTGAATTACAGAGGGATAGGCAGCATTTTAAGCCTAGACCTGGATTTTATGACCAAGGATGGGGAAGGTAGTGACAGAACTTAGCATTTCTAATTTTGTCCCTGGCTCGCCAAGGCAGTGCTAGCCAGCTGTGCACCAAACGTTATTTGCATTTGTTTGATCAGAAAATGATCATTGTGGACTATGAAAGCATCATTCATTTCCGATTACCATTGACCTCCAGAGAGTTCCACTCAGCTCTTGCCAGGAATTTTAAATGGCAGGTGGTGGGGCTATATTTTTCTGTGATTAATTATATGGTCCAAATTCAGTGATTACCACTCACTAAAGAGAGCAGATTTCCCATTAATAAATGCTTAGTGCCTGGATTTAAGGCCCAGAAGTTACAGACCTAGAAGTAAGGCAGACATTGGGTTCTGAGAGAGGACTTCCTCCCCACGGGCATCCCCGGGGAAACTCACTCTTGGGGGTTCCACTCTCACCTGCTAGAACCAGCCCACGAGGGCTGGTTGGCTTCAATGTTATACATTTCGCATTCTAGTCACTGTAATGGCTCCGTGGCCGAGGATGATTGTGAAGACTCGGGACCTAGTGTCTGAAGCTCAAATCATCTGCTGCTTGTTCAGTCCTAACAAACTCGTTAGAGGCTGTCTGACGTTCTTGATCCGAAAACCAAGGAGGGAAAGATGACATGACATCATCTTACTCATGCATTTGAACCATAGGAATGATCTTGTGTCTGAAGCAAACTCCCTGTTCAGATGTCAAGACTTAGCTAGGCCTCCTCCCCCTTCCCATAACTGGAGCACCTCCACGTCTTCACCAACCAGGAAGCTCTCCCACCCCTCTCCTTTGGGACTTTTTTTTTTTTTTTAAGAGAGCAGGGAGAGAAAGGTTTTTATTAATTTTTGCTGGCTGCAAGCCACTCTGCTGATGTAAGGGTCTTTTCCATCCTTGGTTCCTCCCATGCCAATGTCCTCTTGTTATCTGAGCTATGCTGTACTCAAGGCTGCAAACATTCTGCAAGATATCCACTAAACACAATCAATTTTCTCTGCCCCGTTTTATTCCTGTCTTAAAGGTATACACTGAGTGGCCAGATTATTATGACCACCCGATGTTTGTAGGCAAATTAGCTATAATTTCATGCTGAAGTTGCTAGAGGGCCAGACCATTATAAATAGGGAAGCAGGTTGTTGACCATGACAGTAGAAATGATTTTTTTTCTGAAGATAGGGGTAAACAACGTGATTTAACAGCCTTTGAATGTGGGATATATTTGAACGTGAGTGGCCAGATCATTATGACCACCCCATCATTATTTTGTTGGGCCACCTTTTGTCTTCAATACGGTAGCGATTCTTCTTGACATTGACTCCATGAGATGTTGAAAGGTGATGCGAGGAATCTGACATCATGCCTGATGAATAGCACGTCCAGTTCTGTGAGATTTGATGGTTGTGGAACCAGCTGCCTGATGGCTCTTTTAACTTTGTCCCACAAATATTCAATTGGATTGAGATCTTGTGATTGTGGGGGCCACCTAAGCAAGGCAAAGTCTCCCTCATGTTCTTGAAACCACTCCTGCACAATATGAACACTGTGGCATGTCTTGTTGGAAGAAGCCATCTTCATTGGGATACATCATCAACATGATAGGATGAACTTGATCAGCAATGATACTTAAGTATGTCATGCTATTCAAATGTTCCATGCTGGGGTTCTTGTCCCAGCATCAAGAAGGGTTCAGGAAATCTGGAGAAGGCTGTGCATAGATTAAATAGGAGTCCAGAGATGAAATGTAATTTTGAAAGGCATTTGGGGGTCAGAGGAGCTTAGCTTAAAGGAGCTAAGGTCTAAGGTTCTCCTCATCCCAGGACTCCATGCTTTTTATTAACACAATTTGTCCTGAGGCGAGGCAGAGTTATACACTTCAACGGGTATACACAAGCATTGCCAGAATGGAAGAATTAGCCTATGGCTGTTCAGGTATTTGGCCAGTAGGAGGCAATAACATGTAGATTAAAATGCCCTGAGCTGTCTGGCAGCAAACAATCAATTTAATGCATCCTATTCAGGTTTGGGGAAATGCCATCAGCCATTCCCAGATTCAGGCCTGCTGTCATGCTGGAATTGGTCTCCGGCATCTCACCCTTTTCGGTTTTTTAACAAGAATGTATGTTTTCATATTTTTAAATTCAATAGAAAGGGCAGAATTCTGTCATGCCTCTTTAAATTGCTGCCAGGCATTAAAGGAATCAGTTTGCAGTGAGTTTCTTTCTGGGCCAACAGTTCTTAGAGTCCCAATTTCAATGTCCAACGGTTCTTATGTGTACATGTCAGCAATGATATTTCAGTTCTGGATGGAAGACAGATGGTGGCAATGCAGGTCCGACATTCTCTGGTTTGGTCCTGGGCAACCTGCAGCTACACACAGCTGCTGACTGCTAGCATGGCAAGGCGTCTTCACCATCCTTTGGGACTTTATGGAGCCTTCACGATGTCGGCACGATTGACCATTCACTCCAGGCCCAGCTGCTCGCCCTTCTCTGGAGAGTGGGGGCTGGGGTGGAAAATTCCACACTCTAATCATAGTTTGGTCTTTCTGGTGACCAGCCCGTGTCCAGGAGCCCACCCGGAGTCACCTTGTTAGGAGAAAAGATGCTGCTGTCACCCAGGAAAGTCCAAGGCAGGGGTTCTCAAACTTTTTAAACAGGGGACAGTTCACTGTCCCTCAGACCGTTGGAGGGCCGGACTATAGTTTAAAAAAAAACTATGAACAAATTCCTATGCACACTGCACATACCTTATTCTTTTTTTTTAATTAAATCTTTATTGTTCAGATTATTACATTTGTTCCTCTTTTTTCCCCCCATAACTCTCCTCCTCCCAGTTCCCGCCCCACCCTCCGCCCTTACTCCCCACCCACTGTCCTCATCCATAGGTGCACGATTTTTGTCCAATCTCTTCCCGCATCTCCCACACTCCTTTCCCCCCCCCCCAAGAATAGTCAGTCCATTCCCTTTCTATGTCCCTGATTCTATTATGATCACCAGATTATTTATTCACTTGATTTTTAGATTCACTTGTTGATAGATGCATGTTTGTTGTTCATAATTTGTATCTTTACCTTTTTCTTCTTCCTCTTCCTAAAGGATACCTTTCAGCATTTCATATAATACTGGTTTGGTGGTGATGAACTCCTTTAGCTTTTCCTTATCTGTGAAGCTCTTTATCTGACCTTCAGTTCTGAATGATAGCTTTGCTGGATAAAGTAATCTTGGTTTTGTTCTTGGTATTCATCACTTTGAATATTTCTTGCCATTCCCTTCTGGCCTGCAAAGTTTCTGTTGAGAAATCAGCTGACAGTCGTATGGGTATTCCCTTGTAGGTAACTGAGTTTCTTTCTCTTGCTGCTTTTAAGATTCTCTCTTTGTCTTTTGCTCCTGGCATTTTAATTATGATGTGTCTTGGTGTGGTCCTCTTTGGATTCCTTTTGTTTGGGGTTCTCTGCGCTTCCTGGACCTGTAAGTCTATTTCTTTCACCAGGTAGGGGAAGTTTTCTGTCATTATTTCTTCAAATAGGTTTTCAATATCTTGCTCTCGCTCTTCTTCTGGCATCCCTATAATTCTGATGTTGGTACGCTTGAAGCTGTCCCAGAGGCTCCTTACACTATCTTCGTATTTTCGGATTCTTTTTTCATTTTGCTTTTCTGGTTGGGTGTTTTTTGCTTCTTCGCATTTCAAATCTTTGCCTTGATTCTTGCGCTCCTCTGGTCTGCTGTTGGGAGTCTGTATAGTATTTGTTATTTCAGTCCGTGTATACTTAATTTCTAGTTGGTTCTTTATCATAACATCGAGGGTCTCATTAGATTTCTTGAGGATCTCACTACATTTATCGGCAGCTTCTAGACAGTTCTTAAGAGACCTTAAAAGTGTGGTTCTGAACTCAATATCCTCCATTGACAGTTTTGTCCTGTTTCTTTGTCTCCGCATTTTTTATGCTTTCTTGGTGCACCGCCTAGTGGTCTTTGTGCGCAGTCTTGTAGTTAAGCCTTGATTGTTGTCGGCAATACCGGGGGTGATTTGACCTCCAGGCTAACTGGCTATGAGAGTCCTCTGTGTCTGCAGTGGGAGAGCTTCTGTGCTGGATCTCTAGGGCGGTGCTAATCTAGCATTTGCCTGAGGCTATCCGGGAAATGGCTCTGCGCAGGGCTTGGGCGGGGTGTGTCCCCGGGGATCTACAGGGTGGGCCGGAGCGAGCAGTTATGGCTGCTCTCAGTTCCGTCCCTAGGGGCTCTGCCTCACAGAGTCCCAGCAACCGCTGCAAACCTCGGAGAGAAAGCTGCCTTCGAGTTCCGACCGAAGCCAGACAGTCCCGCTTCTCCCGTTTGAGTCTGGGTCCCTAGAGACTCGCCCGGATCTGGAGTTCAGAGTCTGAAACTCCCTCCCGATTGAAAACAACAACCGCCCTCCGCCTCCAGCCCGCTCCGCGTGCACTCCGCACCTTAGTATTTCACTTCAGCACTGCGCCTCCTCTGAGTCTGGGTATGATATTCTCTTTCCTCCTAGTTGTAGAATTTCCACTCAGCCAGCCTTCCTGTGGTTCTGGATAATGTCCGTTCTGTCTTTTAGTTGTTTTTTGAAGTCGTTGTTTGAGGCAGCAATCTCCGGCATTAACCTATGCCGCCATCTTCTGAATTCAACCTTATTCTGAAGTAAAAAAACAAAACAGGAACAAATACAAAATTTGTATTTGCATGTGGCCCGAGGGCCATAGGTTGAGGATCCCTGATCCAAGGAATTTAGGAATGCTGTATCGACAGCCAGGGTCAAAGGCCAAGTATTTAAAAAGATGCTCTAGTGCTCTTATCACTTAGGCAATTACAAGGGTTTAGAAGCTCTGTGCCAACTGGGGGCAGAGACCAGTATATGTATATTTTTTTCTGTTATCTCACAGTATTCAATGCTAGCTTGGAAATGCTGCGACATGAACAGTGTGTTTGCTTCCCTACATTTCCAAATTAGCATCATTCTGTGTTCAGAATGTTTCTGAGAAAATACCAAAGATTGGTAAGCCAAACTAGTGTTCATTGTACACGACCTTCTAGCATCATTCGACAGTACTTCCTGCTTCTCGAAACACTTGACCTCCTGGCTTCTAAGACAGCCCTCCCTCCTGACTGCCCTCCACCTCACCAGCCACTGCTTTCCCTTCTCCTGGCTGATTTTGCGACTCTGGACTGGAGTCCCCCAGGGATCCTGTTCAGGGAACTCTTGTCAAGCTATCCCCAACCCACAGGTGAACGTGCCTGGCCGCCTGGCTTTGGAAATCCTCCCCATGTTGAGGACGTCTCCACTTTGGTCTCAAGCCCAAACTTCTGATGTGAACTCCACATTCTTATATCCAACTGCTGACTTGACATCTCCACTTGGGAGCCTCACGGTGGGTCATCTGAAACTCAGCAAAGCCCAAACCCAAGCCTGAGTGGGTTCCTCCCATGCGCACTGAGCTGTAGAACTGACCAGCAAAAACAGGGGGGGCGCTAAGCCAGCCAGGCCCGAGGGGAAAGCCCAACCCAGGCTCTCAGTAACTCAGCCAACTTATTTGCCTTCCAGGCTGTCAGTTTCCCCAAATTCAAAGAATTATTTTGAGGATATAGACGACCTGTGTTTGGGTCACAACTAGCTCAGAACTTAGCAATAGAAGTCATCGCTCAGTGAATGTTGGCCTCCCTCTCCCCCACCCCCCTTCCGGCATGTTTCACAGATTTTTTTATTGCCGGATTGCCTTCTGGGACGGAAGAGTCTCATTTCATAGAACCTGCAATTAAAGAATTCCTAACACTTCCTAAAGCTTGCTAATCACATGTCATAACAAGGACAGGGTATCCCCAGTTCCGAGCACCTGGAAGCTGCTTGGGGCCACCTCTGCCTGCAGCTGTGACAGCTGTGCGGGTTCTCTCCGAATGTGCTGTCGTGGCGCACCGCAGAAGCAAGCAGAGGGAACCCACACAAAGGGAAAGCATCATCGTGTTCCACCGGCACCGGGAGACCAAGGGGACGCTATTAACTTGAGCAGAGAGCATTTTGTTTCCGGTCTTTGCCTAATTTTATTACCCAGATACAAAGTCAGTCTCTCTTGCTGTGGGGATGACTTCCTGCGGGGCAGTCAGAGGACAGAAGGCAGTGCCGGCTCCTCCTCCTGCTGTCGTCCTCTCCCCCATCTCGGTTCCCACAGCGTTGGCTAATTCAGGTGAGTGAGGCTCACCTCCCTGTGGCTGCAGCCCCTTTGTGCCAGTGGGAGGAAACAGGCACTGGACGGAAACAGTCAAGCTTCTCCCAGCCGGACCCCGGCTGCCCCCACTCGTTCCCCCAGAAGCTTCACTGCCTATGTCAGAAGCAGACTGAAGACATTGATGCTGAAGTGCGGTGAGGTCAGGCCAGGACCATCCCTTCTCACCAGGCCTTCTCGTCAGCAGCTGTGTCACTGTGTCTCTCTGCTTTGCAATGACATAAATACGTGTGTGTGGTCATCGAATCTTTCAGAGAAGCCCAGGCAACTGGGAAAAAAACACACCCTAAAATGTTGATGAATGGGGAGTTGTTTATGTACATTACGCTGCATACAGGCAATAGAACACTGTATAATGATCACAAGGAATGAGACACGCCCTCTGTGCTCATCTGGAAAGACTTCTTGGATACGTTGCTAACTGAAAAATTCAACCTGCGGAACAGCACGAGCTTACGTAGGGTATTATCTAGTTTCATAAATAAAGGCGCATGCACATCCATTTATACGTCAGTGTAGGTGCAGAAAAGAAATACTAGGATCTCTGGGTTTTAGCTGGGCCCATAGCCTTCTAGAATAAAGACTACATTTCCCAGATTCCCTTGCAGTGAAGATTTGCCTGGTGGTGTGAGCAGGTGACATGTGCAACATTGCCTTTATATGGAATGGGATTATCCTTGTGGCCCTTTCCCCCTGCTGTGGAAGTGGTATTGGGTTCTCTCCTATCATGCAGACAAAGGCAACTGTGAAGCATCAAGATAGAAGGGGCTTGGGTCCCCAACGGAGAGTCAGTCACTACCTCCAGGACAGTCCACTGTGATGAGGGGGACACATTAGCTCCCGTCTTATCTATGCACGTGTGTGTTTGGGGGTCTCTTTGTCTTAGCAGTGAGTTCTATCCTCATATGAGCAAACCACCCCCCAGACAGTTGGCAGTGGTTATCTCTGAGCTATGGCATTAGAAGTGGCCAAGTGATGATTTTACTTTTTTACCTTATATGCTGCTATTGTTTTAAAAATTGCAACGAATCGGTTTTGCTTGTTAATTGTCTTGGACCTTGGTACCAGAAGTGGGTTAATGTCTATTTAGTTAGTAATTTTTTATTTTTTTTATTTTTTTATTTTATTGATTTTTTACAGAGAGGAAGGGAGAGAGATAGAGAGTTAGAAACATCGATGAGAGAGAATCATCGATCAGCTGCCTCCTGCACATCTCCTACTGGGGATATGCCCGCAACCCAGGTACATGCCCTTAACCGGAACCGAACCTGGGACCTCTCAGTCCGCAGGCCGACGCTCTATCCACTGAGCCAAACCGGTTTCGGCTATTTAGTTAGTAATTTTAAAAAGTAATAAGCAACCCCTAGCCACCCCCACAACAAAAGGTAGGACCTTGACCATAGCCTTTATCTAAAGACTGCCCACCCTACCTTATCCCCTGGGGTAGCGAAGTGTTTCCCCACCTGGGGTAGGTCACCATTTCTCTGAATTCTGTCATCCTCTTGCTTTTTTTCTGAGGTATTTTTATTGCATCTGTGTGAACTCCTTAAAAGCCCATCTTCATTTTAGTCGGTTTTACCTTTATAAAAAGGATGCCATACCACATATAAAATGTTTGAGATCTTTTTTCCACTTACTGCTGTACTTCTAAGGCTCAGCCACGTTTTTGTAAGTTGCTCTAGGTCAAGGGTCTGCCAGTTTTTCTGTGAAGGACAATGTGGGAAGCATGTTGGTCTCTGCAGCCACATATTGCTTATCACACATCCTCCTTTGTTTACTTTATGATCCTTAAAAATGTGAAATCCTTCAGACCACACAAAAGCAGGGCCCCGCAGTTGGCTGACCCCGGCTGGGGCCCCTCAGTGTGTTTACTGTGTAATACGAAGCCCCCCAGTTTATTAGGCCGCTCTTTCATGCATGATGCTTGGTTTATCTCTCGGCTCCTGGTACTGGACAGTGTATTCTGAGGATCCCTGTTGTACACGCGCGAAGGCCTGTTTGGAGAACTCCCACAGGCGAACGCCCATCTTCAGCGGGAACACCGGGGTCCCCCTCCTTTCAGAGACGCGCAGCACCGCTCTCACTGCCGCTGAAATGTGCTGCCTCGGAGACGAGGACCCCGTCCCCCGGCTGCATTGCCCCACCCTGTTCACCTGTTGCTCTGTCCTCTCCTAGCTCTCCCATGTGTGTGTGTTATTTTTTTGCCTTCACAGCCCAGCCTGAATGTGACTCCTTCCCAGGCGTGTTCTGTGGCCGCATCTCCACGGAACCCTCCTAGGGAACAGTCGGCAGAAATGAGGCTGCGGCATTAGACTTGGACTTCAATCCAGGCTCTGCTAGGTTCTCGCCAACCCGGGCAGGCCACTTACAGCTTTAGGGAGGTAACATATTTTTAGAATCTCTTTTTAAAAATATTATTATCGCCCACCGGCTCAGTGATTGAGTATTGACCTATGAACCAGGAGGTCACGGTTCAATTCCTGGTCAGGGCATATGCCCTGGTTGCAGGCTCAATCCCCAGTGGGGGGTGTGCAGGAGGCAGCCAGTCAGTGATTCTCTCTCCTTATTGATGTTTCTCCCTCTCTCTTTCTCTCCCTTCCTCTCTGAAATCAATAAAAATATATGTTAAAAAATATTACCCCTCAGTAAGTTTTAAACATTGTCAAGACTTACTGCTGAGTCTGGATGCATGCAAATGGAATTTAAATTTCCCAAAGCTCTCCTCCCCGATTCCTATTCCCCCTCTGTGGCTGTTTGGTCATTTTTAAGAAAAGAATGGACCTCTCTCTCTGAGAAGTTTGTTGTGATGCTACTCGTGGCTGTCACTCTTGGTTGTCTACCCAAATCCCTCCCCATCTTTGCTCACAGAAGGTGATGCCATCCATGCTCCTAGAGTAACCATGTCACTGTGGTGAGCCTGGACCCCTACTACCCTTCAAAGAGAGGATCTCAATCTCCCTAAGCCAATCTTGAAGGCTTCTCCCTTCTCCCGGTGATTGTGTTAGGAATGACACTGACTCTCCGCTGCCCGTTAGTATGTGACAGAAACCCCGCTCTGTGGCTTCTGGGAAAGGTGTCTTCAGAAATAAAGAGAACTGGGGAGAGCAAATGATCCTCTCTGCCGCGTGCCGTGGTGTCCACAAGCAGAGCCTGGACGGCTTCAGCCAGCGTGGGCCCCGAGAGGAATTCAGTGTGTCCGATCTGATGGCGTAGAGAGCACACGGTCTTCCGTTGGTGGAGTTGACCAGATTGTCCCATCTTCAGACTTCCTGATAGATGGATGAGATGACCAGTGGCCTTCCTGTCTGGCATACTTCCAATTAAGTTCTCTGCCGCTTACAGCTAAAAGCACTCTAACGGCTGTGCTACTTCAGGGGAGACCCACCCAGGACAGCCCTGGTGGAAGGGGCACCCACCTGGTTGGGCAGGTAACTGAATCGGTCCTCGCGACCAAGGGGGTGAAGGTGTCACAATTTGACACTCTGATAAAGAAAGAAAATCAACCAAAATTTTGACTTTCTGTGTTGGGAACTCATAGATGATTAATGTCAGGGGTAAAAAGAGAGACATTGGATTCTTTATGAAATACTAAAAGAAATAACATGGGAAGAAAATAAAACATTAAAGCAGACATTCAAATTTCCCAAATGCCAACATCCCTAGGGAAATGCACCTGTTCTCATTCTTTGAATGGGGAAGAGAAAAAAGCAGCCAAATAGTAAGTGCTTGAACCACTCTAGACCCTGAGCAAGTTTCCACCAGTATGAATTAAGTATTGACTATGTACTAGGCATAGGGGGAAGTTAGAGTGGGCAGAGCTATGTATGAGTCAGCGTTCTCCAGAGAAACAGAACCAATCGGATGTCGGTATGTGTAGAGATGTATTATAAGAAATTGGCTCATTGGTTATGGAGGCTGACAAGCCCCAGGACCTGCAGGATGAGTAGAAAAGCTGCAGACCCAGGAGAGCTTTTGGGGTCATTCTAGTCTAAAGGCTGGCAGGTTCAAGACCCAGGAAGAGCTGATGTTTCAGTTCAAGTCTGAACGCAGGGGAAAAACACAAACAAACAAAAACAATGTCAGACAAGAGAAATGGCAGTTCCATTGGCAGTCAGACAAGAGAAATTCCCTCTTATTTGGGGGAAAATCAGCCTTTTGCTCTATTCAGGCCTTCAGCTGATTAGATGAGGCCCACCCATATTAGGGAGAGCAATCTGATTCACTCGAACTATCAACTTAAATGTTAAACTTATCAAAAATACTCAGCGTAATGTTCGACCAAGTTTCTGGACCCCTCATGGCCCAGTCAAGTTGACATATAACATTAACCATCAAAGGCAGCAACAGCTTCTCTCTGAAAATAGAGCCTTTACTCCTTCCCTTGCGTTGTCCTTAGACCCTTCACTTTTTATCACGGTTAACAGAGTGCTTCTCAACTGGGGATGCAAACATTCACAAGATACCGATCTTTTAATCCTGCTAGTTTGAGCAGCTCTCCGGCCATATTCACAGTGAATTTCTCAGGCTGTAGTTGTCTGTGCAGTTTTGCATGACAGTGGAAGCATTTACATATCTGCGTGTTCCATACCCTTCCTTACTGAATATGCAGCTGGTGACAACACAGACATGGGCAGTAGGGTGGAGGGTCTTCTGTCAGGTGCTGGATTCACGCATGCAGTACACTTTGAGCATTTGCACCGTGCCAGGGTTGCTTTTTGTATCATTAAATTGCTGGCTTATTGGAAGCAATTTCTTATTTATTTTGGGGTCCCTCGTGCCCTGTTTCCATGCTTTGCACCGAGCAGACATTCAGGAAATATGTGTTGATTTGGATATTAAATTATGCAGCTCTTTTGAGGTTACTGTACATAACCGAGTTTTACTGCTCTCCAAATCTCTGGTAATATTTCAGCAAGTCTGTACGCCAGCAAATGTGGGAAGCCGAGGGCCCTGACTTGGGAGTCAGGAAAGCAGGGGTTCAGACCCCAGTGTGAGCAGTTACTGAGTGACCTGCACCCCGTTTAACCTCTCTCAGCCTCAAATTGCTTTTCTTTCCTGTAAGGAAAAATGTGCATTTCAGTGCAGAGTTGTGCCTATCTAGAAGGCCCCTCTCCAGGCTGATTCTGACTGTGTGTAAGTTGTAGGCCACTGGGAGTAATGCAGACGCAAACCATGCTCCGTCCTGTAGGGATCCTTCATCCTGTAGGGATCCGTCCTGTGCCCCAAGCCAGGCTGCCCCTGGTTGCCATTCATCCCAACATCCCTGAACTACCGATGTGTTTTTGAACCATTCATAACCGTTGCTTGGTTCCCTCATTACAAGTAAATTGAACTTTTTAAAAATCATATGTTCATTTCATATCTGCACAAGAGTCATAGTTTTACTTTTTAAAGAAAAAACCCTTTACAACACTCACCTGTGAAATGGGAGGATGATGAGGATCTCAAGGGGTTGTTTCATGATCAAATGTGACGTCCTCCTGCACTTGACCCTCTTCGCCAAGCTCTTCCCAACGCAGGCAGCGACTTTGTTGAATCTGAAACCGGGTCGTGTTCCTCCTTGACGCTGAGTCTACAGTGCTCCCAGCTCACAAAATCCCAGTGCCCTCCTGGCCTCCCGCTCCCCTTGGGTCCCACACGTGCTCCCCTCACACCTCCCGGCTGCACAGGCCTCCCCGCTGCTCTGCACACCCACAGGCTGCTCCTGCCTCGGGACCTTGCGCAGGTCATTCCTTCCATTGGATTACTCTGCTCTCAGCCATCCATGGAGCTGGCCCCTCCATTCCTTCAGGTCTTGACCCAGATGTCACCTCCCCAGAAGGTCTCCCCTAGCTGCCCATCCTGAGTTTAATCCATTCACCTCCCCCAACCAACTCCTGCTGTAACTCTGCCCCACCTCATTCTCCTTAGCACTGACCACTCCCTGGCAATCTGCATGTTGTTCTATGTGTGGCATCTATTTCCTGTCTCCGGACAAGCATGTAAGCTCCCCGAGGGCAGGGCTTTCTGTGTGTTCTGCTCACTTCCACGTCCTCAGTGCCTAGAATAGCGTTTTGTACGTGGTAGGCCCTCAATAAGTGAATGTTCTGAATAATTCACAGAAAACACCTAGCCCGATGCTGGACACATAGGAAGGGGCCCCAAATACCACCTGTAACAGGAAAGTTAAAAAGGACGGTGAGGAGCAGCGGGTGACAGGAGGTTGGAGAGGACACGAGGAAGGGAGCAGCTGCAGATGCGGGCTGTCGGAGGGAGGGCTGAGCCGACTTGCCCCCTCAGGTGGGATCTTCCATTCGCTCGGTCTGGCGGGCACCTAGTGCTGAGCTGGCACATGCCATGTTCCCGCCAGTGCTCTCCTCGGATGGGGTCGCCATGAGTTGAAGAGCATCAGTAGCTGAGGATGGGTCGGGGGAACTCGAGGAAAAAGATTAGAAAGACGATTCGAGTCCACTTCATGCGTGTTGCTGCCACACTCGAGCAATTTAGGAAAACTGGCACGAATACGTGGAGATTGCTTTGCACTGAAGTGCTTGATTGCAGGAGTAAAGAATAATTTTGCCTCGGTTAAGAGCTGTTGATATGAAGGTCAGCCGATGCGAATGTGGGGATGGATTCTGGGACGGCCCCCCCGGTCTGGCCGCCCCAGGGCTCCCTGTCCCCAGGTGGCACCCTGTGTTGCCGGGGCCCTGAAACCTCAGGCCCATTGGTGAGCTGCCCTCAATGAGGAATGTCACCTAGGTCCTGGAAACCCTACTTTTGAGAACTGTTCAATCCGTGTTGATTTGCACTGGAGCCACAATCTGAATTTCGTTCATAAAACAGTTTGGAAACCAATGGAAATTTTTAAAAAAATCTTCTTCCAATGAATCCTGCTGCTAATTAGTTTCAGCTTTAATTGATTTTGAGACCCATTTTGAGGCACTTACCAGTGGCAGGCAGCCACCTCCCTTCCATCTCCTCCAGGAAACTCATCCAATTAAAAACACATAACTGCTCTGGCTGGTTTGGCACAGTGGATAGAGCGTCGGCCCACGGACTGAAGGATCCTGGGTTTGATTCCCATCAAGAGCACATACCTCTGTTGCAGGCTTGGTCCCCGGCCCCAGTCAGGGTGTGCATGGGAGGCAACCAATTGATGTGTCTCTTTCACATCCATGTTTCTCTCTCTCTCTCTCTTTCTCTCTCTCTCTCCCTCCCTCCCTCCCTCCCTTCCACACCCTCTAAAAGTCAATGGAAAGAGTATCCTCCGGTGAGGATTAACAAACAACAACAACAAAAGAACACACTTTGGAAGATTGGCCTCCAGTCAGGGCCAAGGTGCACCGCGCCTCTGGAGCTAGCCGACCCCAGCACCACGTGGAGTCAAACAGGTGGATTCGAGCAATGGCCACTGAATTCCCACCTTGAGAAAAGTGTTCAGATTCTCTGAGTCTCCAAACCTCGTGAAACACGGATAGAGATCATGCCTCGCGTATTACTATTAAACACAGTAGGTGTGGTGCCTGCTGGGCACAGAGCCTGGTTCCCCGTAATGCTTGTCTTCATTCGTGCCATCGGCATCATTAATCACTTAGAAGGGTCTAGAGCCCTGATCATGGAAGGGGCTGTGTCTCCTGGCACAGGTGCAGTGGCTGGGGTTACTTTTGGTTGTCATACTGAGGATGCCCTCAGTCCTTGCCACGTGGCCGCCTTCCTAGGCAGCTCACACAAGGTGGCAGCTTACTTACGTCGTCAAAGCCGGAAGCAAGAGAGAGACTCGCAAGACAGACATCGATCTAATGCAACACAATCATGGTGGTGACATGTCGTCACTTTTGCCGTATTTTGTTAGTAAGAAGCAAATGACAGGTCCCTCCCACCCTCAAGAGGAGGGGATCACACAAGAGGGTGGATGCCAGGAGGCAGGGATCATGGGGCCACAGATTCTTGTCTGTCTGCCACAGCTGCTGTGGCTAGAAGTCCAAGATATGCACCTACTATGCACAAGGCATTGTTCTAGGGCAGGGGTGGGCAAACTTTTTGACTCGAGGGCCACAATGGGTTCTTAAACTGGACCGGAGGGCCGGAACAAAAGCATGGATGGAGTGTTTGTGTGAACTAATATAAATTCAAAGTAAACATCATTACATAAAAGGGTACGGTCTTTTTTTTTCCATTAGTTTTATTCATTTCAAACGGGCCGGATCTGGCCCGCGGGCCGTAGTTTGCCCACGGCTGTTCTAGGGTCTTTACACAGACCACGTAGCTTAAGTCCTCCTTCAGCACTTTACGATCAGAATTGTTATCCCCATTTCATAGATGGCTAAGCTGAGCTTCAAAGAGACTAAGTCGTTTGCTCAACGTCCCGCAGCTAGAAAAGTGCAAATCCAGGATTCAAATCCAGACCTGTGACTCCAGATCTTATTCTTTTATCACCCTGACAAACATTCGCTAATTTATATGTACAATTGACCCTCCAACCATAAGCAACACCGGGGGTTACGGGCCGAAAATCTGTCTATAACTTTTGACTCTACAGTCAGGACTTGAAATACCTGGATTCAATCAGCCATGGATGGAAAACAGTAGTTTGGATCCCCGGTCGGGAATCTGTAGATGAGGATGCAAAAATATTGTTTTCCATGCACGGTTGGGTCTTTGGATGTGAAACTCAGGGTTAGGAGGGCCCACTGCATTTATTGAAAAAATCTGCTGGTAAATGGGTCAGTGCAGAGCAAACCCTGCTGCAGTATATCACTTGTCTTGATTTCATCCATTGGAGACACTCTGCATCTAGAGAAACTGATGCAGAGAGGGGCTCCGTCTCCATGTGGTCCCCCAGCGAGTGCTGGCAGAGCCCACTCCAGAGCCCCGGTCTTGCCTCCTGGCCCAGGCTGCCTCTTACATCACTCCCCCTCCTGGGAAGGAGAACTGCTCTAAATACAGACCTCCGAGACTGCGCCCTGCTCCAGGGCCTGCACTTCCCTCGGGAGCCCTGCCTGCATTTTTAAAGGAAGTCCAATTCGGGGCCCAGAGAAGTCCTCATTATCTCGCTAAGGTTGGCAGCCTGGGGCCCGAAAGAGCTGAAATCTCTATGAGCTACGCCCGGCAGGCATCCACTGAGCCTGGTTACAGAGAGAACTGTCCGCACGATGTCCAGATGATGTTTAAACACCTGTAGCCACCCCGCCCCCGCCCCCGCCCCCCCTAGGATGGAAGGACGTTCTCAGGCCCAAGTAGGTGCAGTGGCCCCACCGGAGCTCCACATGGGCTCCCGCCGCCCACTCTCGCCGTGACTCATGTTCCCTCTCACAAATGAAGGCCCTGCTCAGACTTTTATATTTTCTCATTTGTTACATGGGCAGACTGCGGGGGTAATGCACGGAATTTTAGTTTTCTGTTCCCGGATTTCTTTCTTTTTCTTTTCTTTTTTTTTTTATCCTCACCCAAGGATATTTTTCCATTGATTTTTAGAGAGGGTGGAAGAGAGAGGGAAAGACAAAGAGAAATAGCGATGTGATTGCCTCCTGCACATGCCCCAATCAGGACTGGGCTGGGAGAAGCCTGCAACCGAGGTACGTGCCCTTGACTGGACTCAAACCCTGGACCCTTCAGGCCACAGGCCAATGCTCTATCCACTGAGCCAAACCAGCTAGGGCTGTTCCTGGATTTCTGACACTGGATTTCTCAGTACCATCAAGTGAAAATGATAATTCAGAAGTTGTCTTCCGTGTGTATTTCTCAACTCTGTTCCCCCTAGTGGGGTCAGCAAACTGGCTGGCCGGCCACATCCAGCCTGCAGCTTCTTTCCTTATGACCCTCAAGCTCTAAGAATGGATTTTACAGTTTGACAAGGGTTGTAACAGGGAAAACAGAGACAAGTGACAGAGATTATAGGTGGCCGGCAAATCCTCAAATATTCACTGGTTCTTTAAAAAAAAAAAAAGTGTGCTGCTCTCTGCTCTAGGTTTTAATAGTGTTATACACAACACTTCCTATGGCTAAGTAATTTGGGGAACCACTGGACTAAAACAATGAAGAGGTTTTTGGAGTCTTTTGTTTTGTAAACGCACACCTTATCAGGGCCTTTACTAATGGCATTTTTGCATCTCAAAGGAAGGGATGTAGTATGCAGTGATCCCATTGCCTCAGAGTTTTGCCTCAGAACTGTGTGTGTGTGTGTGTGTGTGTGTGTGTGTGTGTGTGTATGTGTACTGAGGTTCAGGAATTGCTTATATTAAGGCACTTTTCATTAGAGATGTGTTGTTAACTGGGCCATGGGATTTGGCTGGACGAGTGAGGTCCTGCCCTCGACATTGACTGGTGGCTTCCTGGGTCTTTTGGCTTCTGACACTCCAGAGCCAGAGAGCGTATGGTTAAGAGTGAGGGCTCTGGAGCAGCGCTGGTTTGAAGCTTCCTCCACTCCACCACCTGCGGGACCTTGAGAAATACACTCGCCTCTCTGTGCCTCGGTTTCCTCCGCTGCAAAATGGGGGTAGTCATAGCAGCTGTCTCCTGGGTTACTGCAGCAAGCATGCTCTGGAGAAATGCTCACTCTCACTGTTACTGTCTCTGAAGTGGGAACAGTGACGCCTGTGGACAGAGCTGTTTAGCATAATAATGTAGAGGAAAGGGAGTCATTGAGAGAGGACAGTGTGTTTGCCTAGTAAAACATTACCTGTCATGAACACAAACACTGTCTCCATTCTAAGAAAAAGGAAAGTCTTACCTGTGTTCAGAAAATGTGTTGTTTCCTGGGGATGCTTAAAACACATGTTCTCTCAGAGTTCCAGAGGCCAGAAGTCCGAAATCAGGGCGTCAGCAGGGCCCTGCTCCCCTGAACCTCTCAGAAGGAGCCTTTCTTGACACTGGCAGCTTCTGTGGCTCCCAGCATCCCTTGGTCTGTATCAGCATCACTCCAGGCTCTACCCTCATCTTCCTGACTTCTCCCTGTGTGTCTGCCTTCACATTGGCTCTCCTCTTCTCATAAGGACACGGGTCATATTAGATCAAAAGCCCACCCGACTCCAGTGTGGCCCCCTCTTACCTCATTGCATCTGCAGTGATCCTGTTTCCAGATAAGGCCCCCTTCTGAGGCTGGGGGCCAGCACTTTAACAGATCTCTTTGGAGGCACAATTCAGCTCTTCACAGCAAGTTTTTGCAACCTCAGCACTAATGACAGTTGGGCGAGGTAATACCTTGTTGTGGAGGCTGATCTGTGCACTGTGCGGTATTTAGTAGCATCTCTGGTCTCGACGCACTGATGCCAGTAACATCTCTCCTCCAGACTGTTCCGGATATCCCCCGAGGAGCAACACTGTCCCGGTTGAGAACCGCTGGGTTAAAAATATACTACTTCCTACCAACTCCAAACAGAAATATTCCCTCCAACAAGACCGCAGAAGTGGCTGCTGCAAACAGGTCACAGAGTGTGGCTCTTCCTCTTACGGCGTGTTGCCAGTAATAAGAACTCAAAATTTCGCATTGCTTAGCATTTCTTTTTGCTGAGATAAATTTCCCTACCTGGAGGCCACCGTTATTATTGCTAGTTCACAGGCGAGTCATCGCTTAAAATGTAAATTGCTTGGAAAGAAACCAGATTTGGTGACATAATAATCAAAAGGAAAATCGACGACTGCAGAAATGCACATCTGTTTGGCAGCCAGTATGGCGGTAACCTTCACTGGCCACTGTCGCTGTTGGCACGTCAAAACCTAAGCATCTAAGCGTAATCCTTTACAGCGCAGTCAGTTGAGAGCACGTTCACAAAAGTCTGTGGCAGTGGCTTGGCATGTAAGCGTGTGGTTCTCACGGAGTCCTCTGGATATACAGATGGGAAAGCTGTAACTACATCTCCGTGGAGGCTGTTGGCCCTCCAGTGTCCCAGGTTCAAATCTTGCTGGGGCAGCGCAGGGGGTGGCACCTTCCTGGGCAATTAAGTGGTCCGTCCTTCCTCCGTATGTTTGAAACTTGCAAGATTTTCATAATGATTGTCATAGCTGCACTGGCAGTGATCCAGCTGCTGGTCACCTGTGTCACAGAGGTCACCTGTGTCACAGAGGTCACCTGTGTCACCTCTCCTCCGGCAACACAGCCAGAGAATCTGGGCCGCATCCGTAACAATGTCAGTGAGGCCGGGGTCCAACCCCAGCAGGTCCAGGGGTCCCCAAAGGTGTGGACGGAGTCGGCGAAGAAGGAATGACACGGAGACAGCGTTCAGTTGATCAGCAGCCTAGCCAGGATCTCCAGCCAGGATCTCTAGCCAAGTTCTGGTCTGGATCTCCAGAGAGGTTCTGCTTTGGATCTCCAGCCAGGTTCTGTGGCCAGGTTCTATTCAGGTTCTCTTGCCAATTTCTGTAGTCAGGTTCAGTCCAGGATCTTTTGCCATGTTCTCTCCAGCGAAGTTCTTCTGTCTCTAGAGAACGTTCTGTGTCGGTTCTGTGTTCTTGGCTCTCTTCTAAGTTCTGTCTCTCGCTGTCTTGTTACATCTGTATTTATACCAGTTGATTCAATCCTATCAATCTCTATTACAAAGGTTAGGGTGCTTCTAATCTCCATTCCAGGGAGTAAAGATTATGTAGCTTAAGCATGATTGTTCGTAGTTAAAGTGATTAATTACCTGCCTGGCACTTAGTTGAGGGGTTTTATTCCCTCCCTAACTTCAGGGGAAAATCCCTACCTGGGGATTCAACCTTTCTCGGAGAGGTGACCTTGGTTAAAACACAGCACCAAGAAGGTGAGCAAACATACTAAGAACCGTATGCCATATATGCCAGGTCCCTTGAAACAGCAAGGATGGACCGGCTCCCGGCACAGTATCGCTTCCCACCAATGTTCTTGGCTTCCATGCGAACCAATCCCAAGCTGAACCTTCACTGGCTTAGTGCAAAGACAGTGTCCACCTGAGTCATGTGACTTGTGGGAGGGTCCCGGGAAGACCTCACTCCTACGTGTGTGCCCTGCCTATGCTGTTTGATCGTGTTTCCTAAGTGCTGCCTTTTCCCTTAGTTCCCTGGAAGTGCTGAATTCAGTCCCATCATGTCCTTCAGAGTGAACAGGCTGCATGAGGTAGGAGAGTCCTGAGGGGCCAGAGGGGTGGGGAGCAAGAGCCTAGAGTCCGCTCCAAGTTCCAATTTGTGTTTCACTCTGAGCTCAGTCACTTGCAGACTTGAGGTTCCTCCTTGGGTCGGCCCTGAAGACCAGAGTGGCTGTCCTCATCTCTGCCTGTGTCGGCAGATAGAGCATCCGACAGCGGCTAGAGTGAGACCCCAAACCAGGGGCATCCGGTACATGTTTGTGGACGGCGCTGAGCGTGCAGTGCTGTATGTAAAAGAGAACATGGGCCCTCCCACCCTGTGGGAGTGTAGTGAGGCCATCGGTAAGTGGGCGGGGAGACCTTGGGAGCCGGGCCAGTCCTGGGTCTAAGGAAGGCCAGAGAAACGACCTCTAGGTGTGCGCCTGGACCGTAAACAGCTAGTGTTCTGATGTCACACAGCTTGTGTGCAGGCCCGTCCGCTCTCCCTGCATGCCTCGTTTCTCTCTGTTTTCTGTTCTCTATAAAACCTTGTTGGGAAAGTCTGGATGGTGGCAAAGCAATACCACCGGCCAGTCACACCCCCCCCCCCCCCCGTGTGGCCAGATGGGACCTGGTGGGACACCGCCACGGGTGGCGGCCAGTATGGCGGTAACCTTCACTGGCCAGTCACCACCGGTACGTGGGAAAGTCCTAATGAGCCCATGCCGTTCACAGCCAGTCCTCGGGTTATTTCTTTGGGATCCACAGACAGTATGCTGAGGTTTTCTGGGACCTCAGCACTTTGCATAACAAGTGAAGGAAGGAAGACAGAGAACAAAGACACACGTGGCCTCCTCTCAGCCACCACGCTGCACCTCTGTGGCTCCGGCAAGCAGCGGTGACCCGGCATGGATCTCTTCACTGGCGGCGTTTACCTAACAGTTGCAGTTGAGCTTCTGAGCACCAGCCCCTGGAAAGCAGCTGCTTACCAAGAAGCACAAAATCGTAAATGGTTCCCAGGTGATTATAAGTGACCCATCCCTGAGGCCCTCCCAGGGTGGTCTTGGGTCTCGGACAGTTTCACCAGCCACAGCGTCAACTCTTCCACCTTATGTCATACCTGGACCCTCACACACCTTCGGGACCTGGAAAAACAGATGCATCGATAGTTCAGAAACCGGCGGGCGATCTGGGCAATTCGCATTGGTAGGTATGACCTGTGATGCATCCTACCTGCCAGGCCTCCCCCTCGAGCCTGCTTGAGGCTGTTGGGCTCCTGGAGTCCTTTGCCTGGACTCTGAAGCCAAACAAAGAAAGAGAAGGTAAAGCTTTAATTTTCAGCAACTGGGTTTTCGTAATGTCGGAATGAACTCATTCAATTTACAACTCCTTTATCTGCTGGAGAATTCATTGAGAGAGAGAGAGAGAGAGAGAGAGAGAGAGAGAGAGAGAGAGAGAGAGAGAGAGAGAATGAACTGCTGGCTTTAAAAAAACAATTCTCTCTCTCCTAGCAGTAATAGTGCCTGTATTCAGCAGGTCTATTTCCAGTCCCGGCCTCTCCTCGCTCACCTGCCTTTGGCCCACACTTCAAACGGTGGCTAATGTGGAGCTCCGGGCTTCCCGGGAGCTGAATGAATGGTGTTGACTGTCATTAGCTCAGCGCGGCCGCTGAGGTGGAAGGTGCCTTCCACCAGGATGTGTTTCGGCAGCATCGCCCCAGGAGAGAGGCAGACAGGAGACACGTATCTAAATGCAAAACAAGAGCTCCTCCGTCTGAAATTTCCTCTGCAGAGAAAGGTTCTTTACTGAGCGCCTTGGAGGGCAGAGCTGCCGCTGCTGTCGGGGTGGCGGAGGTGTCAGCCGTGCCCTGTGCGTACTTTAATGTCCTCACTCGATGCCGGGTCATTAACTTCAACACTACCCAGGCGCATTCAGGACCATATTCACCTTAAGGGACACACCTGGAGAGCTGAGTCTGCTCCGCCTCCGAGAAGGAATCTTGAAATGTGCTCACCGAGGCTTGGGCAATCTCTCCTCCGCCTGCAGAGTGATAACAGGGAAGGGAGGTGCCTGTAAAGCAGCCAGGAAAGGCTGTGAAGGCGTCCAAGGCTGTGGTGGGTTCTGAGCTATGAATTGTCCGTTCAGGGCAGCTTTGCTCGACAGCACAGCGTGTCTCCTGGGGAAGGTATCTCATTCGGGAGCAAAGCTGGGCTCGGACCCCCAGGGAGTAAGTCAGACCACAGCTCTAGTGCCAGTTGCACAAAATGATCGGACATCGCCCACCTGTGCAAGAATCTGGGCTCTCTGCTTTGAGATGCTAATTCAGCTAGAAACCTAAGTCAGAAGCGAACCCTTGTATGGTACTTGGCGTTCTCATGATGGTGGGTGGCCAGAGTCACTACCAATGTATGGTGAGCGACTGCACAATGGGCCCCAAGACAGAAATTCCGAAAATGGTGGATGGGCCTTATCTGGTTTGGCTTAGTGCAGCCGTGGGCAGACTACGGCCCGCGGGCCGGATCCGGCCCGTTCGGCTGTTCTATCCGGCCCGCGGAGCCGAAAGAGCGGAGGTTCTCTTGCTCTCCCCTCCGCTCCTCCACCAGCAGCAGAGTTAACATGGCAACGTCGGGAAACACGGCCGCAGCTCCTTCTTCTGAGTCCAGTTTAAGAACCCATTGTGGCCCTCGAGTCAAAAAGTTTGCCCACCCCTGGCTTAGTGGATAGAGCGTCGGCCTGTGAACTGAAGGATTCTGGTCAGGGCTCCTGCCTGGGTTGTGGGCTCAATCCCCAGTGGAGGGGGAGGGGCATTAAAAAAGGAAAAGCTTGAGCCTCCAGCATAGTAGTTGTCAAACTTGAGCACATGGCAGTTACCCGAGCGTTTAATAAACACAGAGGCTGGGCCCACCTTCTGAGCTTCTGATTCAGGAGGTCTGGGGTGGGGCGTGAACGCGCACTTCTAAACAGGATGCGGAGGCTGCTGGCCCCGGGACCCCAGGTTGAGAGAGATTGTTCTACTAGGAGCCTAATGGAAGGCAAATAAAAACCCTCCTAATCTCTGAGTTCTTCACTGTAACATTAACTGCGTGCGTGATTCCATCTTGCAATCCTATCTCACACAATAAGAGAGTATGCTTTTAGGGGCCAAGGAGAGGGCTACCCCTGCAGCTGAGCTGGTCTGGAAATTATGCGTGCGTGGGGAATTATGCTTGTGGAATGTCTGGCCAGAGACTAACAAGGGTTGAATCGGAGAGTGCAGTCTCCAGGCCCCCCAAAAGCACCCCAGTCCCTTCAAGAGGCCGAGTATTCAAATAAGAGTTTCTTGGTGCCTGTTTTGCAAATGCTGATTAAAAAACACCCCTTAGAAAACATGACAAGGAGGCGAGAACACACCTCTGGTTCCCGTTCACCTCATCAGCGTCAATAAATATTCATCGGCCTCCTGCCACGTTGGGGTGCTCAGAGGCAGAACCAGACATCCAGGAGACACGGGCCTCATTCTCCAAAGAGACCACAGTCTGGAGAGCAAACCAAGAAACAGGCAGATTATCTTTGGGAGGCAGGGCGAGGTGCTTCCCGTGGAAGGCGGTGGTTAGCTTTTCACAATGGGAACGCACACATAAAACCCCGCTTTTGTAACCAAGTTAGATTCTGGATGCATGAGAGGAGCCAGCTGTTTAAGGGAACCTGGCAGAGAGAATCCTTGTGAGAGAAGAAGGGCTTGCTAATGTGAAAACCACCCCCCTCATTCAGCGGCCCTGTTTGCTTCGAGTTTTCTCTTTGGTAGATCTGAGCAGGGCTGAGAGTGCAAGTAGGAGGAGTTTCCTCGCATTCTTGCTTTGGGAAAAGCCGCTGACAAGGGTCTGTATCAAAGGAGCATTGTTCAGCGCCTCCTGTGTGTTCCGGGGCGGGGGGGAGGGGGGGGCCCAGGCCCCTCTAAGACACCTTGGAGTCATCCTGTTGCTGAATTATGATGTCTGTGCCTGCATCCCGAGGTTAATCGAGTGACAAAATGTCTATAGTTACCAAACAATGACCACTCGTGTGCAGTATATTTTCTTGGACTTTGAGATTTTGGAAATGGTCACTGAGATATGGTAACTATGATCACTCCCAGACAGGGCCTCTCCACCGTGGCGCTGCCATCATTTGGGGCCACACAGGTCTTTGTTGCCGGGTCCGCCCTGGGCACTGTGGGTTGTGTGGCAGCATCCCTGGTCCCTACACACCAGATGCCAGTGGAACCTCCCCCACTGTGACAACCAAAAATGTCTCCACACATTACCACATGTCCCCTAGTTTAGTGGTCGGTAAACTGCGGCGCGAGAGCCACATGTGGCTCTTTAGCCCCTTGAGTGTGGCTCTTCCACAAAATACCAGGTGCGGGCGCACACGTACAGTGCGATTGAAACTTTGTGGCCCATGCGCAGAAGTCGGTATTTTGTGGAAGGGACACACTCAAGGGGCCAAAGAGCCGCATGTGGCTCGCGAGCTGCAGTTTGCCGACCACTGCCCTAGTTGATTCTATCATAAGTGGCAGGGAAGATATTATGAGTCATTTTATTCATTCACAAATGTGTGCTAAGCACCTACAATGTGCCAGGCACTGGGTTATGAGTAAGCGGAACAAGGTTCCTGCCCTCAATGAAATTTCAGTCTAGGGAGGGTCAGTGTTCAGGGAGTCAACAAAGTAATAATTATCAAAAATAAAATCATGTGATGGAAACACAGGGTGGAGTTAGAAATAGTCTGTGTAGGCAAAGTAATCTGGGAAGGCCTCCCTGAGGAGGTGACATTTAGGCTGAGGCCTGCAGGATGAGTAGAAAGCAGCCGTGTGAATAGCTGGAGGAACTACAGTTATGCAAAAGAAGGACTGGACCAAGGAAAGTTAGGCCCATAGACAAGGACTGTAAGAGGCGGTGTTCTAGGAATCAGACGCAGCCTCAGAGGCCACCCGGAAGTTTGCCTTCTCTCTCTAGGGAAAGGACTGCAGGCTACACAGTGCTGGAGCTCTGGAGAGCAGGCCTGCCATGGCGTGTTCCCTCTCTGGTCCCAGGCAATGTGTAAAGTGGAAAGGTGCCTTCAGACTTCATAGGGAATTGAGGATTCTTTCAAAGATTAAAGTTGTGCCTCTGCACAAAGTAAGAGGAAATTTGCTAGGGGCTTGGTTGTCCAGGTTGTATATTAAATGGATCTCGTATGGACGTGAAAGAAAAAAAAATCCCTCCCATTCTTGCAAAGCCAACTGTGTGAACGGATCTAAGCCAGGGTGAGCATGCTCACCTACTACGTTCTTTTTGGTAGCTAGGGACAGCCACCAGGAGCTGGAGGGGGTGGGACTTAGCTCCTCTCCTGCAGCCCTGCTACCAGGTAACATTGAAAGCACATTGCAGAGGAACCCTGGAGGGGGAAGCTGAGAAAACATAAAGTAGGAATGTGCATCTGGAGTGTCTCCAGTAGTAACTGTCATCTGCTCTGGTCGCTGTGATGACATAATAAGGAGAGGCTGAAGGGTACCTGCCTTGACTAATAGAGGTGGTGCTTTCCTTCCTTACGTAGCTGGATTCGGTTCCTAACTGATTAGTCAGTCTGCAGGCACGCAGTGAGGGCCTACTCTGTGCAGCATGCTGTGCAGGCACTGGAGACGGGTGTCCAACAAGACTGTGGGGTCCCAAGCCTTACAGAGCTTCGGTCCCACCTACGGTTCCCCAGCCAGGGCGCCCTGACCTTTGGGGCCAGATAACTCTCTGTCCTGGGAGCCGTCCTGCACATGTAGGAGCTATGGCAGCATCCCGGGTTTCTACCCACAATATGCCAGCAGCAAAGACAACCACGAATGTCTCCACACATTGACCAGTGCCACCTGGATGGCAAATGGCCCTGACAGAGCACCGCTGGTCTGGCCTGATGGAATCAGAATCCCAGCTCTGGCTTTGGTTGGACTCCCTGGTGGTTGTGACGGGGGGGGGGGGGGGGGGGGGGAGGGGGGGGTGCCAGGCAGAGCACCAGGTGAGCGCATGGCTTTTCTGCTGGGAGGGAGGGTGTCATTCGCCCCTGGCTCTCCTCCTCCAGGGCTGTGCTTCCGTGTGCGCAGCGGGCAGTACCCAGTCAGGTGCAAGGAAGAGAGCCTCTGCAGCCCTTTTTCTCTGCTGCGTTGTGAGTCCAAACACAAATGTTGTTTCCTTTTATTTTTTAATATATTTTTTATTGATTTCAGAGAGGAAGGGAGAGAGAGAGAGAGAGAGAGACATCAATGATGAGAGAGAATCCTTGATCGGCTGCCTCCTGCACCTCACAATGGGGATCGAGCCCACACCCAGGCCTGTGCCCTGACCAGGAATTGAACTATTACCTCCTGGTTCATCGGTTGATGCTCAGCCACTGAGCCATGCCGACTGGGCAGTGTTGCTTTCTGTAAGGTTCTCTCCTAGCTACCCTGGGTTCTCTACTTGCAGGCATTCATCAAGGCTCACCTTCCTCAAACGGCCAACCATCACGTGCTGGCCACAGGACTTGTCAGGGCCCTTAATAGGCACTTTCTCAAACTTCTTTGCCCCAGGAACCCTTCTGTGTGGCAAGTCTGTTGGTCTGTCCCACAAGTTTGAGAAGCCTGAGATAATACCTGTAGAGTGCTTAGTACCCGGCTGGAAGTAGATGTTGCGTTGTTACTATCACCGCGGTGCTCCCTGAGACTTGGCGCTGACTGAGGCTTGCTCAGCAGGTCCCCAGGCTGCCCGAATCAGCAGATGAGAGAGAATCATTGATTGGCTGCCTCCTTCACACCCCACACTGGGGATGGAGCCCGAAACCCGGGCATATGCCCTGAATTGAACCATGACCTCCTGGTTCATAGGTGGACGCTCAACCACTGAGACAGGCCGGTTGGACAGAATTCCTGTTTATAAAAGCCGTGCAGACTCCTCATGTGGAGGAAAGGTTAGGAAAAACTAGCACAGCCCTTTAAACTAATTGTAATGGTACCAGGGCCTTTGAGGTTTGCTGTGGGGATTTGCTGATCAAAGGCAGCCGCAGGCTGGCAATTATTTATCTGGCACCTCAGCTGCTTCGGGCTTTGATGTCCTCCTGCCACCGGGCAGACAGGATGGAGGACAAGCTCACTTCCTGTGGTGGGGACCCAGCCCCCACCGGGTCCCCAGCAGTGTTTTTCAGTGATTGAGTGTTAGTGATGCCAGTTTTCCTGATTCTTGGGTGTGTTCACAGATGGGGAGGGGGGAGGGGGAGGGGCGGGGGCGAGCTGGTAAGGGGTTAAAAATGGCACGTGCTGCATGTCCAGGTTTGGATGACAATGGTGTGAGGCCTGGAGCCCTCCTGCCACCCCTGCCATTTCAGCAGGCAGATTGATTTCCGATGTTCTCCTGGCCAGACTATTTCAAGGCTCTCGGGAAATAAACAGTGAGGCAGCCTGGGATGCGGTGGGGTGGGAGGTCACCTGCCCAGGGATTCCAGGAAGCAGGTGAAGAGCTGGCTGGAATCCGCACCAGCGTTCTAGAGTAACGCCCGCTGGGGTGTGGTTGCTGCTTCTACCAGTTGCCCATCTGGAGCCTCGTACACCTTCTCAGATGTAATCACCATAAACCCCTGAGAAAGGGTAGAAGACAGTTTGTATCAGCCCCAGTGAAACCCAGGGGTTCAAGTCGCTCACCTAAGATCCTAAGACTTTTCACCACCACATGGTATTGGCACTGTTTCCCTCCACTCACAAACAGGAAAACCCACTGCGTATCGGTACCGAATGTTTGCTGGGCCTGGCGTTGGGTGCTGTACACATGGGATCCCGGGGGAAGCTCATAGGAGCTCCAGCAGGTAGGCAGGAAGTGTTCCTGTTGGATGGATATGGGAACAGCAGCGGATACATTTGATGAATAGGAGTGAGCAGCTGGGGATGAGAGAGCAGGGACGTGACCCAGGCCTGTGGACATGCTCCTCAGTCATCTACTTCATACCTCCAGGATGGGCCAGTTCTAGGCTGGGAGCTCATCTCTGTCTCCCCAGAACCTCACCCAGGCCCCGTACAGAACATGGCGAATTCACTAGGGCTGAGAGATGATGGACAAGAGGGGAGAGGAGGAGAGAGGAGATGGAGGCCCAGAGAGAAGGAGGGAGAGCAAAAGAGAGGGACATGGTTCTGTTTGAGGTGCGTCTGCTTATCTCTGCAGAGGGAACAGAAGTCTTTGCTGATGTTGTTATTAATGCATTAGCCACACCATTGCATGCTCTACTCCCACCACTTTTTTTTAAACCACTTGGAATAGTCACGGTCCTGGCAAGAATTGGGTGCACAATCAAGTGGAATAATGGAGGGGCATTAAGTTAGCATCGAGTTACAAAGGTGTAGGTGGGTTTAAAGAGATGATAAGAGCTGGTGAAACAGTCTGGGGGCTCTTGCCATCTGTAGGCCTGAAAGGGGGTGGTGTGCGGGGGAGTGGATCCTGGAACCCAGAAGGGGCTGCACTGGGGCTGCTGGAGGAATGCAGCGGCTGCCCTGCTCTTGCAAAGGCGCCAGGAGACTAACTTACCCCAAGGCCTTTCCTCTCACCTTTTAGCCCCCTGACAGCCCCCCCCCCCCACCCTCATGGACAAGCCCAGGAAGCCCGAAGGCAAGGGCATCCTTGTCCAGAAACGCCAGCCTCCCAGGGAAAGATGGAGAGTGGATTTGAGGGGCGGCAAGATCAAGACTATCCAGCAGTTAGAGGAGGGATGTGTAAGAGAGCTCATGACCTGAACAGCAGAGGGCGCCAAACAGAGCTGGGCATTGACCATCAGAGCGGTGCCAGCCATGCTGTGCCCTTGGATGACTTGAGCCTTCCCTGGCCAGCAGGAAGGTGGGTTCTGGGAAATGGATGCTCATGCCTCCAGGGGACTCCCACAATGTGCACACGGCTTCTCCACCTTGGCCACACCTGCAGGACTGTGCCGCCAGCTGTGGCTCAGACAGTGCAGAGCCAAGTCCCTGCCAGTCACAGACGGGGACCCAGTGGCTCTCAGACATATGGACTAAGGGGGAGGGTGAACTATTCAGCCCAGGCCAGGGTCCAACACCTTTTCGAACTTGTGAAGGTCCCAGAGCTTTGGAGAGGCCTCCTGTCAGACCCACTCTTTTAACACGGGATACATTTCCAAACGATTTTGACAAATGAAATTGCAGATAATTAGTCTGGCTCTGCCAACTTGAAATTACTGGGGATGATTCCCGTGGCTGTGTACTCGGGTTTCTGGAAGATGATCGAACACGGACAAACAGGCCAGTGTTGTCCTCATCTGACCCCTTCCACACATCGTGACGCATCCGAAGACCACTCTGGGTGGGCCCTGAACACCCGCGTTGCATGCAGGGACACAGGCCACCAGGAAAGCCTCGTACCCTTTTCAGCAGTGAGGTTGAGAGAGAGCTGTCACCTGCTGCAGGCCCTGTGCTGTCACAGCCATCTTTTCACACAGGTTCCATTTCCTCTGCTCCTGAGTCCTTTTTCCTTAGGACAAGATTAGCACCTATGGAGTGAGGGGAGGTGTAGAGAAAGTGGGTCTCCATCCCTGTTCCTGCGTGCTCCTCCTCAGGGGGCTCGGTGACCTTGGAGAGAGAAGGCTGACGTCTCTCCTTTTCCTAGGAAGAGCCTAGAGTGATGGTGCCTCTGTAAGGTTCGATTTCATTAATGGCCCCACTCGATTTTCTCTGTATTCATACCCTTTATCCTGTGACTTTAGGGGGGAGGACTCCCCAGGAGGTGGAGTATAAGTTCCCTCCCCACATGTGTTAGTCAGCTCGGCTGCCATAACAAAACACCACAGACCAGGGTGGCTTAAACCACAGACATGTATTTCTCCCCATTCTGGAGTCTGGAAGTCTGAGGTCAGGGTGCCACATGGTTGGGTTCCAGTGACACCTCTCTTCCTAATTTGTTGATCGCTGCCTTCTCACTGCATCCACACAAGGTGGAGAGAGCTCTGACCTTTTCCTTTTCTTATAAGGCCACCAATCCCATCATGGGAGCCCCACCCTCACAATCTCATCCAAACCTAATTGCCTCCCAAATACAATCACATGGACTTCATAACATCATGTGACTCATTTTGACCAAAAGAATAAGGCAGAAGTACAGTGGAGGTTCTGAGACTAAGCTTCAAGATCCCTCATGATTCCTCTTGCTCTCTTGCATCACAAAAGTTGGATAGGAGGCATCTAGCACAATGCTTCCCCAGCTAAGGTGGCCTTCCCACCTCCAGCCAGGACAAAGCTCCTAGTTGACCCATAGCTGCAGGAATGAGCCTCGCCAAGATCAACCGAGCCTGGCTTTCCCCAGCTGACCACTAGCCTCCCTACAAATGCAAGAGTTAGCAATAAATAACTGAGATTTTATGTTGCTGACACTTAGAAATCATCTTGCCCGATCCACCCATTAAAATATGCATTCCTTGGCAGGTGCTCTCTCTCACAGTCTATGCATCGTATGGATGGGTGTAGCCCAGGACTCAGGACCAGGAGTAGGGCAGGGACTGCAGCCCAGCTCTCCAGCTCCTTAGCTAGAATACACTCCCTCCCCCTACCCCCTCCCTGCTGAGCTGAATGGCAAGGGAGGAAGGGGCTACTGTCTCCAAGCCACACCACCATCTACAACAGGTGCTGTAATTATTTGTGGGCAGAGTAATAAACCTCCGTGGTAAGCATGGCATGCAGAGGCTTTGTTTGGTCCCTTAATCCTCAATCAATGTTGTTGCCTCCCTGCACTCTCCCGGGCCCCGGCCCTGCTGCACTGCCCATCACTTTGGAACCTAAGGAATGGCATTTCTTGCACAAGAGCAAGGCCCTGCCAGATGTGGTCAGATAACAAGAACTGGCATTGGACATTGATGAAAAGTAAAACCATTTTTCTCATGATAGTCTTATCTGCCTGGTGGGTATATGTGATAAGCAAGAGCAATAATGCTCTATAGACATTCATTTGACAAATGTATATGAGCATTTAAGAGAAAGGCCTTGTGGTAGGCACTTTGAAAGGGGTGGGATCACATCCAAAAAAAATGAAGCATAAATATTGCAAGCATGGAGCAAAAAAAAGCATGGTCTGAGGCTGCCAGGGAGAGCGTGAGGGGAGTGGATTTCCAAAGAGGGTGAGAAGATGAGAGGGTGGGAAGGAGGTCATAGCATTTGGTGAGACCTGGAAAGTTGAGAATTTTTTTGAATTAGGAAAGGAGAGAGAATTCCATGTAGAGAGGATATCTTGAGCCCAGAGATGTGAAAGGTGAGTTTTCCCAAAGCTTGAAAAAGTAGATAATCCCTTTATGCAAATTGATTAAATGAAAAACTCACTAAAGAGTCAAGAAGACCAATTTCATGAAACTTCCAGTATAAGAACATACAGTGATAAGCCAGACTCACTTTCCGTCTGAATAGAACACAGATGGAAAAATCCTAAATAAAGTATCAGCAAATTGAATCCAGAAGATTATTAAAATAAATACATTGTGACTAATGAGAATTAGCTTAGGAATGCAAGAGTGGTATGAAGTTTTTAAACCCTATCAGTGTAACTCAATACATTGACTGATTAAGGGGAAAGGGGTAACATGATTAATTCAGTAGATGTGGCATAAGTGATCAATATATTTCAGCACTTATTCATGATTTAAAAACAAATAGAAAACCTCTTACCAAACTGAAAATAAACATTTTTCTTAGCTTGATAAATTAACTGCCGAAACTTGGAAGCAAGCATTCTAGCTGATGGTGAATTGTAGAAGCATTTCCAGTAAATCTCAGAGCAAGGCAGGACACCTGTTTTCCCATCCGTCATTCAGCATTACATTTGAATTCTTCGCCAATGCAATACAGTAAGAAAAAGAAAGAAAAATAGGCATAAGAATTGGAAAGGCAAACATAATTCCTTATTTGCAGAAGTTAAACTATTTGTAGAAAGCCTAAGATCTGCACATAAAATTTTACAACTAAAAAGAAAATTTGAAAATTTGGTTGGATACAAGGTCTTCATGTTTTTTTTAAAAAATCAATCTTTTCTATAAACCATAAAATACGTTAGAAAATATTATAGAAAAATAGCCTGTTCAAAGTAGCAACAAATTTATGAGATGATATTAATTGCTAACACTAATTGAGTTCTTACCAGTGTTCTAAGCATTTACATTGTCATTTAATTCTCATAGCAAGCCTATGGCTACGCTAACTATAAATAAATCTAATAAAAGCATTGCAAGAACTTTACAGACAAAGTTATATATGTTAATAAAGGGCATAAAGGACTCAAATAAATGGATATATATACCAGAGTGTTTGATGAAAAGACTCAGCATATAAATTTCATAAATTATCAATTCTCCCCAAATTAATTGATAAACATTTTACAGTTCAATCAAAGTCCTAACAGGATATTTTCTTGGAACAAAACTTGACAAACAGATTCTAAAATTTGTACAAAAGGGTAAACATCTAAGAATAGCCCAAAAAATTCTGAAGAAGGTAAAGGAAAGACCTGCTCTACCATTTACCAAGACTAATGCTGTCATAATGAAAACAATGCCATGGCCATGCAGAAAGAGATTAACAGATCGATGAAGGACAATAAAGATCTCACAGGTAGCCCGGGCCTGGTAGCTCAGTTGGATAGAGTGTCATCCTGATACACCAAGTTGTAGGTTTGAATCCCAGTCAGGGCACACACAAAAACCAACCAAGGAATGCATAAATAAGCAGAACAATATAGTGATCTTTCTCTCTCTCTCTCTCTCATAAATTTATAAAGGTCTCACAAATAGACACACACATATATATATGTAATTTTATGAATAATATCAATATTATAAATATATAAAATGCATGCTAGAGTTGGCATTGCAAACTAATGGGGAAAATATGAACTATTAAACATTTTTACAAGTGATGCTGAGACAATTAACTTTCCATGAGTGGAAAAAATAAAACTATATCCCTACCTCACACCATAAACAAAAATAAAACCCAGGTAGATCAAAGACCTAGATAAAAATAAATAATTAAATAAACAACAACAAAAAACCCTTAAATCTATTACAATAAAATAAAACAAAATATATTTTAAGTTTTAAGGCTAGGGGTCTTAGTAAAGACCCCTTTTAATCCCCACCAAAAAAAAAAAAATCAGAAAATGAAACAATAAATTTTGTTTATTTCAATGACAAGCCTTTTGCAAACAAAGTTAAAAGACAAACTACAGACTGGGAGTATCTATTTGCAATGTATAACTGAGTAGGCATCTGGGAGATGTCAAGAATTTTCAGCACATCCCTAAGAAAAAGAACCACCAACAACAGAAGAAACAGAACAGGAAAGGAACATGAAATGGCTGAGCCAGCAGCACACATAGGAGGAGACACTCAACCTGAGAGTAGTGTGGGAGCTGCAGTGAGCAACACATTACCACTTCACAGCCACCCCTTGAGGAGACTTTAAATCGGACAGTGTCCAGCATTGGTGAGGGGGCAGGAAAATGGGAACTTGCATTCACTTCCTGGCCTAGCTTTTTGCAGTATCTACTTAATATCCAGTTAAACTGAAAAAGTGCCTTCACTACAGGCCAGCAATCCCATTTCAGTCATAGTCTGGAGAGAAAGTCCCCCACGTACGCCTAAAGAGACATCCATGAAGATGTTCGTTGCAGCATTGTTTACTATGGGAGAGAAAACAAAAACTCAGAAGCAACTTGCATGTCTATAAAGAGGAGAAAACCAATGGACTCCATTCATAAGATGATTGCTTAACAGTTCAAGGAATGCACTATCGAAAATTCTTAAAAACCTCTTAGTGACTTAGTGATTAATGACAAAAACAGATTAGGGAGTGAAACACATAAATGCACATGAAAATATATTGTCACTGGCATGTGTGTACATAAAGGAATAAGGAAAGATGGCTTGAAGGGCACTCAGTAAACTTTTTATGGAAGACACCAAGTTTCACTGAGCTCTCTGGCGCCTGACATTTCTGTCACATTATTGTAATGATGCTTGCCTGGAAAGAGCATCTGCTCAGCCTCCCTGCCGGGAGAGCTTGTCTTATTATATGCTTTGGTGCCTTCTTTATGTTTTTTACATCGCATTAAGGTAGCTAAGAAACATTTTCATCTTTGTGTGTGGTGGGCGGTGGGGTGGCAGTGTGTAAACCGACCTACCTCTTTCACAGACCTCCTGAATCACACAGAAGAAATGCTTTCAAACTTGGGGCTTTGCGTACCACTGCTCAGAACAGATCCCGGCTGTATGTTGTCATAACAACAAACACAATGATTTGAAATGCAGATTCTTCTTCTTCGACTCTGTTAGAAGCCAGCGAGGAACGCGGGATACTTTGTATTGGAAATGAGCTTGTTAGAGTCCAAATGTGACATTAGAAATTGGTTGTGTGCCCAGCAGAGAAGAAAGTGCAGGATTTATGAAGCATCTAAACTAAGAATCAGATAGGTTTTCAGGAAAGCCTGTCCATTTAGATTATACAGTTTTGACACTTGCAAATCCTTTTTTGAAGCTTAGGAGTCTTACAAGAATAGTTTTGTGTTGTGTTGGAGAGATAGTGGGGTAAAATGGATAAGCATTCTGGCTCCAGAGCCCAATAGACCTGCCTCCCCACTTCCTAGCTATGTGGCATTTGGGCATAACTTACTATGTTAATTAGGGTTCGCCAGAGAAACATAACCAATAGGCATGTGTGTGTGTGTGTGTGTGTGTGTGTGTATATATATGTGTGTGTGTGTGTGTGTGTGTGTGTGTGTATATATATATATATATATAGAAATAGATTTGTTATAAGGAATGGGTGCATGTGATTGTGGAGACGGGCAAGTCCCAGGACCTGCGGAGTGAGCTGGCAAACTGGAAACCCTCCCGTGGGAAGGCAGTTAGGCAGGAGGAATTCTCTCTTACTCAGGGAGAGGGTCAGCCTTTTTGTTCTGTTCATGCCTTCAACTGATTGGATGAGGCCCACCCACATCAGGGAGAGCAATCTGCTTCACTCAGTCTAGTGATTTAAATATGAATTCCATCCGAAAAACCATCACAGAATCACACAGAAAAATGTTTGACTGAATACCTGGGCACTCCGTGGCCCAGTGAAGTGGGCACATAAGATTAAACATCATGCTTGCCTTCTCGGGCTCTGGTTTCCTCTTCTGCAAAAGGCAGTAATGTGAGTAAACAGCTCACAGGGTTGAAGTGAGGAGTGAAGGAGTTGCTGTATGTGAAGGGCAAGCAGAGGGGCTAGGACTTAGTAGGTGCTCAATAAATATTTATCAAATGAATCAATGCATTGAACTCACAGTGGAATGCAGGCAGGGTGTTGCGGTTCTCATTCTCTTGCCTTTTTTAAATATAATTTTACTAGTCATGTATACGTATCAAGGCAATAGATTTGCTTGTGTTTTATTTTTGTGTGTGTGCTTTATAAAAATGGTGGTTTCAGAGACTTGCTTTGTTCACTCAGTAATATGTTAGCAACATTCGTGCTCTCAACGAGTTCTCCTTTCTGGATTTTCCATTTTGAACAACCTACTGGTGCATAGCCTTGCCTGCAGCAGCTGGGGAACCTCTAAGATTTTCTCTAGGACATGCTCCCAGGAGAGGAATTGCTGGGGTATGGGGCATGCGAGTGTTCTGTCCATAAGGTCAGGCTAAATTGCTCCCCGGAGTGGTCAGTCTGCCCTTGTTGAATGAGGAAACAGTGATCAGATACCCTTCTGCTGGTCGTTAGAAGAAGCGTTTATGAAGACTATCCAACAACCAGCAAAAATAGCTTATGATGTTAAATGGAGGTGGGGGGAAGAGATACAAAGTTAAATGTGATCACAGTCCCATAGAAAAGGAGGGTGGGTTAAAGCAGTATCATTTCAGAATTGTACGAAGAGGCTTGAGCAGGGACTAGAGTCAGACAGTTGTGGGGTCAGGTCTAGTCTTTGCTTGCCCACTGCCTGCTGAGACCTTGAGCCAGTTACTTGACCTCTCTATGCCCTTGTGATCCCACTTTAAAATGGGAATAATTTGTCACACCTTGTTCAGAGTGCTGCATAAACTGAGGTCACGCCTATAGTAAATGCTCGATAAATGATGGTAAAAATCAACAACACAAAACACCAACCAAATGTGCCTTTAAAAACCAGACAGATACACACTAGCATGACTACTGAGGCTCATGGTATATCTTAAATGATGAGTGGTTTCTTTTTTCTAATTTTAGTGCTCCTGAAAAGTGATTATATAATAAACTAGAGGCCTGGTGCATGGCTTCATGCACAGTGGAGTTCCTCGGCCTGGCCTGCGGGGATCGGGCTGAAACTGGCTCTGCAACATCCCCCGAGGGGTCCCGGATTGCAAGAGGGCGGTTCTAGGGTGATGCACCCTGGAATCAGGTTCCCTCCTCTCTGGTTCCAGGTGGGTCACCCGAGAACCACTGCTGCCAAGTGGCTGCAGCTCAGCAGCTCCTGCATTGAGTGTCTGCCCCCTGGTGATCAATTCTTATCATAGCTACTGGCTGGTCGGCCAGTCACTTAGGCTTTTATATATATATATAGATTAGAGGCCCGGTGCACGAATTCATGCATGGGTGGGGTCCTTCGGCTTAGCTGGCAATCGAGGCCTATCAGGGGTGGCCAGCCGGCAACAGGGAGGGACTGCAGGAGGTTGGCTGGCCAGGGGGAGGGGCTGCAGGAGGTTGGCTGTGGGAGCTCACTGATCCCCAGGGAGTAGCTCCTGCATTGAGCTTCTGCCCCCTGGTGGTCAGTGTGTGTCATAGCAACTGGCCAGTCAGCTGGTAGGCTGGTCAACGGTAACTTAGGCTTTTATATATATAGATGTTCTTTTAAAATTTGAAGATGAATTTATTTTTTAAATATTCCATTATTTGGTATTTTATGTGGATTCTATGTGTTACTTTAATTTATTCACATACCTCTCAACTCAATTTACCACCTCCATGGTGGGGGATGGGTTTCTTGGACTTCAGTTAATGCAGGCAGGTACATGACTCCATAGGTACCTTTAGGCCAGGGCTTGCACAAGGTGACAGTGACCCCAAGGAAGGACCTGTCAAGGTAGAAACCCAATGAGTTGATTATAATGAAAAGGTATATGCAAACCCTTCCACTTTCAACTTTTGCTGGAACCTGGATTTCTGAGTATTAGAGTTTGTGCCTGGGTCATAGGACTGTATCTTTTCTGGGTCTTTAGAACAGCACCGTCTATTACAAGTGTGTTCTGGGCAAGGATGGAGTCTTTTGAGAGTCTGAAGCTTTTTAAAAAATGTATTTGTTACTGATTTCACAGAGGGAGAGAGAGATAGAAACATCTATGATGAGAAAGAATCATTCATTGGCTGCCTCCTGCACGCCCCACACGGGGAATTGAGCCCGCAACCCAAACATGTGCTCTGACTGGGAATTGAACCGTGACCTTCTAGTTCATAGGTCGATGCTCAACCACTGAGCCACACCAGCCGGGCAAGAGTCTGCAGCTTTGGTACATTCCTTTATTCATCCAGTAGTTATTCACTGGAAATTTTCTACAGTGAAAACTAATAAAACCAAGTCAAGAACTCAGCAGTTTGGCTGGGGGTAAGGTCAAACATGCAAAAGTCAATTGTATATATTAGCCCAAACAGTTAGAATATGTAGTTTAAAAGAGATACCATATACATTAGCAATAAAAACTTTAAGGTACCTCGAAATAAACCTTTATGGAGAAACTTACAACTTTATTAAAAGAGATAAGAGAAGACCTACAGAAATGGAGGGATAGAAGTGGAGGTGATGGGCTATGTTTATTAGTGGAAAGAATCAGTACTAAAAAATGGTAGTTCTCCCTAATCAGTCTATAAAGTCAATATAATTCTAATCATGATCCATGGAAATTACATTCGGAAAAGCAAAGAGGCAAAATAGGTTTTTTTTAGAAGAAGAATATGGGGAAGAAGGCTCTTTCTTTCCTTGTAACACTGTAGTAATTAAGGCAGCATGACATTGACTCAGAGACAAATAGATCAATGAAATGACATGGTGCTCAGACTTACCCCCATCTGTCACTGAGAACTTAATCTGTGACAGTAGGTGTGGTGTTATCCACAAGGAAAAGAATGAGCAGATGTAAGTGGTCCTGGGTTTGACATTTGTCCATGTGGGGGGGGGGGGGGGAATCAATTAGCTCCTTACTTAAATACTAAAAAATCAGTCCCATAAGGATAAAACCTAAATAAAAACGGCAACGTTTTAACACATTTCAGAGAAAACAGGAAAACATCTTTAGGACTTCTTGGTAGAGAATTTCATGAAAATATGGTAAATCCGACTACATTACAACTGAAAATACCTAGAAAACAAAAGCCACTGCAAAGTAAAATGATCGAGTGGAAGCCGGTACTTATACATGAAACCAGAAAAGTCAGCCCATGCAAAGGGTTCCTACCCCTCAGTGAGAACAAGACAAATAGCCTGGTGGAGTGGAAGATGATGGGTATAAGTAGAAAATTCACAAAAGACAAAACCTGCATGGCTTATGAGGATGCTAAAAAATATGTGTTCAACCTCACAGTGTCAGGGGAATGCAAAGTAAAGCAAGATCTCACCACTGTCAGCCCTGGCGGGTCCCTCTGCCCAGGTGGTAAAGGAGGGATGGAAAGCCAGGGCACAGAAATGCCCAGGGCACATGCCATGTTTTGGATTAGATGAGCGGAAATTCATCAAGGGTTGGTGAGGATGCAGAGAAACAGGAATTTTCAGACCCCTTCCGTGGAAGAGCGAACTTGTTCAGTGTGGAGGGGGATGCAGCAAAATTTAGCAACACTGGACATGTGCATATTCGAGGATTCAGCATTTCCACTTCCAGGAATGTACCCAAAAAAGACTCCCATGTGTTCACAGGAAATTAGTACATCCAAAGTGTATTTATTGTAGCACTATTTGAAACAGAAAAAATACCAAGTCGTTTTGTGGTAGGGGCATGGAGGAGAAGAGACCTATACTTCATTAAAGAGAAAAGTGAATGAACAACTTGTACAAACATATATAATGTAATCCTGTGCACCAACAAGGATGCAACTATAAAAGCAATGCTGAGAAAAAAAATGCAGAATGATTTATGATTTATTCAGCATGATGCCAATTTAATATGTTTGAAGAAATGTAAAACAACCTTATATGCACAGATCACACCTGTACACATGGGATATATACAGAGGTAGCAAAATAGAAAAACATGCATGGCTGTGGCAACACATTGGCTCCTCTGGGAGGACTGGAGGAGAATGAGATCAGGAAGGAACACACAGGGGCTCTAACTGTGTTTATAAAACTGTAACGTTATTAAGTAAGTGATAAAGGAGTTAGGCAACATGTCGAGATGTGGCAGGCAATGTTCAGTGGTTAAACCGTGTTTGCTACATTATTCTCTACTTTTTGGTATGAATGAAATATTTTATTATACAATACTAGGGGCCCAGTGCATGAAGTCATGCACCTGGAAAGGAATTGTGGGCCGCGAAGCTGCAGGGGACACAGGGGTGGGTCTCGGCCCATCCTCTGCACCCCTGCCCGGCCCCTCCTGCCATAGCCCCTCCTGACACGGCCCCCAGTCCCTTCTCTGCCGGCAGCCCTGCTCCCACTGCCACTGTTCTCACACACTGATGGCATCAGCCCCACTTGCACCCACAGCCGGCGCTGGAGCTCCAGCTCACACCCGCTGCCGCCATCCAGTGCCGGTCCAGATTGCTTGGCGCCATCAGTGGGTGCAGGTGGCAGCTGCTGCCCCGATCGCCCCTCAGGAGCAGGTGGAGGTGGAGAAGCCCTTGGGGGCGATTGGGGGTGGCAGCTGCTGCTCACACCTGCTAACGGTGCCGAGCGATTAGGACCGGCGCCCAGCGCCGGCTGCAGGTGCGAGTGGGGCAGCACCAGCAGTGGGTGCTAGCAAGGCCGGCACAGGCAGCAGGTGCGAGCACCAGGCAGGACCGCGGCATGCAGGAAGCAAAGAATTTTCAGTAACTGCCAGAGACTCACCTGATGACAGCGACCAGTGCCCCACCTTGGTCTGGTGCCCCCGCTCACCTGCTCCACCATCCTGCCATGGCAGATGCCCGCTATGTTCCACACACGCCCCCTGGTGGTCAGCGTACGTCATAGCGACTGGTTGTTTGGTTTTTCTGCGGCTCGGTCTATTTGCATATTAGCCTTTTATTATATAGAATTTTAATAAATCTGTTGAAATAGGAAAACAGAAGCTACTGTATTGATTTGATGAGGAGATGACACTCACTAGGACTGGGGCAACAATAGAAGATAGAGGATCAGTGGATGGAACCAAAATCTGTCTTGGCTGTCAAACCGGTGGTGTTGGGTCAGTTGCCGTCTCAGCCGCAGCAGGTATAGGATGTGGTCACTGACGTGTCCATGTTTTATGGACCTTCCCAGAGTCGATTTCTAACTGCTAGTATCTGCATCTCTGTGCTGAGGGCCCTTCCCCCACCCACCCCTGACTCTGAAAGCGGTGCTGCCCCGGTAGTAGACCAGATGGGCTAAGGCAGTGGTCGGCAAACTGCGGCTCGTGAGCCACATGCGGCTCTTTGGCCCCTTGAGTGTGGCTCTTCCACAAAATACCGACTTCTGTACATGGGCCACGAAGCTTCAATCGCACTGTACGTGTGTGTGCCCGCACGTGGTATTTTGTGGAAGAGCCACACTCAAGGGGCCAAAGAGCTGCATGTGGCTCATGAGCCACAGTTTGCCGACCACTGGGCTAAGGAATGCAGCCATCAGCCAGTGGCCCCTGGAGTTGGCGTGTAAATATCCCAGCTCCCTCTCCTCTCGGCTGGGGGAATTCTGAGCCTCATGCCTTGCACGGTACCCAGAGCTTGCCCATGGAACTACACTTGAGACACCCTCTATGGTAGCAGGGTTAACAGCGGACCCTTTGGGGCTGCCTTCCCTGGCCTGTATTCCTTCCCCACGTCCCAGTCAGTGTGAGCCCCACTTCGCCAAGGAACTGCTTCCACTTGTGTCCTTGTCCCTGATCTGCTTACGAGGGAACCTACGCTAAGGCAGCAAGCATCCTTTCAAAGTGCGCCCACTTCCAAGCGTGCCCGCATGCCACCACCCGCCTCTCTGATGTCACCGTCGGGCTGGCGACTAGTGGTGGCAGAAAACAGATTCCAGGGGCTGCAGGCAGGCAAATGGGGAGACATGCTGCCTGCAGCAGAAACCCTGGCTGAGGGGCAGAGAGAAAGTGGGCTTAGGGATTTGCAGAGACTCGAGGATGCCTTCGCGCCTCGTGGAAGTCGGTGAAGTCCAAGGTCCGGTGGGAGCAGCTCTGGGCCTGTGTCAGCATTTACAGTGGCATCTCACTCGGGGTCCCAGGACAGAATTAGGGGTTTAGCACCCCCTGATTATGGCCTGTCCTGTGTACAAGGCACCATAATGTAACACATCTGCATTCACATCCCAGACCTGTGTACAGAGCAGGGTTTGGAGCTGATGGGTTCTGTTTCACAGGAGATATTGAGTGTCACTAGGGAGTAATTTCCTGATACAGCGCCAAGGAACCGTCCAGTTTCCCCAAAGTGAGATTGCAGCAGGGAATCAGAAAGCATTGGCCCCCCCGCCCCTCGACGGTAACATAAAAAATGATTGCTTAGTTTCTAACTTTATTATATGTAAACAAATAATAGCTCCTGGGTATTGTACTTCACCTTCAAGCAGGTAGTTTTTTTACAACTCTGAATCCATGGCACCTGGTTTCCGAGTCCACGGGACTGTTACCAACAGCAAAAGCAGTGCCTTGCTGTTCTTGGCATTTCTCTGGCTGCTTATTTGGAAGGAAACATGCTTAACTTGACTTCACCTTCTCACCGAAGTGGATAAAGGAGCCCTCAGGGAAACCAGCGGTGGACGCTCAGTGCACAATGCATTAAACAGCCCCACGGAGTCGATGGGACGCATCAGTTCAAATGACCGTCAGGGAAGCAAGCCTGGGGTACTGTCTTCTCCCTGCTGGCAGAGTAAAAGCAGGAAACCGGGCGGCTACCGTAGGCACAGGCTGGGCTAGGAGGCCTTGAGAAGAGCAGGCCCACGCCATGGGGCATCAGAAATGCCATGAAGTGGAAACTACAAGAGAACTGCACAAAGGTTTCCACCTCTAGCCCGGCCAGTGAGGCTCAGTTGGTTGACCATCATCTCATGTACCAAATGGTCTTCGGTTTGATTCCCAGTCAGGACACATGTCCAGGTTGCTGGCTCAATCCCCAAAAGGGGGAGTGCAGGAGGCAGCCGATCGATGTTTCCCTCTCGCATTGATGTTTCGCTCTCTCCCTCTCCTTTTCCTCTCTCTCTCTCTCAAATCAATTTTTTAAAAATATTTTTTAAAAAGATTTTCCACCTCTAGACGTGTCCATGGCAAGGAATAATCCATACAAAGTTGCTAATAGCGCCAGGTTATTGCCATAGCCATCCAAAGAATCTGTGTGTCCTGTAGATGTGAGCATTGGAAGACCATGGGAAGATCTTACCAGAGGCAGAGTGGGTGAGGAGTTAGGAGCTCAAAGTCAGGAAGATCTGAGTTCAGATTTCAGCTCCATGACTTTATAGCTGTGTGATCCCGGGCAAGTTATTAACCTCTCTGAGTCTTGATTTTCTCATCCGTGAAGTTGAAAGCCATGCAGGCTTTTGGCTATGATTAAAGGAGGTAACACATGTTAAATGTAGATAGTATATGTTAAAGTATTTTACAGTGTGCCTGGCCCATAGTAAGTACTCAATAGATGGTGGCTGCTACTCTTAATATTGTCAGAATATGACCAAATGTAAAGAAAAGTCTAACTATAGAGAATTCTGTAGAAAATTCTGCCTGTGTGAATAGATTGTAAATTTTCTGGTGCTCTTAGTGCAAAGAAAAGGAAACTTGAGATTAGGAATTTGTCAGAATTTATTAGCCTCAAGCAAGGAAAATGAGACTTTCTAGACGAAAAGCCTTGTTCTTTAGACAATTACTCCAAATTTCCTGGCTAGAGAAAGGGATTTTTCAGAAAATCCAACTTCTGTCTTCTAATTATATGCTCCCCAAGCATCTTCTGGTCTGTGACTTGGTGTAAGTGAGGCAGACCAAATGACAGTCCCCAACTCTGAAGCAGACCTTTCTCCCACTGGATGTGGTAAAATTGGCTTCTGGCGCATCCCTCGGTGCCTTAGTTCAGCCACCAGGACCCTTCTGTGAATACAAACGAAAATCTCAATTCTGCATCGGCAGAATGGTGGCCAGATGGGGGGTGTGGTGACCACCGCCCCACCCAGGAACTGTCCCCCTGTGAACTCTCGTCTGGATCCCCCCGCCTGCCCTTCAGCTGCAACTGTCCGTATTGAGTGCCCCGTAAGCACATGGGAAAGGACAGCCGATCCTGCACTCTCCATGCTGAGCTGGTTCTACTGAGCACTTTCCATGGGAAGACATTCGTCTCTTGGTCGCTGTCTATTGTGATGCCGGGCCTATCAGCCGGCATATGCCGGGCCCTGTAGTACATGTGCCTTCTGTAGCCTTCACCCTGGTCCTGTGACCATAGTGTTCTGGTGCTCATTTCACAGGTGAGTACGCTGAGGCTCAGAGGTCAGTGGCTTTCCCAAAGGGACGTGGTGGGAGAAGCGAGATCGGAGCCTCACGTTCGTCTCAAGTCCTTGTTCTTTCACCACCTGCTACTCCCATCCCTTTGCCCGTGAAGCCACAGCCCTCCCAGCTCCTCTCTCCTCACAGAGCACAAGTGCCCAGCACTGTGCTCCACCCAGGCCGCCCCAGGAAGCATTCGCCGCCTCCCTGGAGTCACCAGGGCTCAGGGCTTGGGGCACGTTCTCTCTGCAGGGGTGGGTCTCCCGCAGTGCGCCTTGGGTTATAGCTAGAGCTCTATAGCAATGCAAAGGATATAAATAGTTTATAATCAACTTATATAAATTATAAATAATTGTTTTCTCACATTATGCAGGGGAGAACTCCCAGTGAGCTTTAAAATATTAATTGGAGCAATCAGTGAAATGGTTCTTGTCTAGTGTGGGCACCGCTAACACCCCATTCAACACTTGGTTATTGATTCTATATCGCCCTGTATTCTCTTACCGTAGGTTTTGTGGGGTGCTAGGGTCTGTCTCCCAGCAGTGGCTTTGAAATCTCCATCCTGGGGTACTCGGGAGAGCTGCACCAAGAGAGAACACATCTGTTTCTCTGGATAGGACGTAGAATGTACTTTCCCATAAAGAGCCTACTAAGCACAGCTGATTGCTTCCTTTAGTGCTGCTATATGAGGACAGTGAGAGAACAGTCATTGTGAGACATTATAGGGTAAATAAACCGTATTTCCCAAATTGCAGTCTTCGGACCATAAGCAGAGTCTAAAAATAAGTTTGAAAATTTCTGGGTTAAATACAGGGGTGGGCAAAAGTAGGTTAAATTGCCAGCCATCATTACCTAAAGATAAATTATAAGTAAGGATACAAGATTATAACAATAAGAAGAAGACAAATAGTACAAATAAATAGTACAATAATTAATAAAGAAATAATAATACAAGAACAAACCATCTTTCGCATACTCACAACCCTAAACCTGCATTTGCCAACCCCTGTATGTTGAACAGGTGTCTTTCATCCAAAGTCCTCAGAACCGCTATAGTGTCCACGGGCATTCTACTCCAAGACAGTCTCCCAAACTCATTCGGCCGCAAAACTTCCTGCGTATGTCTCTCCTATTTGGCCAAACTCACTTTCCAAAGTGCCGACCTAGATCTTGAACCTGCAAACTCCAATGTACAACACTGGGTCTGCTTCCCAAGGTGTGAATAAACAATACACCTGAACTTTGAAATGGCAACCTGCTTCCGAAGTAGTTTCCTATTAAGCAGGTACTGACCCCCCTTCCCCAGGGAGATCGGCTCTATAGCAAAGGCATGACTGTGCTGCCTGGCACGTGGGCTGCTAGGCTGACCCTCCTAAACCAGTGCCGTTATTTTGCAACCCCAGTGTCTGGGCTTGGGAAGGTCTGTCTTGGATATTCCCGGTGCCCACTGGCATAAGGTTCTGAGAAATTTCATCAGTAAAGGAACCCTGCCCACCATAGTGAACAGAGAAGAAACTAGCAAATCAGTGTTTTTAACCTTTGTTATTGTAAACGGAAACTGCAGATGCTGACATAAACGGTGCCCCACGGAGTTCTGCGGTGCACAGCTGGCCCCATACGTGACAGTCCTAAAAGTCACAGACACACGGGGACCTTATAAGGGCGAATGCCCGGAAGACATTCAGGACATTTACGTTGCGAAGGACCCATTCGCTCATCTCACCCCATTCCAGCCCCTTCTCCCAGTCCCTCCCATTTCCTCCATCTGTGACCCAAGCCTCCACTGGTCCTACTGAGGACTCCTAAGCAGCATCCCCAGAGGAAGGGCCAGGTCGCTCCCCAGGGCCCCCCTACCTGGCCTCTGGGCTGGCAAACACGCCTCGGTTTAACATGAGCTATTCCGATATCACAGATAAATCATCCTCTGTTCGTTGGCTTTCTCCAGCGGGGAAGAAAGTTACGCAGAAGCAGATAATGAAAAACTATAAGTCACTTTAACAAAACGGAGCTCGCTCTGGTCCTCGCAGGCACCTGCTCAGATAGGTTCTGGGACTCCCCGAAAGGTCTGGGCGGAAGCAGGGACAGGGCGGTAACTCCTTGTCCGTGTCTTCATTGGAGGCCAGCGTGAATCCAGCTGGACAAGGCTGGGCCATGGCAGCCCGGTGTTCTCCCCGCGCATTCGCAAAGGCTTGGGCCACGGAGATGGAGCCTGCCACCCCGTCTTTCCAGGCTGCAGGAGCTCCTGCCGTAGCCGGGGAGCAGGCTGGTCAGTCTTCTTCTGTCTCTTGAGTTGGAGCTCCAACTGCAATGTACCCTTGTTACCCTAGGAGCAAGCTTACCAAGGAGCAAGTTTGTGGGGGTCTCAAGAGTCGCCCTGAGGTCTCAGTCCCACAGAGCCCAAGGAAAGACTCTGCCATGGCCTTACAGGTCCCAACGGGGGTGCTAGGGACAGGCCTTGCTTCTCTAGAGGATAAAAACAACCAAGTAAGACTGTGAAATCCACCAGCCCTGGGGACCCAGCCCTTGGACAAATGCTCCACATTTACTATCCACTTTGGCCCTCCCATTGGCTTTGGAAGGGAGGCATTCTGCATCCCATTTTATAGGTAACAAAACCCAGACTCTAAGAGGGTACGTGGCTCGTCCTGGTCTAGAACAGTGCCAGGTACATGGAAGGGTTTTGTAAGAATGAATGAATGAATGAATGAATGATGCACTAAGACCCTAGGCTGACCCAGCTGTGGTGTGCCCTTCTCATGGAACATTAGTGATGTTTATTTACCCCCAAGTCAGTTGTCAACCACACTGAGCCAATGTACTCCCAAGCCAAGTTGCACAGAGACCTCTCCTTGGGCCTGCAGGGCCCGGGATGGTCAGGAAGGAGACAAGGTGTGTAGAGAGTGAAGCGTCCACGTCCTCTGGCTCCAGCCCAGTGACCTCCAGGCTCCAGCATTCAGAGCTAAGTCAGGGAAAGGAAGCCAGCCCCAACAATGAATGCCTGCGCTGCTCTGGTTGCATCAGCAATTGCTTCAGAGACTGTGTTCTGATCCCTGTTGTTCCTCATTGCTTTAACTTTTCCTTCTTTCTACTTCTCTAGCTTATTCTTTCACTCAGTCAGCAATTATGGACAAAGTGCCTACTGTGTGCCAGGCAGAGAGCTAAGCACTGGGCATGCACGAGCGCCATGTGTCCAGTACCCTTTTACCGGGGAGATTGGTATTAACCTCCAATCCCACAAATAAAGATAAAATCATGAACCTTTATGAGGCTTGGAAGGGCGTCCTAGGCAGAACTAGCCCATCCTGCAGGGGTCAGGAGATGTTTTCCTAAGAAAGGGGCATTTGAGATGGGACCTCAGAGTGTGTATTAAGGGGTTCGTGGTGTCAGTCACCCTTCCCTCTGGCTTCCTCAGGCAATTTCCTTAAGTTCTCTTGGCCTCAATAACCTCCTCTGTATAATGGGGATAATAATAGTTCCTGCCTCTTTGTGTTGTTAAGGTGTTTAGTGTACATAAAACATGTAGAGAGCAGAGTAGGCACTATTACTATTATTTTTATAGAGGTTTTCCCACCTCACCCAGCCTTTTGACCAACTGTGAAGAGGAGAAAATGAATATCAAAGGCTTTCATGTATGTGTATGCTGTGTTTGTGCATCTATATCTGTGAGTACAAGTACAAAGTGTAGCCTGTGTAGAATCGATGTCCACTGCTGAGCAAGGTTTATGATTTAGGGAGAATGTGGTTGGGTTTGTATCTGCTGCTCACTGAGCAAACCCACACTCATCGCAAAGCAAAATGATTCGGGTACCTTCATCCCATGGTTGTTCTCAAGTCTCTCTGCCTTCATTAACATAAATTATTACTCAGATCCATAATGGATTACCTGTAAATGAACTTCAGACTATGTTCTTCCTAACGCATTCTAGTGTGATGGCCTAGATCCTCAGAATGGATGTCTTTCAAGTTGACTATTGGCAGCAGCCGTACTCAGTGGATTCGATAAACGTTTGGCTGGATTCCTTGGCTTGAAATCGATCAAGTTTGAACGAGGGTTCTGGCAAAGTTATAGCCATATTCTATGTAGGTCTCAGGGTCTGATTTGTGCCAAGTCTAAATGCTATATTTGATAGCTTATCTTAATTAAAGACTGTTGGGAGGAATGAACTCATTCGATGAGACAAAGTTAGCACATTCTCTGTCTTAATTCCCAAATATTCCATGACGCTTTAAGATGCTAGATCAGGAATTTAGATTAATACATGAGTTCAGGAAGGCCCACAGTTTCAATAGAAGGAACACACATGGTACCTACGCATCTAAGCAGGGCATGGCCCCCCTAGTTCCAATGTCCCTTTGAACCAGAAACTGCAATTCTTTCAAGAGAGTCCCTGCAATTTCCTTACCCCCCCCCCTTGCAATTTCTTGACATAAAGAAGGTACAGGAAAGACACACAAGAAATAGAAACAGTCAGATCGAATAAGAATTCAGTACAAACCATTCATTATATGGAACTCCAGCTCTTCTAAATTCTACAGAGCCTTTAAATTTATGTTTATATGCCAGTACTTCTTCCTTCGGGACAAGGACACAGCGCCTGGGCCCAGGCCCAACTCATCCCTTTTCCTTTCCGAGAAGTGCCCAGAACTGTCTCGGGAAATTTCTAAATATTTAGATCTTTTTTTTTTTTCTTAAGATGAAGGTTAACTCTTTTTAATATATGTATATATTATTGATATGAGAGAGGAAGGGAGAGGGAGAGAGAGATAGACATATCAATGATGAGAGAGAATCATTGATCGGCTGCCTCCTGAACCCCCCACTATTGGGATCGAGCCCGCAACCCGGGCATGTGCCCTGACTGGGGATTAAACTGTGACCTCCTGGTTCATAGGTTGACCCTCAGTCACTTAGCCACACCAGCCAGGCAATTAGTGTCTTTATAAGAAGAGACACAAGAGAGCTGCCTCTCTCCACACGTGCACAAGGAAAGGCCACGTGAGGACAGCAAGAAGGCGGCCATCTGCAAGTCAGTAATTGAGCCCTTCTCAGCACCCTACCTGCCAGTCCTGATCTTGGACTTCCAGCCACCAGAGCTGTGAGAAAATAAATGCCTGTTGGAGACCCCCAGTCTGTGGTATGTTGTTACAGCAGTCTGGGAAGATGAAGTTCCCGTCTCCTCCCATTGCAAAAGGAACTCCAGTTTGTTCATCCAGCCTCCTGTTCACAGTCTTTGAGTTATTTCTAGTTTGGGCAATCATGGATAAGACTGCTATGATCAGTCTTGTACAGTTTGACATGCTCTCTCTGCTCCTTCTCTTGTCTCCCACACTGCCTCTTCCCTTACTGGTTGAGTATTCGTGTTTGAACTTGGCCAAAGTCACCTGATGTCCTCACAGGGATGTGTCTTAGAAGGATACTTAGAACAGATGTGCTTATTGCCAGATGTGCTCTTCTGCACTGCCCTCGTCCCTACTGCCCACCCCTTACAGGCTGTAGTTGTACTACATTAAACCGCCCCAATCTCTCATGTCTGTGCTTCTAGAAAGCGGGGGGGGGGGGTAGTGGAGGGGGAGTAGCAGAGGGGGGGAGTCAGCAGGGAAGCTGCAGTGCCCTCCTTCCCTCTAATGGCTGATAAACGTCTGCATTCTTGCAATTCCACCACTGCCCTTCCTCCAGACTCAGCTGAGTAGCCACACACATTCAGGTGATGACTGTTTATGATCCTGACTGAGGGTCCACTGGGCAGGATGCACTCCGACCTTGTCACACTGCTCTCAGCAGCAGAGGTGGGGGAAGAGAGGCAGGACAAAGAGGCGTGTCAGCAAATACTTCAAAGGAGAGCAGTATTTTGAGAGCTATATCAAGTAATGGGAGGTCTGATGCAGAAGAAAACACACTCATTCATAGCACTTTAAAGTAAAAATGAACACAGAGTAACATAAAGCACCTAGCACTGAGGTCAAAAATAGTAAAATAATAGATTCACGGGATAAAATGCAAGGATACTGAGCCCTTCCATTGCTGGAGCTGCAACTCCAGTGGCTATGCCCCACCTCAGATCCTCAGCCTCCCCTGGGAGCACCCCCTCCATCCTCAGCTGCCCTGGGACACCCCCCTCCAGCCTCAGCTGCTCTGGGAGCACCCCCTCCAGCCTCAGCTATGTTGGCCCCAGGTCTACTGAGCCTCTCAGCTCAGACCATTTCAGTGCTAACCTTGGCTCCCAACTGACCATTGTATGGTGGCTGCAGTGAGTGCTGTCGGTGTTTCTCCATGTCCCCTCGGCATTCACCATCCAAGTGCTGCCTAAAACCCCAAGGGCTCTCCATAGGCCCACTCATAGGGCAGGTGGAAGCGACAGGGAGTCACTCTCAGCCAGCGGCTATGCAAGAAGAATGACAGTACCCCAGCTTCCATGACACTGCGGAGGGACAGCTCAGAGACCCATGCCACTCAGAGGTTCCTGGCAAGGCTGAATCCCACTGCCTGGGATGCCCTGCTCCTCCCGGACCTTCTGCTGGCTTCCTCCCCTTCCCCGCCTTGATTCCCTCCCTGGACCACTTCCTCCTGCACCCCGCTGCCCCGGGGTCCTGGTCTTCAGGGCTGATCTAGGAGCAGGCAGCCAAAGACAGCGGTTGGGAGGGCTCCTTGAATTTTAGCCCTTCAACAAGTGCCTTCAACCTCAGCCACCTCCTCTTAGAACGGAGATGGTGGCAGGGCCTGCAAACAGGGGGACTGTGCATGGAGCATGACTCTGCAGCCAGGGTTTCATCCTCAATACGAGTTACCGCCTTTTGTCTGAGTCAGATACCACTGTGATCTCCATTTACAGATGAGGAGACTCACACACACACACACACACACACACACACACACACGCACAATTTGATGATCTCTCAAGAGTCACTCAGGCCGTAAGTGGAAGAGCTGAGGTCAAATTAGATGACGATATAAACTCAAGCCTAACTTTACCCCTAACCCTAAACTTAACTCTAACCTTAACCCTAACCCTACCCTAACTTAGAACCTAACCCTAACCCTAATCTTAACCATGACCCTTACCCTCACCTTTACCCTAATTTAAACATGAACCTTAACCTCAACGCTAACTCTAACCTGATGCCTAAACCTGACGACAGCAACAAGAACAAATAAACATAGATAGATGATGATAATGATGGTGATGATGATGATGGGGAAAGGTGGTGGCAGCTAGTAGTTACTGAGGGCTTTCTTTGTGCCAGAAACTGACATACGCTTTCTTGTTTGAGTCTTAAAGCAATCCCAGGAGGCAGGTACTGTTCTATACCCATTTCACCCACCGAGAGGAAAGCCAGAGCCCTGAGATGCTAAGTCACGTGGCCAAGGTGAATAGCTGGTCAGCGGAGGAAACAGGATTTCGCTCAGGTCTGTCTGGTTCCCAGGCCCACTTCTCAGCCGAGATGCTGGGCAGAGGCGCCACCGGCCCCTGCAGCTGCTTGTAATCTGACTTCATTACCGTTATTTTGGGGTCCGAGTTGCCTGCCTGGCATGTTATCTTCTCTCATCAACTCTCCTGGATCAAGACCTTCTGTCCTCCAGGGGGATCTGATCAAAACCAGGTCTCATTCTCTTCCTCCGGGAGCTGGTTCTGAAAACTCGCAGGTTCCCTTGATGTGTCCCAGCTAGAGCCTGCGTGGAAATGCGGTGCGTCAGAGAGCCACGTGTCTCCTCTAGATAAAACAGCGTCAGCTTACGATCTGAGAATCACGTCCCCATTAGTCAAAGTCATCTGGACTCCCACTCGTGGCCTGCAGCCCATGCCGGGGCTCGAGATGAGAGCATATTTACAGCCATAGGGATAATTTCCAGAACAAAGCCCAAGAAATGTGCGTGCGTCAGGGCCTTGGCTTCCCTTTAAAGTCCTCACGGAAGCCGCGAGCAATTCTCAGCCATCGTGAGAAACGATGCTCTGTGCTAGACACAGAGAGCTAGACAGCGAGACCCCCTTTTGTTCTCTCTCTCCCTCCCCTCGCCCCGGTGTCAGAAACAGGCATTGTGAAAATAATTGTCCAATTTTCCCAGCATGATCGATTCGCTGGAATTTTTTTTAAAAGAAAGAAAAGGAGGGAACCTCATCAAACACCCTCTCTCCTGCCCCGCCTGCCTTCACCTCTCAGAGTCATACCAGAGGAGAGGCAGGGCCAGGAGCCCGGGGCCCGCAGCCCCAGGTGGGACCAGAGAAGCCAGGACCCTCTGCCTGCTGTGGTGCTGCAGGTGGCCCACTGCCGGACCGAATTCACAGGCAACTACGGGGCCTCCCCTCCTATTTCTACCCCAGCTACTTAAAAGCAGCCGGGAGGGCAGTGTTTGAAGTGACAGCCACAAGGAAAAGAAGGAGGAGAGAGGAGGAGGGAGAGGAGGAGCTGCTGTCATCTCCCAAGATGGGATGACAGGTTCCCTTTCCCGTGGCCTCGCGAGGCGAGGAGGTAGCATGACTAACAAGTCAGCTCTTATCCCAGATGTTCCTCCTCTTTTGTTGCCCTTTTCACTCCCGTTTTCCCTCAGTTAAACTCGGAGAGAATGTGAAGTCTTCATTCCCCAGGGGCTGAGAAAACACGGAGGCGCACAGTGTGCCTACCTCTCTCTGTTAGTTCTCTGTGGGCGCTCTGGATGGTCTCCGAGTCACAGTCCCACGGGCACACTCTCAGGGTGATTTATCCAAACTGACAGCTACCGAGTGCCTACCGTGTGTCAGGCACAATGTTCTATGCCTGGGTGTTAATGAGACCTGTGTTTACCGAGGCCTCCAGGTCAGTCCAGTGGCCCTCATCTGAGGATAATAGGTAGTGTCCCAGCAAATGCAGTTTGGGAAGCAGTGACTTGTGGACTTCTCTTCCAGATGTGTTTGGATTGTAATACAAATGAATTGTTTGCAGCAGCAGCCTTGAAAATCTCAAAGGCTTAAATGTGGTGGTGGAATTTTGCATAGTGAGCAAAATCCTGTAGGGCTGGCTCTTGATCTGGGCATTGATTTGACTCAGCAAGCAGGGCATTTGGATGAGAATAAGAGAATAAAGGAGAATGCTCATATTAAGTGCATTTAAGTAAGTATATAAATAAGGACTCTGTGGATATAAAGCCAGAAGGTGAGTGAGGGGGAGAGATGTATGTGGTGAAGGAACTACTGGGCCAGGGGCCAGAAGCTCGACAAGATACGTGACCTTGCACGAGTCCAACACATTGAGCCTTAATTTCCTCACATGAGAAATGGAGCCATACCCAGGGCTGCCACGTGAGGTTGGCAGGCTGTGCCCTGCACAGGAGGATGCAGCTGAGCAGCCAGTGGAAACATGCTCAGCAGAGCCAGGCTTTGCCCCCCGCCCAGAGGAAGGGGCATCTCTGTCTAATGCACCCAGAGGCCCCCACGTGCAGCCGAGGCTCCGGTAACACCTGCCCCTGCTGCCTCGTCAACTTGTGAGATCAAAAGAGATGCGGAGTGAGAAGCCAGTTCAAAACTACAGGGAGTTCTATAAATAAGAGATGGGACTTGATTTTGGCCGTGGTGGCAGCAATATGCTTATATTTTGACCATTTCACTCAGCCAGGCTGACCAAATGCCTGATAGGCCAATTGAACACAGATCGCTTCCCATCCGCCGAAGCTCACGCTGCGATGCGTGAGAAACCAGCGAGACCTTTTCGTCTCAGGAACACGGACTCTCATCGGAACTCACGGTGCCCTTGAAGGTTTTGCTGCTTGATGAGATAGTCGCAAAGGACTGGCAGAGACCTCTAACGGTCTGTGAGATGTGTCACTAAACCTTCTCAGCTAGCAGGGGGAACTCAGCAGCAGACCCTGAGGGACACTGCTGGTTTGGGCTGAGCTGGTGAGGGCGTGGAATTGGCCCCACACAGAACCCAAGGGCTCTTCCGTCAGACAGGGCACCCTTGGAGGGCGAGCCAGGCGTGGACTTGGTTTATTTTGTGCTGAAGAGGGGAGAAGACCTTTCCTGACATTTGCATTGGGAACCCAAACAAAATTCTTGTTACAACTACAAAAATCCCTGTTGACATGAATTTTTAAAAAATATATTTTTATTGATTTGAGAGAGAGAGAGAGAGAGAGAGATCAATGATGAGAGAGAATCATTGATTGGCTGCCTCCTGCATGCCCCACACTGGAGATCAAGCTCACAGCTCGGGCATGTGCCCTGACAACCATGACCTCCTGATTCATAGGTCGACCCTCAACCACTGAGCCATGCCAGCCAGGCTGACCTGAATTCTTAAGTATCAGTTCCTAAAATCGAGCACCAAAAGTACTTTTTATAAAAGCAAGTGTCCTTGCTCATTGCCACCTTGTGGCCGCTCAGCACTATAGCATCAACCTAGGTGAGCTGGCACCTGGCTTTGGGGCACTTGGGACATTTGTAGAGTTTCCCTCCCTGGGGAACACCTCCTTTGCTTGCCTCCATCTCCCCTCTGAGGGGCATTAGCCTGTCTCGCTGGGATATCTGGGCAACCAGGGTGAACTTGGCCAACCAGCCAGGTCTCTCTCCTGTTTCCACTTTTCCTTCCACCCACACCCCAACCCCTGACTTACAGAACCTTTTCAGATTCCTTGCAACCCTGAAATGTTTTCTGCATCACCACTGCAGGTACTATATGAAAATATAGGCTTTATTTTGTATTGTTTGTTCTTGAAAATCAATATTACATCTCGGCCCCTCCCAACTGGGCCCCCGTGCTCTGCGGGAACAGGTCCCGGAGGAATTTCTGCACAGCGAGATAAGGTGGCTGGGTGCCGAGGGCCACCGGATCTTCAAACGCGACTTAATTAAGTTCCAGCCAGCGGGCCAAGGGGAGCTTGGAAGATAAGACACAAGACACATCCAGAGATGAAGGGTGGAGCTTTGCAAATGTGATGAAATAAATCAGGGGCAACGCAACCCGTTTGCAAATGCAAATCCTTCCAACAGGAGCCTGAGGTCCTCTGAAGGAGCCAGGAAGCCTGGCCCTCGGACGGGAGGCCACTGGCCCTTCTGCCCACTCTCCGTGGCTCCCACGGAGTGCGGTTATGTAGTAACTGGGATGGGAAGATAAGGGAAGTCCTTGATGGAGGAGAGTGTGTCTTCCCAATTCCAGAAGCTAGTCCCTGGAGACTCCTTCCTCTGAGCCTCCCTCGGGATGTGGAGGGTGTAAGGGGCCTTGTTTATTCCTATGACCCACGCACGGGGCTGCCTTCCATAGAATTCTAATGACATTCCGCCTGCTTCCTACTGGTGAGACTGAAGGGATTGCGTCACCCCGACCCCCTTGTTAACCGAAGAGTATGATCTTTCTGTGTGAATGTATCTAGATTTTAGTGGCAGAGTTATTGACAGTTTTGCACAAATCTCAGAGTTACTCTAGTGAGGGATGAGGAAGCTGAGGCAGCCCTCCTTCCTCTCCCATCCGTCCAGTCTTTGCAATAGGAAATGGTTGACATGGATTGGAATGGTGAGTGCTGATGTAAGATGGGCTACATGTGCAGGAAATTTAGAAAACAATTTAGCCCCAGCCTAAATACCTTATTCCAAGCTGAGTGATGTTCCCGGAGTGTATACATAGCAATCCAGACTGGCATTCCCATTGCCCAAGACCATGGCAGGGCCCCCATGGTATCTGGAAGAGAGTGCATGAGAAAGATGTTTGTTTTAGATGCTAGTTGGTGCACACCTATAGTCTGGAGCCCCCAGTCCATATGAACTCTAACTCATGGGGAGACATCTCCGATGAAAAGGTTACTTATGGTGTGTGCTTACCATGGGGGAAAACAGTGATGGTCACCTATCTTACCAGAGGTGCCTCTCTCCCTATTCGACACACTCAGAACCTCCTGGTTCCTTTTTTCCCTTTGAGCTTTGGGTGGAGGACTCCAGCTCTTCATTCAGGGGCAGCTTGGTCTTGTGAAAACCCCTCTATTGCCTTGTGGGGTAGCGGTGGGGCAAGTCCATGCTGCCCTACACTGCAGAAATAGGGATTTTTATTTTTTTTATCTTCAACCAAGGATATTTTTCCATTGATTTTTCAGAGAGAGAGAGAGAGAGAAGATGGGAGAGGGAGAGACAAAGAGAGAGAAACATCCATTGGTTGCCTCCCGCATGTGCCCCAACTAGGGCCAGGGATCAAGCCTGCAACTGAGGTACATGCTCTTGACTGGAATCGAACCCAGGACCCTTCAGTCTGTGGGCTGATGCTCTATCCATTGAGTCAAACCAGCTAGGGCAGAAATAGGAATATTATCATAAATAAAACTCACTGAAAATTGTGTTTGCATGACCATAGGGATGTTACTTTGGAGAGTAAGGCAGTATGTTCTCCAAGGGTTAGAGAACAAGGAAAACTAGTATTTCCTTTGGGGTTATTTGTAGAATTTTACTTGGCATAAGGCTGAACTTTGAAACTTGTGGTCTTCAACCAATATTACCTAGAAACAAAGGGTGTTTGCAAAATCGGGGACCATTCAATCTGCTGTTTCTCAAACATCAGGCCGCTACCAGGGGACATTTCCTCCCTGACCTCATCACTGTTATTTCATAGGCACCTGGTGGATGCGTGCGTCCAGTGAGCCCCCTCTGACTCTGGCTTTGAGGAAAATGATGGCATACATTCCCAGCTTCAAGCAAAATTGTGGCGAAAAGAGTTTTGCCCAGTTTCATTCTTAATGGCATCTCTAGGGCGAGGCTTATCGTTTTGTGCCCGGCTCCGACTCGGTGCTCCAATTGGCGCTTCCCGGGCCAATGCTCATGCACATATGAGATGTGCCTCCAGAGAGGGACACCCACCCGCAGCCTCCCTCTGCCTGTCAGCCATCCGCACCTGCCGCTCCTTCCCTGCTCCATCCCTTTCACTTCACATTTAATTTCTGTTTTCCCAGCCTCTGACTGATTTGAGTAATGGGATGCGCTTCACGATAAACCAGCCCAGGTCATACACAGAGCTGCTGAGTGGCGGTGCCATGGCAATGATGGTGGGGGCCGGAGCAATGATCTCCATCACCACTCCTTAATGTCATACACACCCCAGGAGTCAAGTGCGGAGAAAGCAGGATGGGTTGTTTGGATTTGCAAAGGAGAGACTTGGGAGAAGGGAGTTGTCTTCTTAGAGATCACCTGACTCTTATCCAACACACATCCCAGCCCCCTCAGAATCTTAAGCTCTGAAACAGAGTCAAATGCCCATTATTCATCACCTCTGTAGAGTGGAAATTATATTGATACCTCAAAAAAAGTGATCAGCAAAAATTTGTAGTTACATGGGTTACCTGAGCCCAGCCTAGGGCTTAGGTTCTGTGGGAGCACATGGTTACAAACACCCAAAACAAACTAGAGCAAAGGAGAAGTTTTGGGAAGGCTTCTAGGTCCACAGAACTGGTGCGAGGTAGGGGACCAGGCCTGGAGCAGAACCAGGGCCAAGGCTGCAGCCAGGAGCAGGCAGCAGGAAGCCAGCCCTGGGCCCTCTGATGGGCATGTTGCCATGACAATAAGTGCTCACCAGTTAAAGCTGTGGTCCTGGGAAGGGAGTGTCTGATTGGCTGAGCTTAGGTCATGTGCTTGCCTCTGGCAGCACTGGGGTGGATCTGGCCTCTTTAGCGTCTCTTGTCCAAGGCCATAGCCTTTAATTACCTCCTCATCAAAACCACACACAAGGGGGAATTGGTAATTCCACAAAGGGAAACTGGGGGACTGTTTGCTGGGGAGCCCAGTGCTCATACACACACACACACACACACACACACACACACACACAATGGGACAAAAGTAAAATAAATTCCCGTAAACAAGGAGTTGAAGAGGAACAGTATCAAACACAAGATGATTAAAAATAAGGCAGCACTATATATTCCAGCATGTTCTACCAATATAATAAAGTGCTAGCTGTGCAGCACAGACTTGTGTGGAATGGTTGCTTCTGCAAAGACACATGGTTGGAGAAAGGAGATGCCAGAATGGGCTGATGTTTCAGGGAGGTTGACCAGAAGAATGAATTGATCTGGGTCTTGAAAAAGGAGCAGAGGACAGGAAGTAGGCAGATGAGAACATTCTAGGGGGAAGGGAAGAGGGAAACAGTGCAGATGAAGGCACCAGAATTCTCATCTCTTTCACCCAGAAGAGCTCACTATCGAGCTAACCTGTCTGGGTTCGAATCTTCCTCTATCACCGTGAGACTGAACAATTTGCATTATGCTTCGGGGTCTTATATTATCCAAAAGACGGGAAGAATGGGTCCTGTCTCTCAGGGTAGAATTAGGTTTGAACAGTGCCTGATGTGCTTGGCTCATATAATCAAGACTTGGCAAATGTCAGTTTCCTTTTTCTTCCTCCTTAATTCTGCCCTCTTTATATTAAACTAGTGACCCAGTGCACAAAATTCGTGCACATTAAAAGGGAATTAATTAGAGGAAATATTTTAATATTGCTATTTGCCCTTTCTCTATAATAGAAGTGTCAGAGATGAAAGAAAATTAGTAAAATATATATGAAAATCTTCCTCCTGTCAGAATCTGGGGCGCACCATGGGAACCAGAGTCAAGTCCCCACCCACCCATGTGCGCCTTGAAATCATGCGAGACCCAGACCCGGCCGGCCCCACCCCCATTGGGCTAGATCCAGACCCGGCCGGCCCAACCCCGTCAAACCCCACCGGGTGAGGGGCGTGGCCTCAGGTCGCCTGGCCCAGCGCTGGGCTGGGGGGTGTGCCTTGAGGTCCCCTGGCCTGGGCCAGGGAGTGTGGCCTGAGATCCCCCGTCAAGCCCTGCCAGGTGGCAGGGGGTGCGGCCTCAGGTCCCCCAGGCCGGGGGCATGCCTTGAGGTCCCCTGTCAAGCCCCGTGGGCGGCAGGCATGGCCTGAGGTTCCATGTCAAGCCCCGCATGTCGTGGGGTGCGGCCTCAGGCCCCCCGGCCTGGTGCCTGGGTGGGGGCATGGCCTCAGGTGCTCCGGCCCAGCACCGGGGTGGGGGATGCAGCCTGAGGTCCCCTGTCAAGCCCTTCCAGGAGGAGGGCACAGTGTGAGGTCCCCCAGCCTGGCACCAGGGCGGGGGGCGTGGCCTGAGGTCCCCTGTCAAGCACTGGGCTCCACAGCTTCAGGTCCCTGCTGATTGCTCGTTAAGGCTCGTTATGGGAACTCGATCTCCGTTGTGGGTGCAGCTATCTTGTGTTACAGAATCCCTGCCTCTGCTGTGGGCACAGCCATCTTGTTACAGTGTGACGGTCAATTTGCATATTCCCTCTTTATTAGATAGGACTAGGAGCCCAGCACTCGAAATCACGTGGCCCTGCCCACCCACCCACCACCCTACCTTGATACCCGAACCTCTCCATGCAGAGCTCCAGCACAACTAGCCCAGACCCCAACCCCTCTGGCCTTCTCTGGCTGCTTCAAGCCCCGCCCTCAGTCCCTCGAGTCGCCTCAGGCTGGTCCCGCCTTCTCCATGCGTCTCCCCACTTCCACCCCGTTTCCGGAGCAACGGGGCAGCTCAGGCCCATCATGGCACCGGAGGAGAGCATGGAAGCCCCCCACCTACTGCGCTGTGCTCCTTTCCTTGGCAGGTGGGCATGGCCTGGGGTCGCCCGAGCTGGGGCGGGGGGCGCGCCTTGAGTGCAAGCAGTGGGTGGCGATGGTCTGGTGAGGGCGGTGCTACAGGCTCTCACCCCCGCCCTCCCCGGCACGGATGGTCCCGCCTCCTCCAGGCGCCTCCCCACTTCAGCCATGTCTCTGGAGCAACGCCCCGCCTCGCACACACAGGCAGCCTCCTGCGATCAGTTGTTACACGTTATGGTGTCCGACCATTAGCATATTAGCCCATTATTATTATGATTACATTGGTTTTTAGGCAAGAAAGACTTGAGATTCAGCATTTGCGAAATAAAACCAAATCCACTTTTAATAGTCACAGAAAGCACGGGGCACCTAATACTGACCTCTGCCTGACGTGAGATGTGGCAACGGTCAGTCCTCTGCTGAATCAGTGACCTACCTGCTGGGCACCTGGAGGAGGGTGGCCCTTGGCCTGCCATCTCTGAGCCTCCCTTTTCTCCTCCACGTGAACAGACTGGCATCTCATTATCCATACAGTTACTCTACAGTTAATTCTTTTTAAGTTTGTCTTGTTTTTACCCAGGATCATTTATTTACGTACTATTTGTTTGTTTGTTTTGCTTTGCTTTTTTAATCCTCACCCGAGTATATTTTTCCATTGATTTTTAGAGAGAGGGAAAGACAGACACACCTATGTGAGAGAAACACATCGGTTGGTTGCCTCCTGCACGCAGGGCCCGGGCTGGGGTGGAGTCTGCAACCAGATACATTCCCTTGACCAGAATCAAGCCCGGGACCTCTGTCTACACAGGCCGATGCTCTATCCACTGTGTCAAACTGGCTTTGGCCCAAGAGAGTGTATTTATCAAAGCATGGTAGGCCTGGGCAGCAAGGACAGGCCACGGGCATGTAATGCCAGGGCTCCATCACAGCAGCCCTTCAGGACCTGGATTGATGCTGATCATCAGGGCTCTCCAGGTGTAGGGAGCGGCCGTTGGGCAGAAATAGACCTCTGTGGAGTCAGTGTGAGGACTGCCCAGCATAACAGCCTCACCCCTGAGTTCTTCTCTATTCACGTGTGCACTCCAGTTAAGTTACCCTTGACTGCATTTTATGGGGGAATTACATGCTACAGCGAGGACCAAGCATCAGGGGAGTCCCAGGAGTATCGGGAAATAGCCATCTCCAGGTCTGTTGCCAGGGTCGTAGACATATATGCCTACAAGGACCACGCAAGTGATGGTAATGAGTAACGCAGGCCAGAAATTAATGGCTGACAATTCCCCTTCTCGGTAAAATATGTGCTGCTTTTAGTCTGCTTTTAATTTTTCCATTTTTGATAGAAACATGGGCAGAGGGAAATATTTCTCCATTGTAAGAGGGTTTTTTTAAGGGCTCCTTCGCCATAATGTAAGAGTAATAATTGAGAATGTAAATTTTCAATTATTGCTTAATTAAAAGCAATAACCACACCATACAGGCCAAATTTATTCTTTACGAAAAATGCTAGTGAGGACATCTGGTCTACCGTGGGTGTAAAGCAGGCTCTGTAGTCTGCATTCAGTGGCCTGTCTTTCATAAGCTCAAACCAGGAATACAAATGGAGGTGGGGAAAAATAACCATAAAACTTCTAATGTAGCTTCTATTACCATACTCAACAGAGGCATAAAAGGACCTTGAGAAGAAGAACTTTTAGAGCATGCTTAGGGCAGTATTGTAGCGAGGGTCTGGTATTTTTCACAGGCAATGAGCCTTTCCTTCAACTGGACGATAGGGTGACATAAGCCACTATAGGAAATCCCCCATGGAGCTTTGCAAAATTGAGACATTTTGGATTAATTTTCTCTATGTGCAGTAGGGAGCTAGGGAAGAGAGGTGTAATTCACCCAGGAATGGAAATGAGGGATTTTCTTTTGTTGCTGTTTTGTGGGGATTTTAAATATTTTTCTCCAGTAAGTCATTGAAACCCAGGGAACTTCAATAAAAAAAAATAAAAATTAAAAAAATTTTTTACATGTACATACACTTCACATCATTTATTTGATGAGAAAGGACTTGTTGTTAGCAACCATTTATCTATTCAGTGGTCATAAAAGTATCATCTCAGTTTCTGATTTAGAAGTTGTAGCTCTTCAACTAGATTCTAATAAGCTACTTGAGGACAGATGCTGTGTCTCATTCTGCGTTCCCCACATCCTCTGGAACCTCTACGCTGCATTGCAACACCGTCTAATACCTCCCCCTTGAGAGAGAGCATGTGATCATTCATCTCTGTATCCTCTGTATCCCAGCCCACAGGCATTGCCTGGCCTGTAATTAGTCGGAGCCCAGTAAGTGTTCATCAACTGAATACATAAACGAATTCCCCTGCCTGTGGGCACAGCCATTGTTGAGGGTAGCAGTGAAAACCACAGGAGTGTTCAGGAACAAATACATCACCTCTTCCGTTGTTACTGTATTGAGAAAACGAGAGGGGGCATGTCTCCAAACTGTGGAGGTGTCAGCCATCCATGGTCAGGAAAGAAAATAAGAGTCAGGCATGATGAGGTCTCAGTTGCTGTAAAACGAACTACCCCCAAACCACAGCCACACCCAGCAATCATGACCTCCCGGTTCCCGGGGATCGGGAATCTGACAGCAGCTTCCTGGATGCTCTGGCTCAGGGTCTGCGATGAGGCTGCGGTCACCCAGAGGTTCACAGGCCGGAGGCAGTTGGTGTCCGTTCCTCCCCAGGTGGGCCTCTCAGGAGATATGCTCACTACTTAGCAGATGGTTTCCCCCGAGAGACAGAGAGAGAGATCCAGAAGACAAAAGAGCCTATGCAAGAAGAGGCTCCCATCTTTTATAACCAGTGCTCAGAAGTGACACACCATGGTGGGAGAGGACTGGACGGGGGCGGGAACGGCAGGAGGCGGGGATCACCGGGGCTATTTGCAGGGGCTGCGTTTGTTAGATGGGGCTATTCAGTACCAGTGTTGATTTCAAAGAGGTGTGCGGACTCCGATCTTGGAGACCTCTAAAGTTCTCTTCCCTGCATCTCCCTTGTCTGTGTCTCTTCCTCTTTCCACACTGGCAGGTACAACTGGTTCTCTGTCAAAGGATGAGGAACATTAGCTTATTTGAGTGAATGTGAACAGTGAGCTGAAGGAAAAAACGCTGCCACACGAACGTGAGGGGTTCCTGGAGCCAGCGCCGTTCTGCCGGGCCCGACTGCTCCAGGGCCAGGCATGACCCTCTGCTCAGAGCGGGTTTGGCTGTCAATGCAAAATGGTCATTTTCTTGAACTCTCTGAAAACAGGTGGCGTTGAAAAAGAAGGTGCTGTTAGAGTTGGTGCTTAATGAATTATTGTTGAATAGACAAGAGACGGCAAGTCAGATGCTATCTTAACAGACCCAGCTCCCTGACATCGTTTGGTCCTGGCTTGGAGGACAGTTCCCATGATTTCGGGGGAAGCTGTGGGTTTGAAAGACCTCATGTGATGGGAATGTACCTGTTTGATAAATGCCGCCTGCAGTTCCTGTACTTCCCTTGCTGGAGACATCACCAGGTGTCATGACAATTACTCATTTCCCTCTTTCCTGGTTGCCAACAGGTTCCCTGGAGGCAGGATTGGCTCTCTCTTGTTTACAGACGACCCCCCCCCCGCCCGCCCCATATCTGTGCAGCACAGGGCTCTAATAGGTCTCCAGTACTGTCGAATGAACGCCTGAGGAAGCAATCCTAGAAACTCATCTACTTTAAAATTGGACGCAGTCTTTGAAGGGGCTTAAGTAGCCAACTCTGGAAAAAGCCAAACTGGAGGAAGAGGGCAGCTATGGCAACCCCCGTTTGCTTTTTGTTCTTCAGACTGGGTGGCCCATTACTTGCTTCCTGCCTGGCAGCTCCGGTGATTGGACGGCCTCAAGGTTTGGCCCATTTCCTTAGCTTCAGTCCAAAAAGTAACAGACACCACTGAGCCCTCCGACCCCCGCTCTCCACGCCGGCTCTTTCATGGACTTGGTCATTTGTCTGCACCCTGTACTCCAGACCTCCTGCTGCCTTGGTAGTAGAGACTGTAAATGGGAAGGGGGAGGATAGGAGGGAAGGAGGGGCAAAGGGAAGGGGGGGGGAGAGAGAGAGAGAGAGAGAGAGAGAGAGAGAGAGAGAGAGAGAGAGAGAGAAACACTTGTGTGTGTACACAGCTTCCAGAATTGTTCGCTCCCACTTCAGCATCACCCTTCTTTGAGCCAAAGCTCTCTGATTAATATGAAGCAGACATTGTGGTCAGGGTCAGTGTGGGGAGGGGGAAAGCAGTAGGTCTCTGCGTTCTTTCCTTCATCAGATGAAGGCAGGGTGACAAGAGAGGAATTAAATCAAGAATGACACATCGTTTTTATCTTCTACCAATTCCAATCGATTGGTAATTGGCTGCCTGGACTGCTGCGTCATGAAGGATTCTCAGGCTGGGTTCCAGCTCAGCAGAAAAGCGCGACAGGATCGATTAATAATGCCTTCCACGGGCACAGGAAGGGTGAGTGGCAGCTCATAGGTCATCTACCAGCCACAGCAGGAGGTGCTGGTCGGGTGTCAGAGCAATGCAAGAGCTAGAATGTGCGGCCTCCAAGGGAAAACAAAGGTCCTTATTTATTGCAACATAAACACGTAACTAAATAGCGTCAATATAGGGAATATTTGGGCTGTATTGGCACAAATAGAAATTGAGGGGGGGGAGGGGCGTTGTGGAGAGGACGGAAAGGGCCAAGGTTGGAGCTGCTGTCGCCCATGTTCTATTTCTGTGGAGTTTTTTCCCCTTCATTTTCTTCTTTCTTTCTTGCATTCATGTGATCCCATGGAAACCCAAACCAGGAGTAATTAATTCTCAGCAGTGGAATGTTCGGTGATGCATTTAGGGAGTAGCAGCAAATCCGTTTCCTCTCATCCACCAGTTCCAGTTAGTTGGTGAGGGCTGCTCTCAGGCTCCTGAGTCTCTGAGTCTAGGAGGGGCTTGGATGCCTGCGCCCCAGGGCTGTTAGGTGACACCGTGTGTCTGCTCATTTACGTGGCATTGCCATGTGGATAGGACGCCAGGACACCAGTTACCCACAGGACAGCATCTGGCCAAGCACCCAGAGACCTCTGCCTTTCAAACCAACCCCCGTGCTGGGTGGCAGCCCCAATGCACCCCGGGAAGCCATCCCTGGCACTCGGCATTATCTGGGGCCTCATTCACTCATTCATGCAGGCGAGTGCAGTGAGCCCGGCAGCAGGCCCTGCACACAGCGTGGAAGCAGCCAGGAGGTGGAGGGTGGCAGGAGGATCCAGCCTTGGGGGTGTTTACTCTCTGGGGACATTTGTTTCTCTTCCTCTGGCTCTGCTGTCCGTTCCAAGGGCACCGGCACCAACTTAGACCCTGAACAGGGTCCCCAGGCCATGCTCTGTGAGCCCGTGTCCTCGCTCTGCTGCCCAGATGTCCATCAGCCTGGACTGCACCTGGAACACCCTCCCTCGACTCCCGGACATTCTCTTCCCTGGTTTGCTTTACATCCCTGTCCAGGACACCCCTCCCTCCCCCACACACCGAGGGGAAGTCCCCAGGTGGCTGAGGAAGATGCTGGGCTCCTTCCTCATCAGGACCCTCCAATCAGGAATTAGAAGTAGATTCCCTAGGAAAACAGGGAATGCACTTGGATGTGGCATTTTACAGTTCAAGAGCAGGTGGCTGGTCCAAGCTCCTCGTTAACTTGATTTCTTTAAGGCACAAAACACCTTCGGGGTTAGGGGACAGTTTGAGGCCGTTTCTCAGCCAGGAAGCTGAGTGGCAGGAAGGAAACTAACTTGCCTGAGGCCATACAGCAAGTCCGTGACCGAGCTCACCTCTCCAGATCCACACCTGGTCTCCCCTGTAACCAGGTGCTGGCCTAACTGTGCATCGCAGCCTTAGCGGCTGTGCAATGGTTCCCAGGTTCCCAGGTTCCGAGGGCAGGCTCTTGTGTCTTGTGAAGTCCCTGCTTCTTAGCCCCATGAAAACCAAATTTCTACCTGGTACCCGGAATCCAGCAGCAGACAAATTACTCTCTCCAGGCTGTCGTCCCAGGCTGTCACCAGGGTTCAGATATTCCTGGGAGGGATAAGCCATTCAGACCATTACAGTTTCATTGGAATTAGCTTATTCGATGGCCTCCTCTGAACTGAGGGGACAGGACATGACTGAAGTTAACACAAGCAGAGAAGGAGCCTGAATGGGGGCGGGGAAAGGAAGGAAACCGAGCTCCTTTGTGACCGTGACTATCCAGTTATCTCTAAAATTACGCCCAGAAATGTGCATATTATGCATGGAGCCAGGAAGAGGTTAAAATACAGCAAAGCAAGAAAACAGATTATTCCTGGAGGGACCTGCTTGGCTCTTCGACCATCAGCGGAGGTGCCTTCCCTAGATAAACAAGGGGAGACTTCTGGCTTTGAGAACTTTGTTCCCCCACGGTTTCCCAGAATGCTAAACTACAGTGCTCTTCTTCTCTTTACAAGCGAGAGAATTAAACTGCTGGTTTTCCCCTAACTCCTGGCCACGAGGACAGGAGCTGAGAGTGGAGAGTGTCTGCTGCTAGGCAGGAGGCCTGGGTTCATTCCAGACATCCTGGGTCCAGGAAGCTTTTCGGGGCACGAAGTAGATTTTCCACTTGCGTGTTTCAAAGGTAATGGAGGCCAACATTTTTATCAACCCCACTGTAGGAATCTCTCAGGCTGAGAACACTGTCTTAAGGACCTCCATTCTCCCCTTGACCCCACCGTCCTTTAATCCCACCTGAACACACTCCTGGCACGAAGCTCCTTTAACCAGCCCTGACCTCACCTTATTTGAGTCTCTGTTAAGATTGGTGTGTTTCTGTAGAGTGCTTCCGCAACAGCTCCTGGCATGCAGGAAGCACTCAATAAATGTTAGTGGCTATTATTAGCAGCATGGCTCTTAGAATTGGCAGCATATGTTCCTTTTGAAATTCTGATGTGTAGTCTGACAATTTCCAGACAATCCTATATAATAAAAGCCTAATATGCTAAGTGTCCAACCGTTTGTTCGACCATTTGACCAGTTGCTGTGATGCGCACTGATCAAGACTGGGTGAGATGGACTGGACACACCCTGGAGCCCTCCCGCAGTCCTTCCCCACCTCTACATCAGTAGGGTCCCTTGTCCTGGCCTGTGCCCTCTTGCAATCCGGGGCCCCTTGGGGGATGTCAGAGAGCTGGTTTTGGCCTAATCCCCAAAGGCCAGGCCAAGGGACCCCACTGGTACACGAATCCATGAACCAGGCCTCTAGGGTTCTTTATAATTATTTACTGTTACTTCAGATCTCAACAGCAAGATGAAGTTCAGGCACAGTCCTGCTGCCAGGAGTCTTTCTATAGTAGAAGCAGCAGGCAGCTCTATAACCTTTCAAATGTCCAGAGAAGCTCTGAAATGCCCCTTCCTGTGAGGTCAGGGTACTTGAGCACCCAGCTCAATCCAGCCCAGCTCAGGGTATCTCTTACATGAAGAATAAGGCATGTTGGGGCAAGGACCCAGTTCCATTTTCTCCTGGACACACAGCTAGACTACATTTTCCAGACCTCCTTGCAGTGGAGTGGGACCACATGACTAGTTCTGGCCAAAGAAATGTGAGAAGATCTGATGTGCAGAAATGCCCAGGGCTAGCCTATCTAGAAGAGAAACCACTCCAATGCAACCCTCCATGTTTGAGCCTTCTGCATACCTGGGACTGCAAGGGAGGTACTCCAAGGCCCAAGAGAGCATCGGAGACATGAGAAAGAAGGAGCTTGGCCTCCACGTCTCCATTTGGAGGGCAGCAAAGATCGGTCCTACCTACACGCCTCCTCTAAATGGATGTACGAGCAAGAACAGTTTTTTATTATGTTAAGATACTTAAAATTTGGGGTTCTTGGTTACAGCAGTTAGCCTACCTTCATTAATAAGTATGTCTTCAGTTATGTGGGAGACAAACTAAGCAAATTATTTAGGTGTGCCACCCCAACAAGTTCTAATGAACTTAGGCATCCGTTTTTATACTTACCTTTACCAAAAAAAAAAAAAAAAAAATTGTAGTACAAAGCGAATGTTACTGACAAGCACGAGCAAATGAGCCAAATAAAAGTCTCATTGCTCTGAGTGAAACCCTGGTGGAAGGCCAGAGATTTCTCTGCTGCCTCCTCCCACGTGACCTAGGCATGTGGGCATGGTTCTGCTCATTCTAGGAGGGTCGGTTCTGAGAGCTTGCTGAGTCTCTCAGTAGCATTGTTTCCATTCCAGTTAAACCTGAGAACCCCTGGAGGGCCATCTATCTGAGAATTCTCTGTTTTGACCCAGCGCTGTGGGCAGGTGACAAGAGCCCTAGAGCACGTGGGGGAGACCTGGGCTCCAGGCGTTCTTAGGGTGTTAACACATAGTGGAAACTTAAGCCTGACACATCCCCTGTCTGGACGACTGTTTTCTCATCTGTATCTGAGAGGGTTGAGTCAGATTACAAACTGGTAGCCGGGGGAAACTGCAGCCTGTGGGTATGTGTTACTTGCTTGCACAGTAACATTATACTTGTCTAAAATTAGTTCCCAATGGTTAAAAATTAGGATTTCTGCATTAAAAAGTCTGACAGCTCTTGAAAAGCCTGGAACACCAGGTTTTCTGTTCCCTCAGGGCAACAACTGGCTTCCCTCTCAGACATGACATATGCTCTCTGGTTTGCACAAACCCTCCCTCCTCCCCAGCTCACTCATCCCTTTACATTACCTGCCTGGATGGCCCTTATTGGCACTTGAATTTAAGACCCTAGGTTGAGATGATTTCTAGTGGTCTCTCTTTTCTGGTCCAGAGGAACAGGGTCATATCATTGCATTACATAGCCTATTGCTGTAGAGCAAATTTCCCCAACAGAGAGGCTTAAAACCATCACTTTTTACTCATATGTTGTGACTCTGGGGGCTAGGAAGTCAACAGGGCTTACATGGACCTGTTTTCAGTTCCAGCTCAAGTCATACACTGCTATTCAGCTGGTGGGTGAGCTGGTATGCAGGGTCCAGGGTGGCAATTCTTATACATCCAGTGTCTTGGCAGGGATGGCTGGAAGGCTGGCCTCTGCTTGCTCTTCCCCAGAACAGCATGGAACTGAGGTAGTCAGACACAAAGGGTGGCTGAGTGCTCCCAGAGGCATTCTTCCAGGAGACCCAGGCAGATGCCATAAGGGCTCTGAGCCCTAGCCTCAGAAATCCCAGGACATCACTCCTGCCACATTCTATTGGTCAAGCTAGTCACTGAGGCCAGCCTAGTCATGGGGGAAGGGAACTAGACTCAGTAGGAAAACTAGAAAAGACTTTGTGGCATCTTTAATTTACCATGGGTCTATTATCCAAATTCTGCTCTCCCGAATTGGAAGATACTTGACTAGGCTCAAGAAATGCCTTCTAATAATTTGCTGGGTTTCATAAACACAATGTCCCTGACCCCAGAAACAGAGAGATGGGTTTTTATAAGAGATAGCTCACTCTAGACTGTGCCCCCTGCCTTTTTAGAGGTCCTTCATGGCATGCAATATTACATAGGACACGTTAGGATACAAGAAATTGAACGTCAAGCTTTTATTTTATTTTTTTTAAATATACTTTATTGATTTTTTTTTTACAGAGAGGAAAGAAGAGGGATAGAGAGTTAGAAACATCGATGAGAGAGAAACATCGATCAGCTGCCTCCTGTACACCCCCTACTGGGGATGTGCTCGCAACCAAGGTACATGCCCTTGACCGGAATCGAACCTGGAACCCTTCAGTCCGCAGGCTGACACTCTATCCACTAAGCCAAACCGGTTACGGCATGTCAAGCTTTTATAAGAAAAAAAAGAAAAGAAAGTATTCATACCAGTAAAACTAACTAGATGGGTAAATATGAAAAACAGTATAAATGTATTTTTTAAAATTATTTTCTTATGATTTAAAGACACAAAGCAATAATTATAAAACTAAGCCAATGCCTTATAATGTATAAAATGTAATTTATATGAAAAACATAGCATGAAGGAGGAGAGAAGGAATTATGCTTTATTTGAAACAAAGTTTCTGTATGCTATTAAAATTAAGTTAGTATTAACCCAAATTAGATTGTTTTAAGTTACAATGCTAATTACAATCCCCAGAGCAACAACTAAGAAAAAATGCTTAAAATATATCATAAAAGAAAGATCACAGGAAGTAAAATGGTAAATAGAAAATATTTAACACAAAAATAAGTCAATAATGGAGAAATAGAACAAAACAGACATGAGGTATACAGAAAACAAATAGCAAATCCTACCTTACCATGAATTACATTAAATGTAAATGGATTAAACATTCCAGTCAAAAGGTAGAAAGCTTAGCAGAGTGGATTTAAAAAACACTATCCTATATAATAAAAGGCTAATATACAAATAGACCGAATGGCAGAACAACCGAACAACCGGTCGCTATGACGTGCACTGACCACCAGGGGGCACGGGTGGAATGTGGCAGGTGTCAGCAGCAGGCAGCAGAATGCAGAACATGGCAGGCGTCGGCCCCAGCAGGATGGTGGAGCAGTTGAGCGGGGGTGCCAGACCAAGGCGGGACACCAGTTGCTGTCATTGGGGTGAGCCTCTGGTGGTTACAGAAAATTCTTTGCTCCCGCGTGCCGCAATCCCACCCGGCACTCACACCTGCTGCTGGCACCGGCCCCGCTTACACCCACTGCCGAGCTGGGGCTGCTGCTCGCACTCACTGCCAGCACCAGGCACTGGCCCCGATCACTCAGCACTGTCAGCAGGTGCAAGTGGCAGCTGCCAGCCCTGATTGCCTCTGAGGGCTTCACCACCTCCCTCTGCTCCTGTGGGGTGATCAGGGCAGCAGTCGCTGCTTGCACCCACTAACAGCACCCGCCCCAATCGCTCTGCACCGTCAGTGGGTGCGAGCAGGGCCAGCGCCTTCAGCACATGGGAGCAGCGGCTGGAGCGGGACTGCCAGCATATAAAGGACTGGGGGGCCACGACGGGTGGGGCTGGGCGGGGGTGCAGAAGATGGGGTGAGACCTGCCCCTGTGCCCACCGCAGCCTCACAGCCCACAGTTCCTTTCAAGGTGCATGAATTCATGCACTGGGCCCCTAGTTTAACTATATATCCTATATAATAAAAGTCTAATATGCAAATCAATTGAACAGGGAACAACCGGTCACTATGATGCACACTGACCACCAGGGGGCAGACATTCAATGCAGGAGCTGCCCTCAGCCCACAGGCCCCAGGCCAGCCAAGGTGGGTGCCACTGGGGGCCCCCTGACCACACCGCTGGTCACCCTGCAGAGGGAGGCAACTGGCAGTGGCGGCTGGGGGTGGGACCAGCAAGCAGGCCATGCTAGGCTGGCCAAGGCGGGTGCCAGCAGGGGCCCCCGGATCGCCCTACCGGTTGCCTCACAGATCAGCCCTGATCACTGACAGAGCCTAGGGACCCTATGCATGCACCAATTTCGTGCTCCAGGCCTCTATGTTTATAAGGGACACACTTTGTATTCAAAGATACAAATAGGTTGAAAGTACAAGAAAGGTGGGGAAAGAAATGCTTGGCTCACGTATCCAAAAAGCTAAGAAACAGGCCCTTCACCAACTTCTGCTGGATCTAGGAGTTTGAATGATGTTGTCAAAACTCAGACTCACTTCTTTAGGCTTTCTTCTTTGTTAGCTCCAGCTCAAGTAATTCAACCTCCCCTAGTGACCGCCCCCAGAAGCTTCAGGCTTAGCAACTCCAGTGGAAAATAAACTTCTCTTTCTGTGTAACAGCCAACTTCCTGGTTCGAGTTTCATTGGCCTGCTTGGGTCAGATGTCCACACCTGAACCAGTGTCCATGACCAGACTTGAGTCATTTGCCCTTATCTGGATTCAGAAGCAGTTTGGCTTAGCCTCTCCTGAACAGTATGCTGAGAGTAGGTGAGGGCTGCTCCTACAGTGAAGTCCAGAGGGCCTTCTAACGAGAAGAAAGGAGAGTGAATACTTGCTGGCCAGGAAACAAGTGCCCACTGCCCATGCATTAGGTTGACTTGGGTTGGAAAGGCATTGTCTGACTATAGGAAAACCAAAGCTGAGTAAACTGTGAAGGATACAAACTTCTATATTTGTGTTCATGTTTTAATTGTCCAAAAGAGTTTCTCTATTAACTTTAGAAATCCTTTTAGCTTGCTTGATATCTGGAACATATGTAAGTGGAGTTCTAAGAGATTAAAGAAAAGGAAGATCGATCTCTTACTATGAGACACTGCTCTGCACCAGGCTGCTTTACATACCGAATCTCACTCAGCGGGAACTGAGGCACAAGAAGATCAATAATTTGCCCAAGTCACCCATTTGGAAAACGGTCCAGTCTGGATAGCCATTCAGGTCAACACAGCCCCGGAGCCCGAGGTTCTCTTCCCCATACGTCCTTGCCTGAATCATATTGCACATATGTGCCATATCTACGTGTCTTCCTACACGTCCATGTTCAAGTAAGAACTGGGAAGAAGCCAAGAACATGTCCCAGGTGGAGTTTTGCTTCCCCGCAAATCTGGGCTTGAATGTTAGAATTAGAGCTCAATCAGGCTGAGCAGCGGCAAGGCACCAAGTCAGGCTTTCTTGGCTGTTCCGTGACTGGAAAAGTATTGAACCAGCAACATCTGATTGTTGGTGGTTTGTGTAACTTGGATGTTCATATTCCGCCTGGCCAGGCATCTCTGAGGGAGGCAGCAGCAGCAGTTTGCAAGAGGGTCTCCTCGTTGCGATGGCTGGTGATTCTTGCTTTTATTGGTCTCTTGGTTCAAGCTCATATCACACCAGGTTATCAGTCTTTGTCTCCATCTTGGTATCAGGCGTGGGTCTTGTGGGATTGGCACCGGGTTTTTCTTTCCCTTTTCATTCTCCTGACACCTCTTTGGCAGAGGTGGTAACCAGTGTTGAAATCAGAGCGTTCCCTTCTCCCAGATCTTTTTCTGAAAATGCTTCTCTTCTTTTTGATGGATTAAGGCAGCAATTCCCATAATATGTCCTGCTGAATGCAATTACCAAGAATCTTGGCCATAAAAATGTGGGGTGCTGCTATCAGATTATGGGGGGATATATGTCAGGCAGAACTCGCCTCCCCCCCCCAAAAAAAAAAGCATCCACTATATTCCCTCTGAAGTTACAAAGTTGTAATAGATCTTTTCTACCAACATTATTTGGCCAGCCGTTCAAGGACAGCCATAGACTGAATGTGAAATGCAGCACTTTTATTTATCAGGAGTGAAAAGCCGGCTCCCACCCACAGCTAGTGAAAACCGAAAATTAGGAAGTGGGCATCACAGGAGACATCAGACCTCTTTTACTTGTTTCCATTCCATCTTTTTTTCTTATGAAATGAAAGGTTATTTTGCCAGCAGAAAACTGTTATTGTTGCTGAATTTGCTAAGAAAATTGGGCAATTTATCTGTGGAGATGGCAACAGCAAATATACAGGGTGGCTAGAGGCATTATTTTGCTATCCTCGGTAGCATTAACAAGTTAAAAAAAAAAAAAGCCTAGGTTGCAGGGTGGTAATAATGAATGTTGGTCTCCCAGGCAAGAAGGTAGGTAGAGGGTGGGATGGTGGATGTGTTTTCTACTGAGCATGTCCTGGTGGGCACCAGGGTTTTCTAGAAATGAGGCCGTGATGTCCAGTTCTTATTGTCAATGAAGACAGGGTGCCTGGCGAAACCTCTGAGCCTCCAGCACAAATCTCCCTGGAGGCTGTGGGCGCAGCGTCGGGACGAGGTGACTGTTTTCATTGTCCTTGCTGGGCGCGCTCCTCCTCATTGGCATTCCGTGGAGGTCTCAGGCTCTGAATAATGTGTTTTGTAAAACACCAAGAAATAGTGTCATGATCCGGAGCAAAATGGATGGTGTTGCGTGGATGCACTGAACACTATTCGGAAGAAATAAGTGAGTCCGGGTGGTAATAATGTTGAACACCAAAGCTATTGTTATTGACCATTTTATAGGAGCGGGTTCTTTTTAAGGCTGTGTGCTTACATATTTCATAAACAATGTGCTTGAGAAGTGTCTAGCGAGGTACAGTGGGTAGAATAAGAATGAATGCTGTGCTGAGACTGCCAGCTCGGAAGTCCTGTGATGAAGCACAGGGAACAGAGATGCAGGCAGAATGTTCTGTTAAGTGGATGGCTGCAACACACTCCTCAAGAGGGGTGTCCATGGTCCAATCTGCACTTGGGGGGGAGGGGGGGGTCCCCTTCGTCAGTACGTGAGGACAGCAGCCAATCGTTAGGAAAGGTAGAAAAGATGTGGCCATGGAACTGGACCAAAGCAGAAGAAAGAAGATGAAAAGAAGGAAAATCACCCATTTTTGCCTACACCAAAACCCAGAGCGATGGCGTGCCACATCCACTGTTCGGCAATGCACACCTGCCCATTGTAGTGGGCAGTTTTTTTGGGAGAGACTGTTGGACTGAATGTAGGTTTGTTATTTAAATGGAGGAGCCACATTGGTCAACAAATTGTAGCTCCATACTGAGAGGAGGGAGACTTTTTCTTCTTCTGCCCAGGTGTGCAGCTTGCCATGTTGACCAGTTTACTTGGTTTGCAGGCAGAGGAAGATGTGGGTGAATATGGAGAGTGTGGAGAACTGTTTTCCTTGTGCTTCTCCCCTGCACCACCATCTTCCACTCTAGAAATGTAGTCAGTCTCCAATTTGGCTCCCAGAGACCCCTCTTGTCATTTATTGTCATTTATATAGTCCCCTGCCACTCTGAGTAAGGATGACTTGTAGAGCCAATAAGACATTGAGTGCCCTCTGCCTGGAACACCTTAGTTTTCTGGCTGGCTTCCCCTCTTCTTTCTACTTCTCAGTTCAAATGCCACCACCTCAGAGAGACCTTCCCTGAGCAGGTGATCTAAGCCACACCCTCTTGCCTTGTCGTCGTCACTCTCTATCACAGGACCATGTTTATTTATAGCAGGTGCCACTCTGCAATTGTCCTAGTTTCATGGCGTGTATGTCTCCCTTCACTATAATGTAACCTTTCTGAGAGTGCAGGTTATGTCTGTCTTATTCTTCACTCAATCCCAGCACTGACAACAGGGCCTGACACATAGTAGGTGAGCAATAAGCATTTATGAATTGAGTCCCATTTTATTTTGTTCAAGACTCCTGCCCTCTAGTATGTGTGTATATCTGGGAAGGTAAAAGAAGAGGGATCAGGCAACCAAATGGTGTGATTTATTATAGGGGTAAATGTAGTGAAAAAATAGGTGGAGCAATGGACTGAAGACTAACCGAGGGCGCCAAGTGGGGTAGGTTCTACTTTCAGTGAAGTGATTAGAAAATGTGTCTCGTGAGGAGGTGATAGCAGCTAAGATCTATATAATGAGAAGGAAGGTGTCAACCAAGAGAAGACCATTTAGGCCAGAGCAGCAATTGGAAGGTTCCCAAAGCAAGAACAGCCTTGGCTTGTTTGCGGAACACATAGTTGACCAGCGGGCTTGAGTGGCATGAGCCAGAAAGCAGCCGGTGAGAGAGGTGGTAAGAGAGACAGCCAGGGCAGGCTGGGTCCTCAAATGCAGTGGCAATTACATTGGAGGACTTTAGTCAGGGGAGGAATGTGCCCCTTGAGAAGATCGCTTTGGCAGCTGTGATGACAATGGACTATAGAGAGGAAAGCATGAAACCATGGAGACCAGATAGGAAGCCACTGCAATTGTCTAGGCAAGAGAGGATGGTGGGTCAGTCTAGGTTGTAGCATTGGCAATGGAGAAAGGAGACAGGTTTAAGATAAAATTGTGGGGCAGAATGAACAGAAATTGCTTCCATTAATTAATGGAAGGATGTATAAGAGAGTGGAAGAGTGGATGAATAGACAGTGGATTCATCAGTGACTAGATAGAGGATGGATGGACAGATTGTGGATGGATTGTGGATGGGCAGATGTGATAGATGGTGGATGGACAGTTGATGATGACTGATCGGTGGATAGATGGACAGACTGACGGATGGCTGGATGGTGGATAGATGAGGAAGTAAAACATACTGTTAGATCCAGATCAGTCTCCTTTTGAATCCTATAGTTGATAACCTTGACGAAGTAGCTCAACGTTAAGAAGCCTTACCTTCTTTATCTGAAAAAATAGGACCGTCACAGGTGCGTCATCAAAACGACATGAGGAATAAAAGGGATGATATCTCCTGACAGATCATGCCAATGCCAGAATACGGTGTTCCCTCCCTATAGTTCTTGCCTATCAATTCGTAACTTTCGAGTTGTCTTGACATCACTCTCACCATCACCAGGTTCCATCCTGTTCAGCCTTCCAGACTGAACCCAAACCCAGCACCAACAAAAACACTTACATCAAATGTTTAAAATTGTGTATGTGTTAACAAGAGGAAGAGATGGTATCGTGCGGGAAGTGTTATAGACTATTTAGTGCTGCCATTTTTTTACTCCGAGTCCTAAATTCCCTTTGATGTTTTTTTTTTTTAATATAGGGAGGGCTCTTGTGAGCATGTGTGAATAATTAAACTTTTTAGAGCTTGAATAGAGGTTGGAAGAAGCTCATTTCACTGTCAATGATGTGAGGCAATGGAAAGCTCAATGGGCATCTAGTCACACTCAAGAATTCTGTGGGATTTTTAAAGTATGCTTCCTCTCTTCACAGCCAGCCTGAGAAAATGGGCTTTGAACAGTTCCTCCCTGTGCTATCCTTTCTCTTGTGTTATGTTGATGAACCTTGGTTGAGGGAGACAGAGGAGGATGCTACCACTGTTTGAGCATGAAATATGTGCACACATGAAGAGCTTCATATTCACTCTCTCCTGTGGTGCTCCCAGCTGCTCAGGACAGAGGTAGTATTGCTCTTCCCATTGTGCAGATGAGTCACCTGAGGCTACCACTGGATACGTGTCACGCCCGAGTGGTAGAGCAGAGATCCACACTTAGTCCCGTCTGATTCCGGCGCCGGCCTCTGCACCACGTTCCCAGACTTCTCCTTGGATGGCTCCTTGGCACCTAGTCATTTCTCAGCGTTATTTACTGTGTTTATTCATTCTCTTCCCTCCTCGTTGGCTGACAGCTATTGATTTCTGTGCATGATTGTGCCCTTGGCCTCCAATAGTTTTGCAATTTCTTCCCCAATTTTCAAGTGAACTTTATCATCCCTTTGCTTAGTGAAGCTCGTCTTTGTTCTTTGGGCAATAATGGATGATTCAGTAAATGGCATGTCACAGCGAGGGAGAGATACGAGGGCGACCTTTATTAGATTAAATGTCTTCCCCACCCCGTGCTCTCTGGCATCATGGAATAACGATCGGAAAGCAGACAACAGGGAATGAGCAGTCTGTAGCCAAGAGCTTCTCAAACTTGTCTTAGTAATTACTTTTCTTGATATAGTTATAATTACCGATAATAATTTCCCATAAATTGAAACAGTTAATATATCAATGCAGTTCAGATATTATGGATTCAATTTGCTTCAAAGTGCTTCAGGATTATGACTCAACTCTCAGATGCTACATTCCCATCCAACTTCCAAACCTAATTCCTACCTAAACCCCACCATGCCCCATTTGGATTCCTGCCTGCTTCCTCCCACTCTCTGCCTTGTTCACTTTTCTCCAACTATGGTAGCATTCTCTTTGTTCTTTAACTTGACCAAACTTGTTCCCACCTGCAGACCTTTGCATCTCCTGTTCCCTCTGCCTGGCATGTTCTTTCTGTGTCTGGCCATCTCCTTTTCATATTCCGTGTCTCAATGAAAATATCACCAACCGGGAAAGGCCTATGCAAGCTAGCTCACCCATCCAGGAAATCTTTTATTCTCACTCTTAAATTTACTTTTCATCAGGGCAGAGTCTTGTTTCTGCTCTCCCCTGCATTGGACCAATCTCTGCATCTCCTCTGATTCCCATGCAGCTTCCAGCCGCTGGGTTCACACAGCCTGCCCCATGCCCAACTCCGCCACTCAGGCCCACCTGGTTCTGCTTCCGCAGCAGACCCACCAGTCACACGCCCAGAGTTTCTGCCACTTCCAAATGTGAAGGAAGCACCCCGGTGCGCAGCATGGGGTCTGGCTTCCTGAGAAATCATCAGAGGGGCAGCCCGCCTGAAGGACTGACTGGGTGTCCCTTGGAGCCGTCTCCATGGGACAGACTATGACCAATGGGAAACAGGAAATGAAAGGGGCTGGGGAGTCAGCAGACAGATCACCTCGACTTTCCTGCTCCCAGAAAGTACCTTGAGGCATGATTTCCTCTTGCCTGACACCCCGAGACGCCGTCCTGTATGCAAGTGGACGCATCTGCTGAGCAACATGCCTGTCTCTCCACCGCCCGTCACTAAGTGAAAGTCAGCACAACCGCACATCATTCGCTTTCTTACCCACTTCACTTTCTCCCCTTCTTTCCTGCTGCCATGGGCTTGCACCTCCCAAATGAAACATAAGAGTTTGAATCTTTACCTCAAGCTCTCCCTCCTCTGTGGTCACAGCAGGTATCCACCCTGGAACAAGGGCAGCCACTGAGCCTTGCACCTGTAGTCTGGGAGGGGACCGTCCACAGGTGGGACAGGCCTGGCACCGTGTGCAGGTGGCTGCAACCCACCAGACATTTACTGAGCCTCTGGCACATGCCGCCCTCTCAGTTCACTTGCACTCCAGCAAGGGGGATGGGCGCCTCGGAGCACAATGGCAGGAGGATGGCGTGACCGCATCATGCGAGGCACACTGCGTACGGAGGTTGCACAGTTGTGCAAGGGATGCTGGAAGCTATGGAAGGCTTTGACGTTGTCAGAATATCCTAGAATAAGTGAAAGTACACTTGCGCAGTTGACTTTCCCTTGTTTATGTATTTGCTGTCTTTTATCCCCCAAACATAGCTTCTCTTTTCTCTTTAACCTAGTTTAGTAAGTATATAGTGAGTACATCAATTTCAGATGTTTAAGAGGGAGGGCTGCGTTCCAGCCACCTGCGTTCCAGTCCCACTTCTGCCTCGTATGTGTTGTGTCCTTTTAGGCAAATTATGTGCCCCCCTTGGTTGTCACATCAGTAGAGTGGAGATGATAAAAGTACCTACTTTATAGGATTTTTACAAAGGTGAAATGAGTGAGTAAATGAAAAAAGCTTTTAAAGCACCTGGCAATGAGGTTAGCTATCATTAGTAATGGGTTTGTTGTCATCATTGTTGTTTACATTACTACACAATGGCTCAGTGCTAGTGCTAATTTTATAGAAAATTCGAAGAACTATGAGGACTTATCTAATTAAGTAAGAAGGCAGGTTCCACAGTCTATCCACGGAACACCAGAAATCAGTGGTAGCAATGCCATTTGATTACTAGACAATGTATTTTTGATCCCAAGCTCTCAGATGTCAAGGAGTGCGACTAGGACATTAATTGGCATGACCTCACACAGCAGCACCTCATCTTTGAAATTAATAACTTGCTTGAGCACCCATTGTTGTTCTTAATGTCTCAGGAGGAAAAAAATTCCAACCTACTTGGAAAAAAATGGGAAATGTATGCATCGGGCAACTAAAAACACAATGAGAGAGAACGTTAAGTAAGAAGTATGTTTATAAGTGAGGAGAGAGGGTGCTGGAGGATGCCTGTGAAGGGCCTCTTAGCCCACCTCCCTGGGGAATGTTCTGGAATGCCAGACCCCAGATAGAACACTGAAAGTCTGCAGGTCAGTCAAGAGGGACACAGGCCCAGTAATGCAGATGTGCTCAAGATACCTCATGGTTTTCCCCAGCCCACGTGGCCAGGGCCAGAGTACCACTCCCCTGAACACTGCATAGATGTGGTGCTGAGAGCCAGCCAGCACGGCTCAGGGCTTGAGGGCTCAGAGGGGATGCGGCCCTGGGATGGATGGATGGGTGGATGGCCAAAGACCAAGATGAAATTTCTACCGGGACAGGAGAACCAGGGCCCAACGTCCATCGCTTTAGGGGTAGAAATGCAAAGTTCTGTTTCTTGCAGATACCCAGGACAAACATAAAACCCGAGAGCCTGGAAGGGAGACAGTAGACAGAGCTCATGGTTAAGAACGTGGGTGCTTTGAAGTATTGAAAGCATTCTTCCTCTTGTGAGCTGATCATATCTTTCTTCTAGACTCTATTTGCTCATCTGTAAAATAGACATCATAGAATACCCTCTAGCTGATGGTATATGTTAAATAGAAACATTGCATGTAAACCCCTAGAGGGCTTGTTTCACACTCAGCCTTGGGTAAATGTGGTTGATATCATCATTAGAAGGGCAAGGAGTTGGGAGGGGGTCTTGGGGCAAGACTGGTTGGGATGTCTTCATGGAGTTGCTGTTAGTTCTGGTGGTAAGAGTCAGGAAAACGCCCTCACATAGGCAGTATGAGGTGGAAACCTCGATAGCCTGCTGAGGGGCAGAAGACGGGGTTTATTTGTGCACTGAGCATGTGGCTCCCATGTACTCCAAGTAACTCAGAGCTAATATAATTTTGTGGTCAAGGTCATGGGCTCTGGCGTCCACCTGTCTGGATTTATATGACTTACTAGATGGGCCAGTGTCCTTGACAAGTTACATAGCCTCCCTGTACCTTAGCTTTCTCATCTGTGAAATGGGAGTAATAACAGTTTCTATTTCAGAGTTGTCCTGAGGCTTAAATGAATGAAGATATGCAAAGAGCTCCGCTAAGCGGTCCTTCCCGGCCTCCTGAAGCACACCATAAACATTAGCTATTATTGTTCCAATCTTGCTTCCATCCAAGTTGATACTCTAGCTGCTAGAATCCCTTAGGATCCCAAACTTCTTTCTCTTCTGACAATAGAATTCATCCAAACTCCAAGCCAGTTTCCAGCAAGGGAGACTCACATTAAAATAAGAATATGAAAGCCACCAACATTTACATGAAGATAGAGGGTGGGATCCCCTGCTCCATGCACCCTGGAGAATATGTCTCACTTGTACTTCAGAGAAGAGCAAACCAGGTGTTTACCACCTGTAGTTCGGGGCTCACAGCACAGGGAATGCTCACTGGCATTAGACATCAACCAATCAAAGATGGAACAAAGGACAACTTGTTTGAAGAAGGTATTCCATGCTTGTGTTTCTTCCTTGAATCAAATATAACGGAAAAATAATTTATATCTTGTATTGGTTATCTCTTATCCCAATAATGCTACATAACAAACAACCTCCAAACATCAGTGGTATATGGTAAACATTTGTTTTGGTCCATGGTCTATGGGCTGGCTGCCTGGTTCTGCAGATCTGATGCTGGGCTCAGTAGGGCTCATTCCCATGTCCATGGTCACTGGTCATCCTGGCTGGGCTCTCTCACTTATCTGGGGCCTCAGCTGGTTGCCTCAGCTTGGCTCCATGGGTCTCATCCTCCATCAGGCTAGCTCGGGCATGATTCCACAGCAGAAGCAAAGAGTGCATGCAAATGCCAAAATGTATTGTCGAGTTTCTGCTTGTCTCACATATGCTGTCACTCCTTTGGCCAAAAAAAATCACATGACTGAGCCCAAAGTCAAGAAATGGGACAGAATTACCCGCCTCCAATACACACACACACACACACACACACACACACACACACTGAGAAGATAATGCAAAGTTACACAGCAAAGGGTTTAGGTCCAGGAAGGGGTAAAGCATTGAGCTCATCTGTCGACCAGTCTCACATACACAAAAGAACTTGCCAACCTGGATTGCAGGAAAGGAGAGAAAAATTCTGAGAGATCTAGTCTACTGAAAGGAAAGCCAGACTCACCCCCAAAATAAGCAACCTTGAGGATATTAATCAACATCTCCCTTTTATGGGCCTTTTATATTCAAAGAAATACCAATTCTCACATTTCACTCCTTACCATCTTAAAATCTCAAGATTTCTAATCCCGTCTACTTTGAATGAACCCAGACATGCCTTCAGAGGTCAGTTTTCCAGCCGTCTTGCTCCAAGACCTTAACACTCCAGGAATTACATACCCAAGTGAAAATACATGAAAAATAACCTCAAAGGAATGAAGCTTTTTCCCCACATTTCAGATAGGTTTGAGTCCACTTTATGGATGAAAATTTGAGACCTTTACTTTTCCCTTCCACCAGTGCTCACTTGAGACCCACTGGGAAGGTCATAAAGGAAATTATTTTGAACATGATACATGCTGTGGGACTCTCAGTCCTCACTAATCAGGGCTTGCGGCTGAGATCCTGTGACTACCATCGACTCCAGGAAAATAAACTGGAGATGAAAAGTAAAATTCCAGGATGGAAATGTAGAGCCATAGTGGAGTCTTCCACCACCGTCAGCTTCTCTTGGAGAAGCTCTCTGGTAACATCTTCCTTTTCTTCGATGCCGTGTTATAGGAGGAGCTGACCGCTTTAATAACCCGAACATTTAAGATCCATAAAAGATGATGAACAATGAAGATGGTTGAGTCAGATAGACTCAGCGGATAGACATTTTGATAATTAATTTTTAACTAGGTAATAAGAGTTGATATCGTACCACGAACACGGTCTGATTTGGGAAGAGAATCCTGTCCTTTGTCCTTTGTGGTAAAGTTTGCAGAAGTGCCTGGCTCAATTCCAGAGGACTACTGACCACTGGGAAGTGCCGGGCATAATATTACACTTGACGGGCCATTGGTTTGACCTCCGTTCTAAATCCCTTAGTAGTTTCCTTATAAATTATGGGTTCTGTCACTTGAGCTGAAGCAATTACTCACATTTAGTGTGGTTTTGCTTGTGGCCAGGTTGGAACAGAGGAATCCATCAGCAGCGAGTGTATTCAGGAAGGGTAACTTTGTTTTGGTGGGGCTGAAAGCAGGCTAGGGGAGATTCCATAAATCAACGCCAGCAGCTACTGTGGTGAGTTCTCTTGTGGAACTTGAGGGTTGCTATTTTCTTCTGCACTTGGTTGAAAGCTCTTGATTCAACACCAGCATGAGTGACTCAGGCCACCTCCTTACTTCCTGGGTTTTTTTTTGACTTGGTTCTTTGGGTTACCATTGGTAAGGAAAGCAAATATCATTACAATAAAGTTTTCTATATAATTAACTAAAAGTTTTCCATTCTTTAAGGAGTGGCCCCATATGTAAACATGTTTTATCCATTTTCTTTCCTGATATTACAAAGTTAACTCTTATTCACAGCAATCAATGGAACAGTTCACAAATATTTGAGAAAGTTAATTTCTTTCTTATAATGAGAACTTTTAAGAGCTACTCACTTAGCATCTTTCAAATATACAGTACAATGTTACTAAGTATAGTCATCATGCTGAAATATCAAATCATTACATTGTACACCTGAAACTGATAACTACTATAATGTTTTATGTCAATTATATCACATGTATAATATTATATACTAGAGGCCCAGCGCACGAAATCGTGAGCGAGTAGCTCGCCATGGCTTGCAGCTGCTAGCTCTTTGCTCACCACCCCACCCGCCGCTGCTTGTTGCTCAGGCCACCACCCCGCCTGCCACTCATAGCTCACCGCCCCGCCCACCACCACTTGCGAGCCAGTGGGCGGGGGGTGGGGAGGAAGAACCGAGAGGTGGTCAATGTACCTAATGGCAACTGTTCGAGCGGCCATTCCAGTCGTTACGCTTATGGTCCCTGGCCTTTTATTATATAGGATTGTATGTAATGTGGCTGGCTGCCTGGTTCTGCAGATCTGAGGCTGGGCTCAGAAGGGCCAGCCTCAGATCTGCAGAACAGATATTTGTATTCCAGGTATACACACACACCTGTATACCTGGGATACAGGTATACATATATTTTCTCATCTTAATACTCACATGTAAAGAGGAGAATAGTGAAAGACAAGGGGATGAGCTAAGTGGGGGCTGGAGCCACAGAATTTTATTTCATACTAGAGGCCCGGTGCACAAAAATTTGTGCACTCGGGGGGAAGGAGGGGTCCCTCAGCCTGGCCTGTGCCCTCTCGCAGTCTGGGACCCCTCAGGAGGCAATGCCCTGCTGGCTTAGGCCTGCTCCCGGGTGGCAGAGGGCAGGCCCAATCCCTAGGTGCAGCCCCTGTTTGGGCTCAGAGCAGGGCCGATTGGGGTGTTGGGGCACCGCCCCCTGTCATGCACAGAGCAGGGCAGATCGGGAGGTTGCAATGCCACCCCCAGTCACGCTCAGGGTAGGGCCGATTGGGGGGCTGGGGCACCGCCCCCTGTCACACTCAAGGCAGGGTCCATGGGGAGGTTGCGGCACAACCCCTTATCACGCACAGAGCAGGGCCAATCCGGGGGTTGGGGCGCTGCCCCCTGTCACACACAGAGGAGGGCCCATCAGGGGGGTTGGGGCTCCTTACCCTGTCACGCACGGAGCAGGGTCGATCAGGGGGTTGGGGAGCTCCCCCCTGTCACGCACAGAGCAGGGCCCATCAGGGGGTTGAGGAGCTCCCCCCTGTCACTCAGAGAGTAGGGCCGATAGGGGAGTTGGGGCACCGCCCCCTGTCACACACAGAGCAGGGTGGATCAGGGGTTTGGGACGCCACCACGGTCACACTCAGAGCAGGGTCGATGGGGAGGTTATGGCTCTACCCCATCACACACAGAGCAGGGCCGATCAGGGGGTTGTGGAGCCGCCCTCTATCACCCACAGAGCAGGGCCGATCAGGGGGTTGGGGCACCGCCACTCTCACACTCAGGGCAGGGCCGATGGGGAGGTTATGGCTCTACCCTGTCACACACAGAGCAGGGCCCGTGGGGGGGGGGGGGGGGCGGGTTGGGGCGCCACACCCTGTCACACACAGAGCAGGGCTGATCAGGAGGTTGGGGCTCCTTCCCCTGTCACAAACAGAGCAGGGCCAATAGGGAGGTTGTGGCCCCGCCCCCTGTCACACACAGAGCCGCAGGGTGATCAGGGGGTTTGGGCGCTGCCCCCTGTCACGCTGATCCCGGTGCCGGGAGGCCTCTCGGCTCCACTGATCCCGGTGCTGGGAGGCATATTACCCTTTTACTATATAGGGTAGAGGCCTGGTGCATGGGTGGGGCTGGCTGGTTTGCCCTGAAGGGTGTCCTGGATCAGGGTGGGGGTCCCCACTGGGGTGCCTGGCCAGCCTGGGTGAGGGGATGATGGCTGTTTGCAGCTGGTCACATACCATTCAGGGTGTGGGTCCCCACTGGGGTGCTTGGCCAGCCTGGTTGAGGGGATGAAGCTGTTTGCAGCTGGTCACACACCCTTCAGGGTGGGGGTCCCCACTGGGGTGACTGGCCAGCCTGGGTGAGGGGCTGAGGGCTGTTTGCAGCTGGTCATACACCCTTCAGGGTGGGGGTCCCCACTGGGGTGCCTGGCCAGTCTGGGTGAGGGGCTGAGGGCTGTTTTCAGGCTGGCGGGTGATGGAAGCTCCCAACCGCTCCTTTTTTTTCTTTTTAATTCTGGGCCAGCTTTAGCTCTGAGGCTCCACCTCTTAGGCCTCCACTGCTGAAAGTAGGTATCTGGTTTGTTTCGGTTCGAAACAATGTATAACTCCAGCTCTGACTCCAGCTCTGAGATATATTTGTTAAAATGTTTCAAACTGCAGGCTCAGAGGCCTGCAGCAGCCGGCAGGGAACGTTGGAGTCCTCCATCACTGAAGCAAGCAAGCCTCATGTTAGTTTCAAGCTGCCTGGCTGCCGGCCGCCATCTTGGCTGACAGTTAATTTGCATATCGCCCTGATTAGCCAATGGGAAGGGTAGCGGTCGTACACCAATTACCATGTTTCTCTTTTATTAGATAGGGTGAGTATAAAGGAAAAATGCAGAGGTTTTAGGTAGAGGACGTGTTACGGTCCCTCTGTGTGGCTACTGAATGGATGAGACAGGAGGCTGCTGTGATTGTCCAGGAGAGAGGTGGTGCTGGCTGGACTGAGGTGGTGGCAGTGCGGGTGGAGAGCAGTAGATATTTTGGAGGTGAGAATGGATAAGCTTTGAGGATGGATTGGATGTCGTAGGAAAGAAGGCTGTTTCTGGCTTGTGCATCTGGGTAGCTAGTGCCACCTCACCTTAAGGAATGGGAAGTGTGGAGCAGAGTTCATGATTCAGTTCAGGATGTTGAGAGTTGAGATCCCCATGGTACTTTCAATAGGGAGCTCATGTGGGCTATTGGCTCAGAGGATGTAGGCTGGAGGATTTTGACTGAGGAGATGTGAGGGCATCCCTAGCAGCTAGCATGGTGTCCTAGCATATTAGATGCTCAGGAAGTGATCATCAGATTCATAGCTCATGAAAGAGATTATAGAAGAGCCTTTGTGGAGGAAAACTCTCTTCCTTCCTGGTTCTCCAGAGACCTGGACTTAAGACTCTTCAGTATCACCTAGAGGCTAACAATTTGGCACATCTTCAGTACACTATTTTTTAAATATCTATTTCAGATATTCAGGGGTGGGGAACATCCGTCCCATATAAGGCAGGTGGAATCATTTGGTCTAGGCCTTCCAAGACATTAGGGGTGAGTTAATTAAATGTTTGACCAAATATAGCAAGCTAATTTTTTAAAATATATTTTTATTGATTTCAGAGAGGAAGGGAGTGGGGGAGAGAGATAGAAACATTAATGATGAAAGAATCATTGATCAGCTGCCTCCTGCACACCCCCTACTGGGGATCGAGCCTATAACCTGGGCATGAGCCTGATCAGGAATCCAACTGTGATATCTGGTTCATAGTTCAACACTCAACCATTCAGCCATGCTGGCCAGCAAGCAGGCTAATTTTTAAGTTGATAATTTTGTATGACCCACGAATGATACTATAAATATCCAAATGGCCATTAGCAGAAAAAAAGGTTCCCCACTCCTGAGTTTGTTAGTCACTGGTTTATAGGAGAAGCTCAAAGCTGCTTAAGGTGGGAGAGAGGAAAGGAGGATAGCAGATTGCTGAGACAGAGAACGGTGACCTTTCATGCCTTCTAAAACCCTGAACAATTCAGCTCCAGCCCAAACATGCATGCTCCACTCTGCAAGGGCTCCCAGGTGAAACTGCTTGGATTCAAATCCTGGCTCCACCGTGCACTGGCTGTGTCAACTCAAGGACATTATGCAACTGCCGGGCTCGTTCCTTCATCTAAAACATAGGGTTTGTCATCGTACCGACCTGTAGGCATGTCTGAGGCCTGTGTGAAACAGTACCATTCAAATATTTAGCAGAGCGCCCCGCACACAGTAAGCACTCTCCAGATTCTGGCTGCTTGCTTCATCAGCCACATCTTCCTCCCAACCCCACAAAATGCTATCCCTGAACCGACTTCCAGAAAATAAAACACTCTCCATCTCATTGTACTTCCTGTGATGGCTGAGAGGTGAGGGATGTTTCTGCCCCAGAAATCCTTCCCACTAGTCCTTTCCTTCTGCCTCTGGCTTCTCATTAATGCTTCGCTTAGTCTGCCATGTTTATGGCCTTCCAAGTTGGAGTCCATCTCCTTTCATTTGATAATTCTGTATTTGGGGCCAGGACCATTGTCTTGCCCATCTTTGCGCTGCTCCCCTGCCCTCAGCCCTGTGCCTTATACACAGTAAGGAGACAATAAACATGTATTGCAATTATCTTAATTGAATTTTCCTGAATTGGGTGAGGGAGTGAGGGGTGCAGGCAGAGAGAGAAAGAAATAGAGGTGTCACTAGATTTAACTTCTTTTTTCAGGAGTCAAATTTCTTGGCAATTATTGGTACTAATGTTCTGTTGGTTTTATAAAATAATACGGGCATTTATTTATTATTGAAGTAATTTCTATACATTGTAAAACTTTGGAAAAGTGAAAAAAAGTAAACTATAACAAAAATAATAATGGCCCATAATCCCCCTAGAGATAATCACTGGTAATCTATACTAATAAAAGGGTAATATGCTAATTAGACTGGGTCAACCACCCATCTTCCAGACGTCCAACTTCCTTCCAGACAAAGCCATGGTGGTGGGGGCCAAGGCAGAGGCAGTTGGGGGTGACCAGGACAGCAAGGGAAGGCAGTTGGGGGCATTAGGCAGGTAAGCAGTTGAGTGGTTAGGAGCCAGTGGTCCTGGATTGCGAGAGGGATGTCTGATTGCCGGTTTATCGGGCCTAAACCGGCAGTCAGACATCCCCTGAGGAGTCTCAGATTGGAGAGGAAGCAGTCCCAGCTGAGGGACATCCCCCCTCCCCATGCACGAATTTCATGCACTGGGCCTCTAGTATTTTATTTTATAATTCTATAGATCTAGCTATAGTCTATATATCTACATATCTCTATCTATTCTATATACTACATATATTCTACATGCCTATATAAATTGGAATCAAACTGTTTTGAAATCACTTCAATTACCATTATTACAGGAGAATTTTCTCATAATTCAAGTATTATTCAAAATATGATTTTAATATTAATTTCTCCCATGAATAAATGTCTTGGTATATACATTTTTGCCCACATATCTCACTATTTCTCTAGAACAGACTGCCTGGGGATGGAATATCTTTGTTAAAGGATGTGAACACATTTAAAATTTTTGCTATCTATTGTCAGATTGCTTTAGAGAAAGAGTGCAGCGCTTTCCGTGACCAGCGGCCATGGAGGAAGACGGCAGGTCCTTTCAGTCCTTTCATCTTGGACAGTTAGTTTGGCATAAAAACCGCTGTGACTTGGGTTGTTAATTTCTTTGACTCCTAGTCAAGTTGAACTCCTCTGTGAATTGTCTGTTCACATCTTCTGCCCTTTGTTCTACTAATGGGTGAAAGCCCTTTGTTTGATCTTTGAGAGCTCTTTATATAAGGAGGAAATGGATCCTTTTCTTGCATTCATTATAATTTTTATGCAGTTTGCCTTTTAAATGATTGCTTAAGGAAATATTAAGTTTATCCATTTATTTTATGAGAATTGACATTGTCACAAACTTTAGATTTTTCTTGTAAAAATGACGGGTTCATACATTTATTTGTTCCTATTTTATTTTGTGTATCTCAAGAAGATTTTTCTAGTTTTCATCGTAGTGACTAAAGCGGGATCCTACCCATTTCTTGTAATGGTTTTTCTAGGTATCTTGTGTGTGTTCGCGAAGGCAATTAAGAAAGTGGGTCTTTCCAATTTGGTTATTCTAACTGGTTATTGCTGGTGTCAGTAAAGCTATTGCTTTTTCTCTATTTTATACTTAATCCATTCACTTTATCAAGCACTGATGAACTGGAAAAGATTTACAAGTGATTCGCTTGATATCACCAGGGACACTTTGCTTTCCCCTGATTTTAATGAGAATACCTTCTGTGTTCACCATTAAATAAGATGGTGGCTGCTGCTTTAAGCTGGATAGTATTTATCATGCTGGTTAAGTGGCCTTACATCCCTAGCTCTGAAAGAGGTTTGATCCCCCTTCTAATTAGAAGTGGGTGTTAAATGTTATCTATACTTGGTTGGTGCATGGCTGTTTATAAATGCTGCGATTATACTTTTTATCTGCGAAAAGATCCTGCTTTGTTCTGTTTAACACTGCTTTTACTCCTTTGAGTTCTGCCTCATCTGAATGAATACTGCCACCCCTGCTTTTTGGAAATCTTTTTGCTTGTATTATTTGTTAAGTTTTGTCTATCTCTTCAGTTTTAATCTTTCTGTACCATTGATTTTCAGCATCTCATTCAGCTAGACATTAAATATTGACCACATGTCTGCTTTGTACCAAACACTGAGTAAAGGTGCCTGGGATACAAAGATGAGAAGAGGATAGAATCTTCCAGAAGAAAGGCATCACCACCTCCCAGACTGGATTGGGCTCCACTATGGGCAGGTGTGGGGTAGCAGTAGCTGCCTGGCCAGCTGGGGAGGGAGGGGTCCAACAAGGTTGATAGGAGGCTTATCACGGAGCTGTGCACACAAGGTAACCCAAAAAGAGTCCATCAGCTGGGCGTGGTGGAGAATGGAGGTGTGGGTGCTTCTGGGCCCAGACAGCTTCAGGACCCCCACAGGATTTGGGGATCCCACACAAGGGTGCCCCCATTAATTCAAGAAACTAGCTGCTTCTCCTCTAGTCTGTCTTCTTTATAGGTTTTGCCTTTTTATTTTATTTTTTAAATCCTCACCTGAGGATATTTTTTCATTGATTTTTAGGGAGAGTAGAAGAGAGGGAAAGACAGAGAGAAACATCCATGTGAGAGAAACACATCAATTGGTTGCCTCCTGCACGAGCCCTAACCAGGACCTGGGCGGAGGAGGAGCCTGCAACCCAGGTACATGCCCTTGACCAGAATTGAACCCTGGACCCTTCGGTCCACAGGCCAATGCTTTATCCATTAATTAAACTGACTAGGGCTTGGTTTTTCCTTCTCATAGCTTCTGTTTCATTCATTCACTCATTCATTCTGTCAATAAATAATTTTTCAGCACCTTCTCTATATCAGGTGCCATTCTAGGAGCCGGGAAATCAACCATTACAATGTAAAAAGTACCTGCCATCACAAAGCTTATATTCTAGAGGGGGCAGCAGACAAGGACAAGTGAAAGCACAAGTTAATTTCAGGTGTTAGAAGAGTCATAACAAGCCCCCTTTAATGACTTCTCTTTAGAAGAACATCCAAAGTTTACTCCAGGGCAGCTTGGTCCTGCATAAAATGACACCCTCCCTCCCTCCCACCACCTTGGCGAGCCCTCCCTCTGTCTTGCTCTCTGAGCTCCATCCTCCTGGTCTTACCATTCCTCAGACAGGCCAGCAGTGCTTCTTCCTTGGGACCTTTGCGCTGGCTATTCCCTCTGCCTGGATGCTGTTCCCCAAGACGTCCCATTAGCTTGCCTCCCATCTCTTTCAGGGTGATTTGAACATCTCCCTCTCCATAAGGCAGTCCCCGCGCCCCTTCCCACCTAATCACTCAGATCCTTTGCCTGGCTTTGTTTTGCCTCATCGCTCTTAGCGCTGCCGGAATCTATAGTATGGTTGTATACCTGTGTCTTTGTTGATTGTCTGTCTCCCTCTTGAGTGGTGAGCTCCCTGAGGGCAAGGACTTCTCTGCAGAAAGAAAGGCCCAGCATGAAGTAGACCAGTGATGGCGAACCTTTTGAGCTCGGCGTGTCAGCATTTTGAAAAACCCTAACTTAACTCTGGTGCTGTGTCACATATAGAAATTTTTTGATATTTGCAACCATAGTAACACAAAGATTTATACTTTTGGTATTTATTTTATATAGTTAAATGCCATTTAACAAAGAAAAATCAACCAAAAAAAATGAGTTCGCGTGTCACCTCTGACACGCCTGTCATAGATTCGCCATCACTGAAGTAGACACTCAGTGAGTATTTTTTTTTAAAAAAAAGACTGAATGAGGAATGCAGTCTATGGCGGTGGTACTGGAGAATGACTTGGGAGGGGAGGGTGCAGGTAGGCAGATCCCAAAGAGAGGGGGCAGGGAGAAAAGGCCGAGCTGTTCAGGCCTCATTCATCTCCCAAAATCACCACTCGGGTAACTCGCTCCACAGCCTTGGCGAAGAGTGTGGGGAAGGACCATAAAAATGGGAAGAAGCTCTCGCGCCTCACCATGCATTTTGATTTCTCTTGTGTCAGACTCACACTTGTATTATTTTTGTCTTTATCTTTATAATTTAAGGTTAGCTGGAATGTGTCTGGAAATGGTACTCTTCATTAATTTTGCCTGAAACATGATAAAATATTGCTATCTGCTCCCTAAGGTCTTCTCCGGTTCCAAGAAGATGTCTTATATCTTATATTCTTAGACGGTATTTCTTTATAGATTTTCATCGTGTTTTTGCATTCTGGGAAAGCCTCTCCAATTTATAGGCAGGTCATTGATTTGGTTTTCTTGCAGTGTCGATTCCGTTCCTTTCCACCTCAAGAGCAAGTCTTAATTCTGCTTCTGCAATGTCGTTTCTTTTCAAGACGTCCTTGTCAATCCCAGTCCTGCCTGCAGGTCAGATTTGTGCCTCAGACATTCTTGAACCTCAACGTCTTCTCTCCTAGGACTTTCTACTGCTTCTCTCTGCAGGCATGTCCTCTTCCGTTGCCTTCTAACCGTTTCTAAACTTTTCTTCTCATTGCTAGATTAAATCATTTTCAGAAGCTTACACTTCATCTGAACAGTGTGGATGTTTCATTCATGAATGAAATTTGTTGGCTATCTCCCCAATACTTAGCACTGAACTAGGTCCCAGGCAACAATTCATAGCCAGCAAGTCTCTATTCCCACAGATGACGAAGTTAAATGGGGAAACTGAACAATTATACAAGCAATTTCCATGAATATGGCAAGTACTATGGATAGGACAGGTGGGGTGATATCAGAGCACATAGTAGGAGCATATGACCTTGAGATGGAGAAGAATGATACATTCTCTTATCCTAAAATATTGGTTTTGCTCATAGCCTATATTTTTGAGTTTGAATTTTTTCTGTACTACTTTTCTCTATTACTTGAATCAATGAGACATAATTGATACGGGCTCTTGTAGATATTGGCTACTTATAGAGATAGAAGATCGAGTTACCTTTTGTTTTTCTCATGGTCCATTTGGGTGTCATTCCAATGTCCTTTCAGATGTCCAGGCAGGTGATGGGTTGATGCTCACAGCACCTGCTCCAGTCTGTAGTGTAGAGAGGCAGATGTTCTCACTGTGCCACTCTGCTGACACTGGGTAAGACCCTCTGCCCCAGCGCTTTGCTCTCTGACATCCTGACCAATCTGTGTTGTCCATACAAAGCCACAACCTCCAGCGGCATTGTTTCTAGGACTCTTCAGGAATAAATACGCTCGTTGTGGACAATTTCTTCCAAAATGTGAGCCCTCCCAGTACATACTGAGATGGAGTTGGTGTTGCTCAAGGACACTGCAGAGGGCAGGTTGCATTCCTGATGCCCTATGGTCACTGGTAGAGATGCCCTGGGTGGCGTGGAGAGGCCAGCAAGTCAAAGAGCTGCCCCCACAGCAAAACCCACTAAAATTGGGGGCCCAGTGAATCTGATTCTAAGGAAGGAAAACAAAAAATCCCTTCTCTGAGACGGGAAGAAGCCATGAAATGTAGGCTAGTGGAGACGGAGGACACAGCAAGGTTTCAAGGAGTTGGGATAAACATTTAAAGCTGAAGGAATAATGAGCCTCCCACAATGGCATGCATCATGCATTGGCAGGTGGTCAGGTAAGCAAGGGGCTGGTAGGGAGGTGGCCTCTTGAATTATTCCTCCAATGGAGTTCCCAGGTTAAAGTAGATTTCATATACGGTCAGTCAATAGGCAATGTTATTCAGGCTTGGCAATTAAAAGAAAACCATAGAGAAGTCCTGTGACAGTCATCATTTTGGCTCAATCAGATCTTCCTTTAGTCCCAGAGAACAATGGATGAAAGCTACAACCATAGATCGGAACAGGGACCCCAGACCCTCTTTTCCTTCAAGCTGTTCACCCCAAGTGAGTATTAACATGCCCCTCACTTTAGCCAGATGGTTCAACCCACCCCCCCAGGCAGAGAAAGGAAATTCATGTTCACTTCTTTTCTGGTAGATGGGGCACATTGGAATAATTTAAATTAACGGTGTGGATCCAGCTTATTTCTTGAATTCCAAATGACAGGTCACAGTGAACGGCGTGACTCAGAATTTCTGTTTGACAGAAGCGATTATGTTAGGCTCCTTGTGCGTCTCCGGTCTCCCCAGCTCTCCCTCTTTATTAAAAGTAGCCTCAGGAAACCAGGAGGACATGAGGTGCCCAGGAACGCGCATCTCCGGGACCCACCATTGACTGGGGGCGGAATTTAGGGTAGGAAAGAGTTTCCAGAAAATGGAATTGCCTTCAGGTTCTGCAGACTGACTCGTGTGCTTGCAAAAATGCACCCAGTCATTGCAACGTTTGAAGAAACGGGCTTTCCTGTCTCCTTCAGTTATCTTCAGGGATTCAGTGAAATGCTATGAATCATGGGTCCTTAGGTATAAAATACTGTTTCTATCTACCCATCTATCTATCTATCATCTTTTTTTTTCTCTTAATAGTCCAGGACTTCGAGAAATATGTTTTACCTGCTCCAGCACTCTGAGTTTATTGGACAAGATTTTCCAAGGCTTGTTATTTATTTTCCCAGACTCGCATTTCCGAGTCAAGAGAGTGAAGAAAGATCCTTGTTGCCTTGTGGCGTGTTGTTGTGTGTGTGTGTGTTTTTAAAATAAATTATGCCTTAAAGGGCTGTTGGTTGCCAGTTCACACACACAATCAAACCTGGCTGTAGTTTTCATATTTACAAAAAAAAAAAAAAAAAAAAATCCCTGCTGTGAATCTAACAAGGAAAAAGGCCCTGCATCTCTCCTCCTTGCTTGAAACAATAGGGAAAGTGCATGGAAATGTGAGAGTTCTGTGGGGGGAGGGAAGAAGCCGTGTGCTGGTGAGGGGTGCTTATGCATGCGGATATGGTCCCCAGATTGATATTCATAGACTGGTAAATAAAGTATTAGGAGGCAAGAGACTTTATATAATCATTGATATTTTCACTTTCCTAAAGGCCAGAGAAATTACGGTGGTGCCTTTGGAGACAAGAATAGCTTCTTGAAAGACTGTAATTATCATTGTTCCCGAGAAGGTCTGTGATCACTTTTGGATACATTTGTTAAAATGATGGATGAGAACAGTGACAAAGAAAATAGGCTCCTAATTTCCTATTCCCTTGAAATTCAGCTCTAAAACAGCGTGGCACCACCGACTCTAAGAATGAATGTCGCTTGGTGCTCTAAAGCTCATTGAGGCAGCTCTTCGAGTCGGAGCATCAGTGTGAGCACATGTGTGTGCCCAAGTGCAAAGCATGATGTTCACATGCATGTTCATGCTAGCAGAACATGTAGGATCAGCCCTTTGTTAAAATATATATTTTTTATTGATTTCAGGGAGGACTAGAGAGGGAGAGAGAGACAGAAACAGCAAGGAAGAGAGAGAACCACTGATCAGCTGCCGCCTGCAGGCTCCCTACTGGGGACCAAGCCCACATGTGCCCTGACTGGAATCTAATCGTGACCTCCTGGTTCATAGGTCAACGCTCAGCCACTGAGCAACACCGGCCAGGCATGGACCATGCCTTTTCAAACGTTTAACAAAGGGGCTGGAATTCAAACCCAGGAACTATGCAGAAGCAGCTTATTGTGACTCCATAGAGCTGCTGGCTCCCTGCCCTTGAGCTTAGAACTTGACAACTGAGAAATACATCTTTATCATTCTTTTTTGCTTAGACTAAAGATTTAGATATACTTGAATGCAACATTGTGTTTTATTTTCAACTCTGCCAAGATTCAATCTCCTGGTATTGAATCTCCACAGAAAGAACTCCAGACGATTAGGGAGCATGCACAAAGGAGGTTCAGAAACCCCACAGGCCTCATTCTCTCTCCCCGTCTGCGAGCCATAAAACACCAGCTCCACCCTGTTCGCGCTGGGACTCCGACTAATAAACAGAGACAGAGGAGAAAGGGAAATTGAATCTCAATTATGAGCGGTATCAGGGAATGGGCCTTTATGGAGTTTGGTCTTTTATATGCTGTACCTAATTCTGTTCAAAAGCAAATATCTTTTTTCTTAAATTCGGCTATAAAATCCTAAAAGAGATTTGAATAGCGGCAAAGTGTAATAAGTCATTTTAAAAGGGAAAACATTTCACAGGAGTAAATCAGTCATTTCACTACCTTCGAACTTGAGTTTCTATTACTTTCAGGATGTTTTCAACTTCAGAATGAATTGTGTAACCAGGAAAATAATTTGAGTTTAAAGATGGCCATATGAATGAATGAGCAGATAATTTAAAACTGAGTGGACTAGGAGGGACTTTAATATTTAATACTGCTTGTCAAGCACTGCTTATCCCATTCTGCCTGCGAAGATACATTGCTTGGATGACTAGATTTCCAAAGGGACTTGGGGATCTGGAACAGTTAGCAGGTTAGGGCTTAGGGCTTGGGTTCCCGTGTGGCCACGAGATCACGTTCGACAGTTGAGTGGGCCCTTGGGAACTACTGAGTAGCCAATCCAATGTGTGACGGACTGTAGCAGTGATGGCGAACCTATGACACACGTGTCAGAGGTGACACGCGAACTCATTTTTTTGGTTGATTTTTCTTTGTTAAATGGCATTTAAATATATACAATAAATATCAAAAATGTAAGTCTTTGTTTTACTATGGTTCCAAATATCAAAAAATTTCTCTATGTGACACGGCACCAGAGTTAACTTAGGGTTTTTCAAAATGCTGACACGCCGAGCTCAAAAGGTTCGCCATCACTGGACTGTAGTGTCCACTGTATGGATGAAAAGACAGAGTGATCAAAACCCATCATTTGAAAGAAGTCCCTTGCCCATGGACCCATACATATTTGAATGGCTTTCCATTACCTTCTGGTTAAAAGTTGGACTTTGCAACCTGGCACCTATTTCATCTAAGGGTCCATTAGGCCTCCCAGGCCTGCGCTTTTACAACTGCCCCACCTTCCCCTAGTCCAGTGGTCGGCAAACTCATTAGTCAACAGAGCCAAATATCAAAGTACCACGATTGAAATTTCTTTTGAGAGCCAAATTTTTTAAACTTAAACTATATAGGTAGGTACATTGTTATTAACTTAATTAGGGTACTCCTAAGGCTTCGGAAGAGCCACACTCAAGGGGCCAAAGAGCCGCATGTGGCTCGCGAGCCGCGGTTTGCCAACCACAGCCCTAGTCCATAGTCAGCATCCAGGACTCGGCTCAAGTTTCTTTCTTGGAAAACCTCCAGCTTCTCTCCCTTGACCCTCTCCTTCAGTTTTCTTCTTTCACATTCCCATAGCTCCTTGAGCTCACACGGGTAGGTGTCGGTATATTTTTATTTCCCCTCCCCGCCTCGATGTCATGAGCTCCTGGCCCAAAGCCTGGCTCCTCTGTCTGTTCACTGTGTGGTTCTGATTGCTGTCCACTCGCCACTGAAGCCCATTCTCTGCCCTCTGCTCCGCGCTCTGTGTCCTGAGGAGGAAGATCACGCAGGCCCCTTGCTCTGGCTTTCTGGTTGGGTTAGGCGTACTATCTGTTGAACGTATTTTATAAAACTAAAACATGCCAAATTGAACATCGCCCTCTGGCTTCCAGAAGGGAAGGCGCCCTGATGATAGATGGAAGGTGGATGGAGGGTGGGACTAAGGAGAAGTCAGGTTACTTATGATGCTGGCTCCGCCCCCTCTGAGCCAGGGGCTGGCAGAGGCTGTGATCCTCTGCTAAGACTGCTGGGAGCCGGTCCATCCTTGCTGTTTCAAGGGACCTGGCATATATGGCATACGGTTCTTAATATGTTTGCTCACCTTCTTGGCGCTGTGTTTTAACCAAGGTCACCTCTCCGAGAAAGGTTGAATCCCCAAGTAGGGATTTTCCCCTGAAGTTAGGGAGGGAATAAAACCCCTCAACTAAGTGCCAGGCGGGTAATTAATCACTTTAACTATGAACAATCATGCTTAAGCTACATAATCTTTACTCCCTGGAATGGAGATAAGAAACGCCCTAACCTTTGTAATAGAGATTGACAGGATTAAAATGAACTGGTATAAATACAGATGTAACAAGACAGCAAGACACAGGGCTTGGAAGATAGGACCAAGAGAGACAGAGCCTAGGCACAGAACCTACACAGAACGTTCTCTGGAGACAGAAGAACTTCGCTGGCGAGAGCATGCCGGAGGATCCTGGACCGGGACTGGCCTCGGAGCCTAGAGACAGAGCCTAGTGGGAGAACATGGCAAGGGATCCTGGACTGAACCTGACTACAGAGATTGGCAGGAGAACCTGACTGGAACCTGGACACTGAACCTGACTGGAAAGCCTGGACAGAACCTGGCTGGAGAACCTAGTGAGGGAACATGGCGACCAAACCTGGCTGGAGAAGTCCCTGTGTCATTCCTTCTTCACCGACTCCGTCCACACCTTTGGGGACCCCTGGACCCGCTGGGGTTCGACCCCGGCATAAGACCACTGCTCCAGGGGGCAGCCCCACCCCTACAGTTCCCGCTCTCTGGATTCTAGGAACCTCTCCCTCCCCCGTCCCTTCAGGCCTCGGGGTGGTAACAGCTTCTGTTTCTCCCAGATTTTCCCAAATATAAAAGGGAATTTAGACACAGAGACCTCTGAGGCGTATTCTATAATCCCACCACTACCAAGCACATCTAGGTCTCTTGCACACCTTGCTGTCGGGGTGGGTGCTCACCTCCCTCCTACCCCCAAGTCCCCAGTAGGAGAAGTCTGCCTGAGGCTCTGCCATCTGATCGATTCCTGCTAAGTGGGAAGACATTGATCCCAGACAATTGCTGTCCTGCCTTTCTTTGTGTGAAGAGCTGAGGACAGGTTTAGGAATTGGGCACAGGGCTGTATTTCTGAATAACAATGGCCCATTGTCCCATTATCGATTGTTCTGCGGTCTAATTTGGTTAGATCTGGTGCAGGTTTCACGCCTCTTTCCTCTCCCTCCTGCCCAAAGCAAACCGAAGCTTTTCAAGAGGAAGGCACAGGTACAGAGAGAGAGGTTATTTTATGTTACATGAAGATGCTTGGCTCCTGACTGAATACCTTTTTATTTCTTTTGAACGCTGACAATGGAATCGGGGGCGACAGTCCTGGAAATGACCCTGCACTGGTCAGAGTGGCTCAAGCCCTAGACAGTTGAATTTCAGGCCTTGTCCTTGCCCTCTCGTCCAGAAACCCCCACTGTCCCGAGAGGGTCCCTCATTTCTGGAGGTGCTCTGCCCCTGCCTGGCTTCTCCAAGACTCTGTTTAAAGGCACATGGAAATGTTCTATGGTCAATTTCTTTTAAACTCAGAAGAAAAAGCATAATAATGATGATAAATATCTATATATATAAAAGCCGAAGTGACTGAACAACCAAACGACAGGTCAACGGGTTGCTATGACATGCACTGACCACCAGGGGGCAGATACTCAACGCAGGAGCTGCCCCCTGGTAGTCAGTGTGCTACCACAGCCAACCTCCCAGGGCCCGCAGTCCCTCCCCCTAGCCATCTGGCCCCCGATTGGCCCCAATCAGGACTGGGAGAGACAACCCCAATCAGTCCCGATCACGGGTCAGGCCAAGGGACCCCACCCCTGCAGGAATTTGTGCACTGGGCCTCTGGTATAATAATAAATCCAGCCTGGATTATGTTTGCTTTATGTCAATGGACTTATATAATTTTAATATTTTATAATGAAAGGGCCCACCCAGGCAAAAGTGCCCAGGGCCCACAAAAGTGATAAGGATCCGTGCTCTGCTGAGCACCAGCCCTATAGACACTCCCCAGGGCCTCCCCTCCCCTGGTGGAAGCCACACACCAGCAGATCAAGGGCTTCACTTGTTTTATTTATCCTTTTAGCATAGACAACTCCACAGAACTTTAGTACAACCTTGTATCTATTTTTTAAATGCCCTCTGAGAAATGGATAGCTGTAAATTTCTGTTTTTTAAAAGAGGCAAGATCTCAAATCAATAAACTAAACTTTCGCCTTAAGAAATTAGAAAAATAAGAGTAAACTTAACCCAAAGCAAGCAGAAAGAAGGAAATAATAAAGATTAGTGCAGAAGCAAATGAAAGATAGACAAGAAAAATAATTGAGAAAATTAACAAAACGAAAAGTTTTGAAAATATCAACACAAAATCTTGAAAAGATCAACAAAATTGACAAACCTTGAGCTAGTTTGACCAAGAAAGAGACACAACTTAATTAACTAAAACCAGAAAGGAAAGGGTAGACATTCTAGTCACCTTACAAAATTAAAGTGGATTATAAATAAAATAAATTATTAGGTGATGCTATTAACTATGGTATGCCAACTAATGCTGCAGCTTAGATGATATGGACAACAACAGAAACTGACTCAAGAAGAAATATAAAACCTGAATGGAATGGACCTATATAACAAGGAAATAAATAGAATTACTAATTTTAAAACTGCTCACAAAGAAAAGCCCAGGCCCAAATATCTTCACTGATGGATTCTACTAAATATTTAAAGAAGAAATAATACCAATTCTTCACAAACTCTTACAAAAAATAGAAAAAGGGACACTTCCCAGTGCACTTTATGAGGCCATTAATATCCTACTCTGACAAAAACAGACAAAAACATCGCAAGCAAACTATAAACCAAAATCCCTTAGGAATACTGACACAAATATCCTCAACAAAATACTAGCAAACTGAATCCAATAATATATCAAAGGACTATACATTATTAGAAAGTGGGTTTTAACCCAAGAATGCAAGGTTGGTTCAACATATAAAAATCAATATAATCCACTATATTAATAAAGTAAAGAACCAAAGCCACATAGTCATCTCAATAGATGCCACAAAAAGCATTTGAGAAAAATCCAACACCCTTTCATGCTCAAAATATTCAACAAATTAGTCATAGAAGGGAACTTCTACTACCTGAAAAATGGCACCTACAAAAAAATCCTCACAGCTAACATCATACCTATTGGAGAAAGACTGAACGTTTTTTCTCTAAGATCAACATGACAAGGATGTCCACTGTCACCACTTCTATTCAACATAGTACTGAAGGCTCTAGCCAGGGTGGTTAATCAAGAAGAAAAAATAAAAGGCCTCCAGATTAGAAAGATAAATCTAGTTACATATGTCATAATCTGGTATATAGAGAATCCTAAGGAAGACACACACACACAAACACACACAACTAATTATTAGAATTAATAAATTAGTTAATTGAAGTTGCAGGACACAAAATCAGTTGTAATTCTACTATACACGGGCAATAAGTAATCCAGAAATAAAATTAAGAAAACAACTTATTTTACAATAGAAAAATAAAATACTTAGAAATAAATTTAGCAAAAGACATGCAAGACTTCTACACCAAAAACTATAAAACATATTGAAAGAGATTAAAGAAGACTAAAGTAAATGGAAATACTTTCCCACGGTCATGGATTAGAAGACAATATTGTTAAGATGACGGTGCTCCCCAAACTGACCTACCACCTCAATGCAACAGTCTTTACCGAAATCCCAGCTATAATCAACCTAAGCAATGTGTCCCTATTGCATAGACTCTGCAGAGACAGTGGCCCAAGGACATAGTTCATGAGCTGAGGAGCCAGAATTTTCACTCCAGTGCTGCCTGGCTCCAAAACCCATAAGCACCCTTCTCTCCTGCACGGCCTTCTGGGTGCTGCCTTCAGAATACCCAGGCACCCTACAGACCCAAGGAAACAACTCTCTAGTGCAGGCTCATGGGCCCTGGGGCAGGTAGACAGGATGCTGGTGGTTTGGATTTCTGGCTTTATTAGTTACATGTCTTTATATATGTTTCCTCTTCTGGGAAATAGGTCAATAGCAATGGCCAAACGCATGGCTCAGGTGGAGGTCAGCAGATCAGGGGTTTATAGTCTTCCTGTATCAATGGAGACTCTTGGCAGCAAGGGACAGAATACGGCCTGAGGTCGCAGAAGCAGAGAAAAGATACTACCAGAAGGTTACAGGGTGTGCCAAAGGCGGCAGCAGCTGAGCCTCCAAAAGGAAACAGTGGCAGAAACTGCAGCACTGGAGGGAACTCGGACGCCTTCTCCCTCGTCCGTTTCTGCTTCTCCATCTGTAAGCGGCTTCTCTGCCCACCTGGGTGCTCTCAGCGCTCCCGCTGGCAGGCTCCCCTCTTTCCAAGAAGAGCCATACTGGTGGGAATCTTTTGGCCCCATATCCAGATTCCCAGAGAAGAGGCTCATGGCCAGCTTAGATCAGAGGCCTCCTGATCCCGTCAACCACAGCAGAAACATAGGTGGAATAAGAACCTCTCTCAAGCCTTGCTCTACTCCCCCAGGCAGATTTAACCTTGTCCTTCCTGATTCTCTGGCAGCATATGTGGCATATCATGCTGTTCCACCTGAATCTGGCTCCTCCCCTTGTAAGCAAGTGGATGGAGGACCAAGAGGGGCAGGTCCTAGACAGAGACAGGTCTTGGACAGACAACCAATAGGCGACTACTGTACTTCCTCCTCCTGGGACATATGACTTCATCCACAATTGTGACCTCGGCAGCAAAAACCCAAAATGGAACAGTCCAAAGTTAACGAGGGTTGAAGGTATTATGCTAAGTCAAGTGAGCCCAATACTGTGTGATTCCAAGTAGGCTGTCAAATTCATAGAGACGGGAGGTAGAGCAGCGGTGACCAGAGGAATGCGGCGAGTTACCATTGAACATAGGCAGTGTTTCTGTTCTGAGTGAGTAAACAATGCTAGAGAGGAATGGGGGCGGTGGGTGCACAGCAGTGTGCGTGCACTTGATGCCACTGAGCTGTACAATTAGCAATGGTCAAAGTGGTAAATTGTCAGTTATGTATATGTTTCCACCATAAATAAAGTAAAATAGGATGCGATATAGGACATCGACGGAGGCAGACCACAGGCCTGATACAGCTTGCCTCTCAGTGGGCGGTTCCCTCTGCCTGGGATGCGCTTTTCTTTTCGTAACCTGAGGAACTCTTAGTCATCCTTCAAGGCCTGGCTCATATAACCCATCTCTCCCAAGCCTTGCTCCACTCCCCCAGGCAGATTTAACCGTGTCCTTTCTGATTCTCTGGCAGCATACGTGGCATATAATGCTCCTACTGTATATTATGTGCCATAATCATGTTTTATAGATTTGGCTCTCCCACTGGCCTACAAACTTCAGGGCAGGTTGATGAGAACAGGTTAGTATGTTAGTCCCGACATCAGACCCTGGAGCTCCAAATCCCAGCCTGCCACTCCCCCACGTGTGGTCTTTGGCAAATTACTTTATGTGCCTTCATCTCTGTAACTGTAATAATGAGGATCGTTATCATATTTACCTACACGGTTGTTATGAGCATTAAGTGAGGAACCGACATGAAGCGTTGTACACACTTGCTGACACGTCGTAAGTGCTCAGTAACCTTTACTGCTCCTTGTCACCGCTCACTGTCACATGCGGCATCAGGGGGGTGGTGGCAAGTCAGTATGTTGAATGGATGAGCAGAATAAGGAAAAGATAAGGCTGCTTGATATGTATATACTAGAGGCCTGGTGCACTAATTTGTGCACGGGTGGGTCCAGCCAGCCCGCCCTGATCAGGGCAATCGGGCTGTGGGTGGTTGACCAGCTGGCCCCGCCGCCGATCGGGGTCGGGGGTGGGCCGGCAGGGGGGAGGAGCCATGGGTGGTTGGCAAGCCGGCCCGCCCCTTGGTCGAACTGCTGATTGAACTCCTTGTCGAACTCCCGGTCAAGGGGACAACTCACATATTAGCCTTTTAAATTATATATTTTTATTGATTTTTTTACAGCGAGGAAGGGAGAGGGATAGAGAGTTAGAAACACTGATGAGAGAGAAGCATGGGTCAGCTGCCTCCTGCACACCCCCTACTGGGGATGTGCCTGCAACCAAGGTACATGCCCTTGACTGGAATCGAACCTGAGACCCTTCAGTCCCCAGGCTGATGCTCTATCCAGTGAGCCAAACCAGCTAGGGCCATATTAGCCTTTTATTATATAGGATAAATTGTCCATCATGACCAAACAAATGAAACAAGATGAGGAAAGGATACATTGGCTGCTGGTTACACTTGACAGTGGCCTCAGCTTTGCAAAGGAGGACGCGAATGTATTCTTTCCACAGGCAGTTCAGGAAATATTAGAGCCCTAGGGAACGAGATTGGGGAAAGTTAACTAGCACCCCAGGATGGTGCATCTGCATAAATGAGGTGCCCAGGATGTTCCTCTCCAAACATAGGTTTTTATTCCACGTAGCTGCTCTCTCCTTTGGCCAAGGAGAATAGATTGCCACTTAAAGACGCACACTGCTTTTAGATTTCCCCGGGGACGGAGATGGATGGAGCCTCTGCTTATTTGCAGAGCAGGGGTTTCGCCATGGACCGGTCTGTCCTTTTCCGCAGTGGATCACTTGCTACCTAGACCACGCTGCTGCTTGGGACCCCTCCCTGGCCCCCTTTTCTTTTCGTTTTGAACCACTCAGACTTTCAAGCCCATAGTGATGCCGAGTCCAATGCTCCGCCTCAGTGGAAAGGGGGCTTTGTTTCCTATCACTAACGTCCATCTCGGTGAAATGACTTACAACAGCTGCTCTGAGAAGTAAAATCGGATAGAAACAGAGTCTGCATAGACATAAACATAAACATTAGTTGCTATGGAAACAAAAGTTGCAGAGCGGTGGCTGGAAGACCTAAGAGCCTGCGTTCCAGGAACCGAATGCTAAATACATAGTGAGAGCATCCACTGGAGACCACACCAGTAACACCAAATTCTTTCTGAGAGTAGATCAGAGCGCATGGAATGTTTTGGCTCAAATGGACGCCACCTAGCAGGATCCATATGAGGGAAGGCCGCCTTTTCTGCCCCAAATTGAAACCATATTTCTTTTCTTAATTGAAAGCCTCGGGCAATGAATCGTGCATTGATGAAATTCCGTCAACAATTATCCCAAGGGCACTTCACTCTGGAGTCCGAGGGAAGCTCTGCAGCCCTAATGAAGGTCTGAAGTCCCACACTCAGAGCAAAATGTTCCCAAGAGGCCCCTCAAATGGACCCAATTCCCCTGTGCCTGGCGATGCCCTGCCTCCTACAGGGCCGCTCACCTCCCCATCCTCCCCACCTTCTCCACATCATTGCAGGAGTCCCCAAAGCAATCATTATGCCTGAGGCTGAAGGACTTTGGTTTAAGGACATTGGCCATATCGCCCCAGGAGAGCCCAAGGGTGTTCGTACAAAGCCATTCGTTCACACCAGGAAAGACAAAGTCATGGGTACCAGGCTGGACAGGTTGAATTTCGGGTGTCCCTGGGACAGCCAGGGAGAGCCAGCCCAACTGTCCCAGTTACTGTTGCTGCGTAACAAATGAGCATTGCAAAACGTAGTGGCTCCTAGAGACCTTTTTCCGAGGCTCGCAGATGCTGGGGGCTGGGAATCGGGCCAGGCAGAGTGAGAACAGCCTGTCTCTGCCTCAGGATGTCTGGAGCCTGCGTTGGGAAGATGCCACATTGGAGGGCCACGTTGGCTGGGTGATTTGATGACTGGGGGTTGAAGACCTCTGGGTGAAGAAATTGCTTCGGCATATGTCTGAGATTTTCTTGCCTTTGGATTCTTCTAGAATTTTTATGGTATCCTGTCGTACATTTAAGTCCTTTATCCATTTTGAGTTTATTTTTGTGTATGGTGTAAGTTGGTGGTCTAGTTTCATTTTCTTGCATATATCTGTCCAATTTTCCCAACACCATTTATTGAAGAGGCTATCTTGGCTCCATTGTATGTTCTTGCCTCCTTTGTCAAATATTAATTGAGCATATTGGTTCGGGCCGATTTCTGGGCTCTCTATTCTATTCCATTGATCTATATGCCTATTCTTGTGCCAGTACCAGGCATATCCCAAGAAACCAGAAACACCAATCAGAAAGGATATATGCACCCCTATGTTCATAGCAGCACAATTCACCATAGCTAAGATCTGGAAACAGCCTAAGTGCCCATCAGTAGATGAATGGATTAGAAAACTGTGGTACATCTACACGATGGAATACTATGCTGCTGTAAAAAGGAAGGAACTCTTACCATTTGCAACGTCATGGATGGAACTGGAGAGCATTATGCTAAGTGAAATAAGCCAGTCAATAAAGGAAAAATACCACATGATCTCACTCTTCGTGGACAATAGAGACCATTATAAACTTTTGAACAATAATAGATACAGAGGCAGAGCTGCCTCAAACAGATTGTCGAGCTGCAGCGGGAAGGCCGGGGAGGGTTGGGGGGCAGGAGGTAGGGGGGTAAGAGATCAACTAAAGGACTTGTATGCATGCATATAAGCATAACCAATGGACATAAGACACTGGGTGATAGGGGAGGCTAGGGGACTGTCTAGGGCGGGGGGATAAAATGGATACATATGTAATACCCTTTGTAATACTTTAAGCAATAAAAAAAAAAAAAGAAAAGAAAAATATATTAATAAAATAAAATAAAATGTGGTGCACACACACACAAAAAAAAGAAAAAATATATTAATAAAATAAAATAAAATGTGGTGCACACACACACAAAAAAAAAAAAAAAAAAAAGACCTCTGGGTGCCCCATGTCGGATGGCTAATGCTGGCTGTCGGCTGGAACCTCGGCGGGGGCTGTCAATGGAAGCACCTACATATGTCCTCCCCAAGTGGCTTGGGCTTCCTCACAGCATGGTGGCCTCAGGGCAGTCAGATTTATGTGATGATCCAGATGCCAAAAAGCATGTGCAAGCCAGGCCTTTTGTGACACAGCCTTGGAAGTCACAGGGCAGTCAAGGCATTTCCACTGTGTTCTGTTGGTTACAAGTGAGTTACTAGACTTGCTCCCTGAATCAAGGAGAGGTGACATAGTCTCTCCCCTCAGTGAGAGGGTGGGGATTCCTGGGCATGTTTTAAAGTTGCCACACCGGGGCTAAAAACACAATCTTAAACAACAGAAGTACTTTAAGACTCTACTAAACCATTTCCAAGTGTAAAAGAAAATTTCCTAATAGATGAATAGCAATTTGTGACCGTAGCATAACAACAGCCCAGTGAATCTCCTGGCTTCAGTAGAAGTTCTCTGCACTAGACAGGAAGTCCGCATGATGCCAGTGGTTATGATGAGACGAGGGTTTAAGGACCCAGGGCCAGGCATGCACCGCCCGGTATTTACGTGGAGCACTTAGAGCCCAGCCCAGATTAATTACATTTGCTCTTTGGACCTCTGCTGCTCTCCCTTCATAGTTTGAGAAAATCTCGGCCATCATAGTTACCATGGCAACGGCAACATCTGTAGCTGATCCAGCCCAGAAGATATTTAAGGAACTGGACCCGATCAGACAGGAATGGGTACCAACCTGGGTGTGATCAGGACACAAGCAGGGTCTTTCCAGGGTTGTCACCTGCCTGTTCTGTCCTCAAAGAAAGCAGACAGCGCAGAGCTATACAGACAGAGCTCAGGGCTTCTGGGAACCAGTGGAAATTTGGTGCAAGGATTACAGAGAACAGGTGAACAGGACAATGAGAAAGGAGAGATGCACAATATTAGCTGGAGACACGAGGATATGTGGAGGGGTTTACTGCCTCTGAAGCAGTGTACCACCAAGGTATTCGAGAGAGCCCTTCATGACGGGCTAATTCAGCCACTACTTATTAAAGGCCAACTCTATACCAGGCCCCATACTGGTGGCTGACACATGTCATTGCATTTAATTTTCCACTATGTTCCTAAAAATGAGGTTCCTTAACCCGGTAATGGAGGTAAGGAAATCGAGACTCCAAGAGGAAATGACTTCACCAAGATCGAGGCTGGGATTGAAACCCAGATCCTGACGTGGGACGTGCATGTGGCTGTCACATGACTCAGCTCACCCAGAGCGAGACACGGCCTTGGCTTCCGAGAAAAGTCTCCATCTGGGGTGACATTAAAGAGAAAGCCGAGGAGCCTTTTAGCATGGTAGCGAAAGATAAGCATTCACTCATTCACAAATTATTCCCCGAGGGTCTGCCACACACAACAGGCCTGTGTCAGACTCGGGGACAAGACTGACAAAGCCCACTGCCCTTGCCTGGAGGAGTCAGGCCAAAAGCAAGCAAGCAGACAAAAGGAAAGTATACTCACTTTACCAAGAACATAAAACAATGGCGTGACACCATAAAGAGCACTGAGTTTGGGGGGGGGGGGGCTGGCGGAGGAGGAAGGGTTTTTTCTGAGGAGGAGACATTTGACCTGAGACCTGAAGAACGACAGGGAGGAGCCCTCCAGGCAGAAGGAGTTGCTGGCACAAGGCTGGGAAGTCAGAAAGGACGTGGAATATTTGAGGCCAGAGTTGCTGGGGCAAGTGGGAGGGAGAGCAATGTGAGATGAAGTTTGACAAGTAGGCACGTGCCAGGCCACAGAAAGTCTTACAAGGAGGGTCATCAAGTAAAATACAGGACATTCACTTACATCGAATAGTGGATGAATGACAAATACATTTTTGATATAAATATGTCCCAAATGTGGCACAAACATACTTATGCCAAGGGGGGGCGGGGGTGTTTATTGTTGATCTGATCAAATGTAACTTGGCTCAGCATCCTGTATCTTTATTAGCTAAATCTGGCGACCCTATATAAGTGAGCCCTCGGGAAATCAATTCTAAGAACCGTGGGACGTCACTGAAGGCCTTTAAGCAGGGAGTGAACCGATTTACAGTTTTAAAAGATGATTGCGGCTGCTGTGGGGAAATGGGTTGTGGCGGAGCAAGGGGATGGAGGGAGAGAGTGACTGTGGATGGTGGTGTGCAGCGGAGGTGGGGCTGGCGGGGAGGTCACTGATTCAGAGGCTGATCCATGTCTCCCTCCTGGTTGTGGTTGGAAAGTGTGGAGGGAGGAGATGGGAGAATTAAGGTTGGTTCTTGGGCCCTAGAGCAGACCACCGTCTACGTTTTGTGCCCAGGGAAGCCTCTTAGATGTAGACGTTAACTAGCCCAAGAGGGCTCTTTGGTGGTCCAGACACATGGTGATCCGGGTGGTCTTTGGTGCTCCCCCACCCCCAACACTTAACTCCGTAACCTGGGCCAACACTCCACTCATGGACCATTTACCATTTGAATCAGACGTCATGCGCTTTCGAGTTCCATGCTGCGTGTCATACTCACTCCCATTCACTCGGGTTGGAGCCAGAAATAGCAGACTCTGGATTTTTCCATTCGTCAAGCCAGTTTTGAAAGAGGAGGTGACTTTAAAACCGGAGCCACAGTGACCTTTACCCAGGAGAGACATAGCAGTTCATTAAGTTCTCGTGGGCTTAACCACGACAGACGTGCACCAGGGCCAAGAAGAACTTATGAACCGAGCCCAGCCGCCCATGGCCCCCGCCAATCACCGCAGGGGCAGAAGCTAGTAAAAGAGGGGCGGGGGGGGGAAGAGTTGAGGGAACAGATTCTAAATATGGCAGAACTAGACAAAGAAGCTCTGTGTTCCTCTGGGCCGGCGTTGCTCTCGGGACACTGTCCCTACTGTATGTTCCCACAAAGACTGAGGAAATAATCACAACACGTTTATCATTCCCCGGGCAGAATTATTTTGGCAAGAAATCTATGCTCCGGAATACATTAGACTAACTGACAACATATTCTGGAAAATGTAGATTTTTTTCAAAGCTGGTAGGAGCTTACGCAACCATGTCGGGCCAAGGGACTGAGTGATTATGTCATTATCTGTGTGTCAAATAGTTTGGATAAATATTAAATGATCCACACAGTCAGGTCTTGTTCGGGGAGGGCGGGGAAGCCAGCAGCCTTGACAATCACAAATCAAAAGCCAGACTCGGGGAGGTGGATTTGCGCCCGAGGCTCCCGAAGAAGAATTCATAGTGTGCTGGGTGGAAGGCTGCACTCGGCATAAATAAATGCATTAGTTTAAGCATTAGAATTCTGACGACTGGAACAGAGCCGCCCGGCCTCTGTGCACACCCGGGCGGCTGGAGGGGGCCACAGAGGGATCTTTCGGGGGGCGGTGAGGGAGGTCCGGTGGGGGTTGTCCTGCAGAGGATCTGGTGGGCACACTGCTGTTTCTTCCTCATGCCAGTGGATGTTTTCATCTCTGATGCCACCGGATTCGTGGTGTGTCTTGCTCCCAAGGCATTCACACAGACATAGCTCTAAGATGACTCACTGGGTATGCAGGGGACAAAAGGAGGGTTCATCTAGGACATGTCCCATGGCTGCACGCTGACTTGGAGGGACAGTGTGAATTTATGTCTCATGGATGGTTTACGCCAGGGCTTTTGGCCTCACCACTATGGACACTTGGGCCAGGTACTTCTATGTTGCAGGGACTGAGCTGTGCATTGTGGGATGTTGAACAGCACCCCCGGCCTCTACCCACAGGATGCCAGTAGCATCTACCACCCAAGTGTAACAGTGAAAAATGTCTCCAGACATTACCAAATGTCTCCTGGGTGGCACTGAGAACCCCCATTTGAGAACCACAGACTTGGGTGCATAGAAAGATACAGGACACTCAGTATGTATGAATCATTGAAAGGCATACTGAGCTCTAATCAGCGCCATCCCATCCCCTAATTTCAGAGGCAAGAAAACGGCCCCAGAGAAATGCAGATTCGTACCCAAAGTCACCGCCAGCTGGGGCCTGAGTTGTGCTTCCTCTACTCCAGGGGTGGGAAACCTTCTCTCTGCCAAGGGCCATTTGGGTATTTATAATATCACTAGAGGCCCGGTGCATGAAATTGTGCATGGGAGGGGGGATCCCCTCAGCCTGGCCTGCACCCTCTCCAATCCGGGACCCCCCAGAGGATGTCAGACTACTAGCAGTCTGATATCCCTCTCACAATCCAGGACTGCTGGCTCCTAACTGCTCACCTGCCTGCCTGACTGATCACCCCTAACTGCTCCCTCCCCCCCCCCCCGCCAGCATGATCACCTCTAAATGCCTCTGCCTGCCAGCATGGTTGCCCCCAACTGCCCCCCCAATGGGTCTGGTTGCCCCTTACTGCCCCCCGCCGGTGGCCTGGTCACCCCCAACAGCCCCCCCAACAGCCAGGTTGCGCCTAACTGCCCCCCCACTGGCCTGGTAGCCCCTTGTTCCCCCCCTGCCGACCTGGTCGCCCCCCAACTGCCCCCCCCCCGCCAGCCTGGTCACCCCTTACTGCCCCCCCTTCCGGTCTGGTCACCCCTAACTGCCCCCCTCTGCTTGTCTGGTTGTCCCTCACTAACCCCCTGCCAGCCTTGTTGCCCCACGCAGCCTGCTGTTCGGTCCTCCATCCGGTTGTTTCAGTCATGATGGCCCCTGGCTTTTTATATATTAGGATTGGGCCATACAGAAGTATCAACTTAAAATGAGCCTGCTATATTTGGTCAAGCATTTAATTAGTTCGCCCCTAATGCCTGGCAGGGCCAGGCCAGATGATTTCATGGGCCTTATACGGATGTTCCCTACTCCTGCTCCAGTCGCTGGCACATGCTCTGCCCATCTCTCTAGTTTGTGAGCGAAATTAAGGTGGAGGTAAAGTCAAGCAGCAGGCCGTCCGATTCCCATTCACGGCAGCACTTGCAATGAGGTACAGACGCACTTGGATTCGACAACTGAGACCTCATGCTCCCAACCACCCCTTTCGGGACCCCTTTCAGGACTGAAGCAGGAGGTTTGGAGTACAGTCCTTCCCGAGGTGGTCTTCCATCAGCCCGAGGAACGAAAAAGCTCCAAAATATCACATATGAGAAGTGGACTTAGAAAAGATCTCTTTATGGTCTGATCCTGCCCTCACGTAATCCAAGGCAATGCCCACGCTACCTCCTCAGGGTGTCCCAGGCATGCTTCTTTGGCCCTTCCCCTTGGAGACCCGTCGTCGTCGGTTTCTTCTGCCTTGAGGAAGAGGGGCATGGAGGGCACGGCCTTTCCTTGGGGCATTGTCCGTGCCTCTCATAGCAACCCCGCCTCCAGCCTTTGTCTGAGAGGTTTCTCTGACTTCCCTGGCGTCAGGCAGAAATTGGTCCAGTCACCCATAAGTCCTCATTCTTTGGTTGCTATACTTCTACTTAAAACCTAGGCCCACACTCATTGGATGGCTGGGCAGAGTAGTCATTTTCGTTGTCGCCAATCACAAACCAACAAGCTTGTGTTGTGAACTCCAGTGTTTTCACCCAATGAGCCGCCAGGCTAAGGAACGGGCCGGAATCCGCTCTGTCCGCTTTTTCCCTCTGTCTAATGTTGCAGCAGAGGGCAAAGGAGAGTCAGATTCGTGAAATACAGGATCCCACACCAATTTATTGAGCCCCGGTTAACAAAAGAGAAAACTTGATTCTCAGTGCTGGATATTTTATATAAACTAAGTATTGAAAACATCTAATAGCGTTCTAAAATGGAGACCTTATTTCAACTTTACATCCTAAAAACGATGTTGTTATGCAGGGTAATTACATAATAAATTTGTTAGGGGAATAAAAAGCAATAAAAATGGTGGTAATGGCTTGTCATTTAATAGTTGAATTGTAAATGAGTTTTTCAGCATCAATGTAGCAGGTTGCTACAATTAGGAGATCATTGTTAAGGGTGTCTCTAAATTCCTAAAATAAAAAATATTCTGAGGTTCAGCATTATTAATTTCTTCATTTGAAGATGCTAAACATTTAACCATTGTAAGTCAGGGGACATGGGAATTTTTGAGGAGCTTTGGGTAGGAGAAGGTAAGGCACTATGAGGTCAGGACGGATTCGCTTCTTTTCCTTAGAAATACAAAGGCAGGAGGAATATGAAATGGCGACCAGCAGGAAGGTAGGGAGGGAGAGAGTGTGAGAGCGCAAGGAAGTGATAGAGGAGTGTGTGGATGTGTGTGGTGTGTGTGTATGAGCTAGGGACAGTTAGATTCTGCAGGTCTTCTAAGGGGCTGCTAAACCGGGCAGTCTTAGGAGGCGGAGTCCCGCTCCCTGCGCGGACATTCCTGGGCGGCCAGCACAGGCACAGAAATACAAAGGCAAGACGGCATGGCTCTTGTCCTCAGGGAGTTTGGAGCTGGGGACAAAGGTTTGGAAATGGGACCGGGCTTCCTCTTCTTTCTATCCCCTTCAATTTCTGCACGTGGACTTTCTTGGGTGAGAAGAAGCAGCAAAGCCTTTTCCTGAATCATCTGGGTTCTCTTAAAAATAGAGGATATAGTTGTAGTGGTCATCTGTTGTTTCACCTGCCGAGCATCTGAACTATTTCTCTGGTAACAGAATATTGGTTTTACTTGATGGAACCATCCCTGCTCACTTGCAAGTCATAATGGTTTTGGTGGATCCACCCCAGCACTTGGATCCAGAGAGAAGCATATGACCCAGGCCTGGCCAAACAATGTTTTCCATTCCCCTGGCTACAGTAATTGGTTCAGAGATGAGCATGTGATCTCAACTAGGCCAATGAGACTCAATCCTGTGATTTTATGCAAACTTTTAGGAAGCAGCGCTCTCTTTTTCTGTGGGCATGGCCTGGTTGGTGGCATGCTGTGGTATAGTAATCACCGTGTCACCATGAGGAGTGTGAGAGTGAAGCCAACACAGAAGAAAGCTGGACAGAATGATTATGAGAGAGAGGAAAGAATGACAACATTGAAGTTCCTGGACCCTCTGTACTTTCGATTAGTGAGCCAAAAAAAAATCCCTTTTTAGCCCAGCCAGTGTGGCTCAGTGGTTGAGCATTGATCCATGAACCAAGAGGTCACTGGTTTGATTCTGGTCAGGACACATGCCCAGGTTATGGGTCCGATCCCCATACCAGGTCAGTAGGGGGCATGCCGGAGGCAGGTGATCAATGGATATTTCTCTATCATTGATGTTTCTATCTCTACCCTTCTCCCTTCCTTTTTCTCTCAAATAAAAATAAAAAGGCAAACCTTTTTTAAAAAAGTAATCCCTTTTTGTTTCTTGCTCAGTTGGAGTCATTTGTAACCAAAAGCTGATGCAGGAACCAAAGCAATGCTCAGGAGTCTGGAAGCCACTCCTTAGTGCAGTCCGTGGCTCACAGCATGAGCTTAAATTCTTCCAATTCTGCATATCCAACACATTGGCCTCCAATCCTGAGAAACACCGTAAAGCAAAAGCTGGAAATATTTGGGTAGGAAAGAGCATTTGTTTATCTTCCAGCTCATGCACGCTGGATATGCAATTCTAATCTCTTTCGAAAGGGCAGTTCTTTGGAACTGGATGCTGCTTAAATATCAGGTTCAGACAGCTGCCAGGGGGAACATCATTCCGTTATTACTTTTCGACAGCGGTGCAGTGGATGGAGGGCTGCACATTTTTTCTTTGCCATAAAACAAAGCGGAGGAATGGAGGTTGCTTGAGCTGTAAGTGTGTGCTCAGCCCTTGGGAACATTGTAAAGGAAGAGGAGGGTAAGAAATGAAGCTAGCTTTGCCGAACACCTACTCTGTGTTCCAGAACCAGTGGTACCTATCTTCAGTCCTTTAGGTCACTATATCCGGGATCAGAGTCCTGGATTCAAGCCCAAGTTCTGTCACTGATTGACTATAAGGCCTTAAGCCAGTTAGCTTCTTCGTCTGTCAAATGAGTGGTAAACATCTTTGTCAAAGAGCCATGCTCCATTTCCTGGAGGCTCTCCGAAGGGATTCTTAAAGGAAAAGTAAGCTTGTTAGTGTCCCAAGTGATGACTTTGCCAAGGAAGAGATAATCTATTCTCTTCTCTTGACCTGCCATAGTTCTGACTTGCTATGGTTCTAAATAATTAAAAATTAAATGTGTGTGTTTTTTAATAATAAAAATGAAACCCTGGCCAGCATGGCTCAGTTGGTTGGGCATCATCCCATGCACTGAAAGATTGCCATTTAGATTCCTGGTCAGGGCACATGCTAGACAGGGCATGGCCAGGCTGGAAACTCAGGGATGGAGACGATGGTGACAGGGTTCAACCTGGTTTTGTCCCACCAGTGGCCACAGCCTGGTGCGGGAGACAGACTTACCAAAACGAATTGGAATGAAACACCAGGTCAGAAGTCACAGGCAGGAGCAGGAGGGAATGGCAGCATGAACGAGAAAAATGGGCACCAGATCTGCGGGGTACAGCCCCGGGAATGGTGGTGTGCGGGATGCAGGCACCCGGGAACTGGGGGGACCAGGAGGGCGGTGGGAATGCACACCCATCCCGTGGACATCGCCACAGGAGCAGCAGCTTATAGGACAACCACCTGCACAGAACGAGCCAAACGGAGTTCCCCTTCCTGAGCCGGAGCTCAGCCATGGCGCCGGGAGGAGGCTCAGAAGAGCCGGGGTAGATCTAAGCAGTTTGGCTGAGGTGTCCCTCCCTCCCTCCCTGTGGAATTTCCCTGGTTTCTGTGATGGGCAGAGATGGGAACTGACCTGAAGTGTTAACAACACGAGATCTCCCTCCAAAGCTCCCCCCAGACCTCAGCTTTTTTGCACTAAAACCCAAGGTGGTTTTGTTTTAACACCTGCTTAACTGGTGTCAACTCAGATGAACAGTGTTCTGAAAGGGAAAGAGCAGAACCAAGTGATTCCAGCGCCTGAAAGCAAGCGGTTCATTCCTTCAGCTCGATTCCCCTGACTGTTCTGTCGGGAAGAAGGGGCGTGTGAGAGGCTGGAGCCCAGATGCATGCAGTGCTGCTCTGGGCGGGAAAGGAGAACCAGGGAAAAGGAAGAGCCTCCCTGACTCCCTCTCTCTCACAGCCAACAGAGAGCCCAGGTGAGCTGATGTGTGTCCAGCCGCAAGGTCACGTGCGCCGATCAATGCCGAGGGCGGGGCCAGCGCACAGAAGTGGCCATTTCCTCGAGCAGCATTGGGAGAAATGGAAATGAAGGCCAGACTGGAGGGCCAGGGGTCTGAGATGCCCCCGACGCGCTGGTCGGCAGGGACGCTAACATTTACATAGGCGCCCGTGGCCGCATTAGGCAAATTCCTTCTCACCCGGTGTGCCCAGTGTGATATTTAAACAGAAATGTCACCCTCCTGGCATTTATGTCCCCAAACCCTTCAGAACCATGTCTTGGATCGAACGGCTCATTCGCAGTCTCTTTCCACAGCCAAAGTGAAAACTGTCCGTAAAAACAGAAAAAGTGCCCAGCCAGCATGGCTCAGTGGTTGAGTGTCCACCCATGAACCATTCTTCTGCTTGAACTAAAAGTTTCGCAGCTTCATTTTCTTCTCCCTTTGGGTTAAGTTGATATTTAACAGGCTTTTCTGAAGAAGGTAGCTTCATCTCATTTAAAAAGCTCGATCATAGCCCAGCTGGTGTGGCTCAGTGGTTGAGCATCGACCTATGAACCAGGAGGTCACGATTCCCGGTCAGGGCACATGCCCGGGTTGTGGGCTCCATCCCCAGTAAGGGGCGTGCAGGAGGCAGCCAATCAATGATTCTCAGCACTGATTTTCTATCTCTCCCTCTCCCTTCCTCTCTGATATCAATAAAAATATATTTTTAAAAAATTAAAAAAGAAACCAGAAAAAAAGTAGTTTAGGCTTTCTGAACCAGGCCATGCCTTACAGTGAAAGGTGAGCATTGTGACTGAGAAAGGTGAGCTGAGAAATTAAAATCGCCCTTTCCTTTGGAAGCACTGTGCTCTCTCTACTCGAGCCTTTTGCAGAAGTGACAAACATGGTCAGTGCCGGGAACAAGTCAAGGGTGACGCCAGCCGAGCACCTGGCTTTGAACTGAGGACTGAGACCCACGCACCCTCAGTCAGAGGTCGCCCGGGGATGAGGTTGGCTCAGTCCTGTCTTTGAACCATTGTTTTCCGTGAAAGTTAGAGAAAGGGAAGAAGCGAGGTTGCAGAATATTTGGCTTAAATCACCTTCCAGTTGGGGGTCACGGTTCAAGTTATTTGAATTGACTTTCTGCGGGAAATGTACACTACCAACCGCATTTTTAAAAGCAGATGAAGTGTGCCATTAAAAGGAATTTGTAGTTGTCGGCATCAGCACATTGCAGTGAGGGTTGCGGCTAACTTTGAAAGGCTGTGCACTTTGGAGATCTGTAATGTCGATGCAAATCTGTGTCAGAATGGCCATCGAACCTGATTATTCCCACCCTTGCACACAGGCCTCCTCCAACAGGAGTTTCCTAAACACGTGGAAATGTAAACGCAGGCTCCCACGCTGACTCACTGAGGAGCCCCTTCCCTCTGCCAGTGAGTTTTTGTTAATGAACTTCATTCGTTAAGCACGATCCTGCTCTCTGCTCTCTGGATAGTCACGACTTTCTCCATCTCTGTTTTGTTCTCCTCTGTGAGGTGGCTACAGGGGACCTACCTGGCAAAAACTGTTTTAGATCCCATCCTCAGAGGAACAAACCATTGAGATCTATTTACACCCAGAGTGCCTTGTTGGTTGCAAAAGTGATACGGCTTCTTGCTGCTGCTGCCTTTGTTAAACTTGAGCAGGATCCTAGCCATGAAAGGCTCTTCAAAAGGCTGACCTGTGCTCAGCTGGTGTATCTCAGTGGTTGAGTGTTAACCTATGATCCAGGAGGTCATGGTTCAGTTCCTGGTCAGGGTCACATGCCCAGGTTACCGGCTCGATCCCCAGTATGGGCTGTGCAGAAGGCAGCAGATCAGTGATCTTTCTCATCATTGATGTTTCTGTCTCCCTCTCGCTCTCCCTTCCTCTTGGAAATCAATAAAAATATATTTTATTAATTAATTAAAAAGCTTACCTGCGTGTCTACACCTCTGATGTGTACAGTTGGGTGTGTTGGATTATGCCGTGATCCTCGGTGCTTTTAAAAACCTGGTGTTAGTAAATAGCCAGGAAGAGAAGAAATGAAATGCCTGTTGATAGAGATGGGTCCATCCTCCGGACACAGACAGAACCTCCCACACAACAATAGATAACACACGTACACAATCACCTGGCCATTCAGTACGCACTGGCCGATGCGTGGGCAAGATACGGTTTTTGTTTCTGGGAGTGAATGAATCACAGGCCACAGACTCAGGTGTGTAATAGGATCAAATCTCTATTTTCTTCCAAGCAGCTTAATTTCAGCCGTGACTACTTCATGCCATTGTATAGGCAGGAAAATCAGCTTCACTGAATCTCAGAGCTCCCTAGTCCCACCCTGGAGTGTCTTTTCCTAGTACCAAGGTGCTGGAGGGCTCCCCATCCCTCAGGCCCCCCCTGGGGAGGACTCACAGCATGTACGAGCTCTGAGTCATCAGATCCCACTGGTTGCCATGGAGACACACATGTCCCAGTCTACTGGTCCCTTCAGGTCTGGGGCTGCTGCTCCCACTCCACGCATGGAGGCTGGGGGATCACGGTGAGGCTGGGAGCACCTCACCCTGCCCCTGGCATGCTCTGCACCCCTCTGGGAAGCAGGGCGCTGGTTTCCTTGATTCCCAGAATGTTCTTCCGTTTCTGGTCCAAGCAAGTCAGTTTTTTAAAAATAAATATTTTTACTAGAGGCCCGGCACATGAAATCATGCACAGGTAGGGTCCCTAGGCCTAGCCTGAAATCAGGGCCATCTTTTGCCTGCTCACCAGTCCCCAGTCCCACCCCGCCACTCCCCACCCCGGTTCCCCATGGTTCCCCATTGGCCATCCAGTGATCAGAGCCTGCGGGCTGGGGGGAGGGACCAAGAGGTGGTCAATGCACCTCATAGCAACTGGTCTATGGTCGTTCTGGTCATTACACCATTATGGTTGCTGGCCTTTTATTATATAGGATTGATTTTAGAGAGGAAGGGAGAGGGAGAGAGAGATAGAAACATCAATGATGAGAGAGAATCATTGATCGGCTGCCTCCTGCACGCCCCCTCCCTCCTAACCCCGGGGATCAAGCCCACAAGCCCACAAGCCCGGGCATGTGCAAACCATGACCTCCTGGTTCATAGGTCAACACTCAATCACTGAGCCATGCCAACTGGGTGCAAGTCCTTTTTCCTTCAAAGACTGTCTCTTCTGTCTTCAGGTCTCTCTCAGAGGCTCTCCCTCCATCCCCAAACCCATCCACCACTATGATTTTCAATGTTGACAAACCAAGCCAAAAAGAGAAATGACTGGCAGGCAACTCCATCTCCCTGCCGTGCCCCCAGGCTCCCAGCTCAGAGCCTGTGACCTATTTGAGAAATGGAAAGAGGAAAAGGGAGAAGCCAGGAGTGTTGTCCATCCTCGCAGGGGGGACCTGCTGTGTTCTTTCCCTGCACCATCTCAGCAGCCTCCCAGGCATTCTGCACCTTCTTAGCCTGTCTGTCTCCCAGCTCCATCCCCAGCTAAACATTTCATTGCACATTCCCTCTGCCATTCCAATCCCTCGCTTCTCTTCAGGGCCCCCACTTAGGTGGCGGCAGGAGAAGCTTGATGTGGAGATCTTGGCAGACAAGGCTCATGGCATGTGCAGCACGCATGCTCCTGCGGCTGCACAGGGAGGGAGGAGACCGTGGCACCGAGGGAGACCCGGGGGACAGGACAAGGCCACAGGAGATGGAATAAAAATGCCACGTACGTCAGACAAATTGAACAGCTCAGGGGAAGCACTGTGTTATTTTGAAAGCAGATACAAATGGCGTATTAGCTGTTACTTCTGTGCATCCACAAGTCACCAAGGACGAGGGGAGATGGAATGAGAGACTGGGCAAGGAGGCCAGGCGCCAGCATTCTAGACCCAGCTGTGCCACGAAGGGACCTAGGCTTCAGCCATTCTGCTACCTGACCCTGAATTTGCTCATCTCTGAAAATAAGGAAATGGGCCAGTGAACCACCAGGCCCTCTTCAGCACTGATGGTTTTTGGTGCGAGATTTTTCATAGACAATATTTTTAAATGCCTTTTGCTGTGGCCGGTGTTCTCAATGGTTAGAGCACCGTGAGGGCTGCTGGCCCTCAGCCCCTGCACCAACGGGTCACAGGTTTGATTCACAGTCAAGGGCAGGTACCTGGGTTGTGGGCTCGATTCCCACCCCCGACTGGAGCATGTGCAGGAGGCAACCAGTTGATGTGTCTTTCCCACATTCATGTTTTTTCTCTCTCTCCTCCCTGCCTCCCTTGCTTCCTTCCTTCCACTCTCTCTGAAAAGCAATAGAAAAAAATCTCTTGTGAGAAATAATAAATAAATAAAATGCCTTTTTATGGCGATTAGGGCATCTCCTCATGGTATAACCGACAACCTGCGTGGATTTAAACCCCCAGGCATGCCAGCCTGATGCGACTGTAGCATCACCGTTCGACTCTATGAAACCCAGCGCACTTTCTATGCATGAAAGTTTAATAGCAGCCCAGGAGCGAGGAGCGAAAGAGATGTGAGCAGTACCTGAGGGGAGTTTTATTCATGTTGATGCTCATATGTATGATAAATAGTTCCTGCGCCTGATTTTGTGATGAGAACGGGTTCTCAAAAACTCCAGCCCATAAAGAAAGTGGAAATCTTCCACCAGAAAAAAAAAAAAAATCCCTGAAATATTCATGGATTCCTTTGGAGGCTCAGCAGGTATGGAGAGAGCCAGACTGCCATGCTCCCCTACAGACCCAGCGGCCGGGCACTGAGCAGCATCGCCTGGGCCCTGGAATGCAGGGCCCCTAAAGCCCCCGGAGGGCTAGGCGCATGATGTATGTATGCACTTGGGTCTAGGTTGTTCCACACGTATGTGTATGGATATATGTTTGAATATGTGTTTGCATGTGTGCATGTGGAGAGAACATTATCCCAAATCAGACTGAATTAACCCCTGCCTGATGCCAGTGGGGTGCAGGCCCCCTGAGCCAGATAAGGGCATTTTTTAAAGCTACATTTCCTTTCTTTCTGTTTTCTGGTTTTTGTTGTTTTTTTCACTTCTGAGTTGCAGAACATAAACTTCCCACCCCCCACTGAGCCCAAGCCCCATTTTTCACAGCCAACTGTCCAACGTGTCCTTTACAGAAACTTCCCATGAGCAGAACCAAATAAAACTATCTTGAGCTGACCTTCTCCCAGGCTGTCAAACACAGAAATAGAATTGTCTTGCCTTATATTGAAGCTCCCCTGAGACCACCCAATTAAACCAATATGAAGCAATACATGTGCCTTCTCACCTCCAGCAAGTCGACCCCCGATTCTCAGACCCCACCACCATCACCCACACCAGATCGGCCCCAGAGATGATGGTTGTGGCTCAGCCCAGCCTGTACTCAGGGTCACTCTGGTGGGGCCAGCATCTTCACCTGGGAATTGCTTCCTGAGACCTGGGCATTGGGAAGGCTCTTCTGGGCGAAGTGAGGGATGGTGGTGGCCAGAGGGGTGGGCATGGGGTGGGAGGGAGAAGGTGGCAGGAAACCAGAGGGGTGGGTGCAGTGGAAGGCTGTGTGTGTTTCACAGACAGGTTTGTGCCCAACTTGTAACTGTACAACTTTGCTTAATTGACTTTATCTTCCCAAAGCTCTCGGTTTTCCTTTATCGATCAAAGATTTTTATCATCATCCTATTCCAACTACCTGACATGTTCAGCTGAGTGAGGGAAGCTTTGAAACTACTAATAACAAAAAGATTTCTAAGGGGGTTTACTCTTCTTCGTAGAAATGTTTCACATAGGTTTTCTTCTTAAAGCATTTTAGGCAGTGATTTTCAAACTGTGTTTCCTGGATCCCCAAGGGCCCCTGGAGCACCCCCTTGGGAGACGAGAATGATGTAGGGAAAGTCTGGGTGCCCAGGACCCCACCGCCCGCCAGGATTTCCAACCAGAGCAGCCGCACTGTTTCTGTAGGTTTCCCAGGCCATGCGCTGCTTTCACAAAGTGGACTCCCAGGCTTTAAACAAAAAAGTCGGACTCACTGACTTCAGGAAAGTGGCCTGAGCAAGAAAGATGCGGAGCCTCCGTCCTCTCTCAGAACAGCTTGTCCACTTTTTGGCTCCTAACTTCTACGTTGCCTGCTGGGCTCCTGAATCGCAGCTCAGCTCCAGAAACAGTGTCCCGCCCTGCTCCGCCCCTCCAAAACCCAGGGCCCAAGTCCTCAACCCAGTTCACAGGACCACAGACCTCCCCTCACTCCTGTGCCTAAGTGCCAGCGTGACTCAGAGGGACATGATGAGAAGCTGAAATGCACCGGCCAGGGCCACTCCGGAGACCTGTGCCTTATTTCCAAAGGGCAACGATGGCCATTGTGCTTAAATGAACTGCTTTCCTGGCGGAAAACATGTATTTTTAAAAAGCTTCGTTCCTCTCCTTTCTCCAAAATAAGAAAGCATTTCCTTTTTGTATCCCTTCCTAGACTTCTTAATAATACAGAAATTGCCCAGAGCACTTCACACTGAGTTATGAAGGCATTAGCATTTCTGGGATAAACACAGTTCCCCGGGACAAGTTATTAGGTTCGGAGTAGTGGGGGGAAATGAGATGCATTGAAAGGGCCCAGGTCTGGCACCTGCGGGCAGATAAATTCACCTGTTCCTCGTGAAGGCGGCAGAGAGCAGAGGGCCCACACCTCGCGCAGCCTGGGTGGCCAGTGGCTATCGCTGTGAAATGCGAAAGAATCGGCATCTCCATGCCCCCAGGCCAGCAAGCCTTCCAGACTCAGGGCTCTGCATCCGGCCTCAAGCCTTCTGGCATTTATGAACATTCAGATCCACCACACCGCAGGCTTCCAGACCCACAGCGAATTGTATCTAGCCATGCTGTGTGCTGTCAAATTCGCAGGGAAATCCACGTTCACACTCTCCACTCCGCGCCGGCATCTCGCGTCTCCATCTCTCCTTCACACGCTCAGGTTTCACGGGCACTCAGATTTTTCTCTCCTTTTGATAAACAACTCTGGTGTATTTTACCTGGAATATTTGGGGGGAGGGGCGGGACTTCAGCATACTGTATCTTGATTATTCTCTAATTCTGCTCCCACGTAAGAATTACAGTCATGGCCCAGCTGGCATGGCTCAATGGTTGAGTTTACCGTACACCTATGGACCAGGACGTCACAGTTCCATCTCCGGTCAGGGCACATGCTCGGGTTGCGGGCTTGATCCCCAGTGTGGGGCGTGCAGGAGGCAGCTGATCATTGATGTTTCTATCTCTCTCTCCCTCTCCCTTCCTCTCTGAAATCAAAAAATATATTTTTTAAAAAAGAGAAAAAAAGAATTACAGTCCATGAAAGAAACCCAGGCGGATTGGGGATTCAGATGTGCAATGAAGCCTCCTTGCCTCCTGTAGCTGAATCCCCAGCCACAGATGGACCCCTGTGCAGCCTATAGGTGGGCTCAGAGGTTGGGTTTCTTTGTGGTTTCCCTTAGCCTGAGCTGTGCTGGGGTGGCGTTCTTTTTCGCGGGAGCCTTCCCCTGACTACTCCAGGAAATTCCTGCCAGAGGGATGAGATCAAGAGGGTAGTGTGTCCCCAGCAAGACTACCCACCCACCCCCCTGCCCCCTCACAGCCCCTCCATATCTGCTGCAGATGCCACTAACACAGCGCTCTTTTAACCTTGGGGGAAAGTGGGTCAAGGTATATGGAAACTCTCTGGATTATCTTTGCAACTTTTCTGTAAACACAAAGCTATCCTAAAATAAATTCAAAGGGTGATACCAAAATATTAAGAGAGGTGCTTGGGCGTAGTTAATTAGGCCCCCAGATATTTTTGCAAAACTTGACTTCATGATATTATGAATGTCAAATGTGAAATGAAGGCTGAGAGTGCTCAAATTTGGTGGAAAAACATATACCAGATTCTTTTTTAAATTCATTTTCTGTTAATTCTAAGATTTAGCACCTAGTTTACAATTATAACCTAAATTGTGTTAAATGCAAGATAAATTAATCTTAATAATTTTTAGTTTCATTTTCCAAGATGAAGTCCCAATCCCAGTAATATAGTATCCTCACTGCTTATGTTGAAAACATCCCTCCCCCAAGGAGTGGATGCATTTTACGTCATTTCTCTGTGGTCCCCATGGTAGGGGGTAAGTGGCCTGCCCCTCCCAGCGCATACACCCCCCCCCCCAGCGTTCTAATGGGTTCTCAGTGGTGCTGGGGCGCGGGGAATGTGAGAAGCCCAGAGCTAATGGCTTTATCTAATGAAGGCACTGACAGCCCCAGGAAGCGTTGCTGAGTGAAATATGATGTCACTTCACGTCATGGGCCCCAGGAGACCTTCAGTAAAATCTACGTTTTGCATCAGTGCTTCGGAGTAGGAGTTTGTTTTTGCTTTGGGTTTTTATGAGACATATGTTGACATTGGCCTTCAAGATGAAGGCCAGATGGTGCAGTTCCACGCTGGATATCCCACGAATCACCCTGCACTGGGAAGTGCTCACCACCTGCTTTCTCTCTAACGTGAGCCAGCTTTTGTTGAAAATGTCCCTCCCCCATAATCTAAGATCACCCCCATAGAGCAGTGGTTCTCCACCTTCCTGATGCCGCGATTCTTTAACACAGTTCCTCATGTTGTGGTGACCCCCAACCATAAAATTATTTTCGTTGCTACTTCATAACTGTAATGTTGCTATTGTTATGAATCATAATGTAAATATCTGATGTGCAGGATGTATTTTCATTGTTCGCGACCCACAGGTTGAGAACCGCTGCCATAGAGGGTTATGTGACTTCAGGAAGAGCACTTCCAGGCTGGGGGATGGGACCAGGTGAACTAGAATGCCGGGGTCCAACCCCAGCAGGTCCAGGGGTTCCCAAAGGCGTAGATGGAGTCGGCGAAGAAGGAAGGACACAGAGACAGCGTTCAGTTGATCAGCAGCCTAGCCAGGATCTCTAGCCAGGATCTCCAGCAAAGTTCTGGTCTGGATCTCCTGCGAAGTTCTGGTTCGGATCTCCAGCCAGGTTCTGTAGCCATGTTCCCTCGCTAGGTTCTCCAGCCAGGTTCTGTCTGAGATCTCCAGCCAGGTTCGGTCACCAGGTTCTAGTCAGGTTCTCTTGCCATATTTCTGTAGTCAGGTTCAGTCCAGGATCTTTTGCCATGTTCTCTCCAGCGAAGTTCTTCTGTCTGTAAGTTCTGTGTAGGTTCTGTCTTCTGAGTTCTGACTTCTAAGTTCTGTGTTCTAAGTTCTGTGTTCTCAGTTCTGTGTTCTTACATCTGTATTTATACCAGTTGATTCCAATCCTATCAATCTCTATTCCAAAGGTTAGGGCGTTTCTTATCTCCATTCCAGGGAGTAAAGATTATGTAGCTTAAGCATGATTGTTCGTAGTTAAAGTGATTAATTACCCGCCTGGCACTTAGTTAAGAGGTTTTATTCCCTCCCTAACTTCAGGAGAAAATCCCTACCTGGGGAAACAACCTTTCTCAGAGACCTTGGTTAAAACACATAGTGCCAAGAAGGTGAGCAAACATATTAAGAACCGTATGCCATATATGCCAGGTCCCTTGAAACAGCAAGGATGGACCGGCTCCCGGCACTAGAAAAACTGCCCCATCCGAAGGGGGCGGCCATGCTCAATGCGGGTCTGGTGCAGCCAGTCCTTCTGATTTTTCAAAAGAATCCAGGTCTGGATTTTGGGATGCAGCTGCCCCATGTCTCTTCTGTGTTTTGATTTTTTTAAAAACAGGATAGACTGATCAAATAAGTCAAATCTGCAGTCTGTACACAGGTGAACTTAGAACAATGTGGGGGTTAGGAGTGCTGACCCCCGACGCAATCAGAAATCCATATAGAACTTTTGACTCCCCACAAACAGAGCTACTAATAGCCTGCTGTAGACTGGAAACCTTACCAATAACTTGAAGTTGATTAACATATTCTGTATGTTGTGTACCATAGAATATATTCTTACAATACTAGTAAAGTAAGCTAGAGAAAAGAAGATGTTATTAAGAAAATCATAGGAAGAAAAGATACATTTATAGTATTTGTCGTAAAACATACCTGTATACGTGGACCCGGGCAGTTTAAACCCGTGTTGTTCAAGGGTCAACTGTATGTCCATGGCCGGCCACTTTATAAGCTCTAAATTGGGAAACTATTAAAATTTAGGTTAAACTTACATAATAGGTTCTTGCCACTTTAGAAAATAAAAGTACTTTTCCTAATATAAGTGGTCTCTACCTTTTCCTCTATATATTAGCAGAATCTGTCTGGATCACAGTACATAGGGCAGGGGTGGGCAACCTTTTTGTGAGTGCGTGTCAAAACCAGCAAAATCTCTGACTCAAAATTTCTTCTGTGTGCCAACCCTAATTTTTTGAGAACATGCTACACCTCCTTGATATCTCTTAAGGTGTACGTATGTGAAGAACCTTGAAGAAATAATAAAATTCACTCGAGCGACAAAAACACAGTATATGATGATGAAAAATACATTTATTTTTTAATGTATACATGTACACTGATAGTCCAACAGAAAACTTTATGACTCCGTTTGATATTATCAGTGGGACTTTTGCTGCCAAGAGAAACATAGAAATTTATTCCCCTTTTGTTAGTACTGATCGGCAAAGCGAGAGAGAAGGTTTCATTTTTATAAAGTGAAATTTTGAATAAGTAGGTGGGGCGGTTGTCTTGTCAACAAAAACCCATTGCGTCTGAGGCTGAAACAAAACACTGGTCGGATCTAGGAAGGCAGGGAGAGTTAAGGCAGAGGCATAGAAATTGCTCTTCCCCTCTCTTGTCAATCCATGTCTATGGTCTTCAAGATAACTTGTTATGTAAAAGTATTTATTTATCTAAGATGCACCTACACTGAATTTGTCTGAAAAATAAAAAAGTCAATATTAAGAAAAAAATTGTAAATGGAAGATTATAAGAGAAGGTTTTGCGTACCAGCAAAAGTTACTGGCGTGCCATTTTTGGCACGCGTGCCAGCGGTTGCCAACCCCTGACATAGGGTTTCCCCAAAAAATGTGTACAAACTTTGAATGATCATAAAATCAGTGTTTATTAGCATACAGTTCATTTTCAAAATTTAAAAGAATCTACAGAAATGAATACTTTTTTTTTTGGTCAATGCCTATTTTCACACTGATGACCTTCCTGGTAGAGGCAGTGCTGATAATGTGAAGCAATGGAATCTCAAACATCAAGAATCATTTCGTTCGGTAGTTGTGCACCCTCAATTTGTTGCCGGTTTTGTACTGTAAACTTTATGTGTCCCCATAAAAACGTCTACCGGATACATTTTCTTTGTTCAAAGCTTAATCTGGCTTCCCCCATTATTTCAAATCAGTTAAACCTGAAAAGGAGTGTAAATTAAGTGAGTTACCAGCTGTTAAAGTGTGTATATATTTTGGGGGGGACACGATTTTTTGAGACACCATGCATCCCCAAAATATGTATACAAATCTTAAATAATTATTAAGGCAGTGTTGGTACTTCAAGTGCATTTTCAAACTTCCAGTAGCATTTTAGGATGAATTTCCTTTTGTTCAAAGCTTAGTCTGGCCGAAAAGAAAGAAATATCAATTGAACTATATCAGCTGTCCAAGTGTGGGTACATGTTTTGGGGACACCCTGTATTTATAACACATAAATGCATGCATCTCTATGTCTAAAAGGAGAGATTCTAGCTCCTACTTTGCTTTCCAGGTCTCTACTCTCTGCTTTTTAAAGCCCCGTTAATAATCAGATCACGAAGGAGAAGAGCTTTAGGTCCATATCGGAGGTAAATTCTTTGCAAGAGGTCGCATTCTTTCTGGAGTGCAGGCAACAGCCCCCAGCCCAGCAGAGTGTTTACCTACCTACTCAAGGGCATAAGCCAGTTACCCTTTCCAAAGGAGGTATTCAAATGTGGCTTCCCCAAGACCCAGCCATTTCCAACCGTTCTCGAGTCGTCTGTCAACAGATATCAAGTTGAGGCTAACCATTCATCTTATGCTTCTGCTTCCCCCAAGGACAGATGAAATAGCTACAAATTAGCTCGCTTTTCCAGATGGCAAAGCCAAAATAGACACCCACCATAATTTATGGGATAGATGCATGAGAAAGGAACTGAGTCCTGGCACAGTGATTTATGGGGAGACAGTAAGTTCTTTCCCAGGACATATTGATGCATGCTTTCCCCATTTTCAGGCAGCAAAGCGTTGAGGTCAAGGCCAGTTCAGTTCCATACAGTGAAGGTGAATCCCAGACTTGCCTTTTCCAGAGAGGCACCTATGGCCTGGACACTAACCCAGGACTGACTGGTGCACCAGGCAACCTTGAGTAAATCACTCAGCTCTTCCTGCTTCCTCTTCAGCTGCCCCTGTGTTTGGGGAGAAAGGAGAGTTGCCGCTGGAGGGCCTGGAGCATTGCCGAGGTCCTGGTGTCCCCTGGGCACAGCTCGCTGCCACCTGAAGTGGAAGCCTTGCTACTCTTACCAGTGTGTCTGTCTGTGTACAGCTCCTGCCTCTTGCTCCTCGGTGTTCAGTTCCACATGAAAAGACATCTGTTTTGCTTTCCTGGGGCTGAGAGGTTAGATACACGTTCAGTCTCATCATTAACGGCAGTCTTCTCTGAAACACTGAGATGCCTCATCCGAAGGTCAGGAGCGTCCAATGGGAACTTCCAGTTATTTGCCTTGACAGCCCAGGAGTCTGACTTCAAGTCAGGGGCCTGGTGATCCCCTCCAATTCATCCCAGGATGTGTCACCCAAATGCAGGGACTGACAAAGCAGCCAGGCCCATGTGCATTTATTCCAGAAAGCAGCTACTCCCCGCTCTGTGTCTGGGGGTGTCCTACTTAGAGGGTCGTGTTGCTCACACAAGCCCTACAAACTCACTGATACAAATACCACGTGCACCAAAAAGAACAAGGTAAAAGCTATATATACACTGAGTGGCCAGATTATTATGACCACCTGACGTTTGTAGGCAAATTAGCTATAATTTTGCACTGAAGTTGCTAGAGGGCCAGACCATTATAAATAGGGAAGCAGGTTGTTTACCACAACAGTAGAATTGATTTATTTTTCTGGCAGCTGGAAGCAAACATGAGGCTTTCTTGCTACAGTGATGGAGGACTCCAACGTTCCCCGTCTGCCGCTGCCGGCCTCTGAGCTGCAACTCTAAGCAACTATGTTACAAATATAGAAGCTAAACAAAACCCCAGAAACCTGCTTTAGTCGCTGGGCTTCAGCCAGCAGGATCACAACATTGTTTCAAATACAGAAGGTAAACAAAGACCAGAAACCTGCTTTCAGCAGCGGAGGCCTAAGAGCTGGAGCCTCAGAGCTAAAGCTGGCCCAGAATAAAAAAAAAAGAAAAAAAAGGAGCGGTTGGGAGCTTCAGTCCCCCGCCAGTCTGAAAACAGCCCTCAGCCCCTCACCCAGACTGGCCAGGCACCCCAGTGGGGACCCCCGCCCTGAAGGGTGTGTGACCCGCTGCAAACAGCCATCATCCCCTCACCCAGGCTGGCCAGGCACCCCAGTGGGGACCCCCACCCTGATCCAGGACACCCTTCAGGGCAAACCAGCCGGCCCCCACACATGCACCAGGCCTCTATTCTATATAGTAAAAGGGTAATATGCCTCCCAGCACCGGAATCAGCGTGACAGGGGGCAGCGCCTGATCACCCTGCGGCTCTGTGTGTGACAGGGGGCGGGGCCACAACCTCCCTATCCGCCCTGCTCTGTTCGTGACAGGGGAAGGCACCCTAACCCCCTGATCTGCCCTGCTCTGTGCCTGATAGGGGGGAGCTCCCCAACCCCCTGATCGCCCTGCGGCTCTGTGTGTGACAGGCTGTGGTGCCCCAACCCCCTGATCAGCCCTGCTCTGTGTGTGACAGGGTGCGGCGCCGCAACCTCCCCATCGACCCTGCCTTGAGTGTGACAGGGGGCGGTGCCCCAACCCCCAAATCAGCCCTACCCTGAGCGTGACTGAGGGTGGCATCACAACCTCCCGATCTGCCCTGCTCTGTGCATGACAGGGGCAGTGCCCCAACTCCCCAATCGGCCCTGCTCTGAGCCCGACTAGAGGCTGCACCTAGGGATTGGGCTTGCCCTCTGCCACCCAGGAGCAGGCCTGAGCCAGCAGGTCGTTATCTCCCAAGGGGTCCCAGACTGCGAGAGGGCACAGGCTGGGCTGAGGGACCCCCCCTTCCCCCCGAGTGCACAAATTTTTGTGCACCGGGCCTCTAGTATATATAATAAAAACCCAGTGGTTGTAACGCCGTAACGACCAAAGACTGGAGGTGCATTGATGGGTCCCACGGTGGTGCTGGAGGCCAGGCGGGACTCTGCTATAGGTCCCACAGCACCAGTGGGCAGGACTCTGGGTCTTGTGGCTTGCACGGTGCAGAGGGGCCTGTGGCTTGCATGGTGGCTCATGGCAGTGGCTGGGCCTGGAGTATGTATATTTGTATATTTGTATATTTATACTAGAGGCCTGGTGCATGAAATTTGTTCGAGGGAGAGGGGTGTCCCTCAGCCCAGCCTGCACTCTCTCCAATCTGGGACCCCTTGGGAGATGTCTGAATGCCAGTGTTCAGACATCCCTCTCACAATCCGGGACTCTGGCTCCTAACCACATGCCTGCCTGCCAGCCTTATCACCCCCTAACCGCTCCCCTGCCAGCCTGATTGACACCTAACTGCTCCCCTGCCAGCCTGATCGCCCCCAACTGCCCTCCCCTGCAGGCCTGGTCCCCCCAACTGCCCTCCCCTGCCAGCCATCTTGTGACTACGTGGGAGCAGCCATCTTGTGATGCAAGGGTGTGAGGGTCAATTTGCATATTACCTCTTTATTATATAGGATTTCATACTAGAGTCCCAGTGCATGAATTTGTGCATTGGTGGGATCCCTCAGGCTGGCCAGCGATCAGGGCTGATTGGAGCTATCTTGCTCAGTCCCAATGGGGGCCAATGGGGGCCGGCTGGCTGGGGAGGGACAGCTGGAGGGCTCCAGTCCTCACTCAGTCCCAATCGGCTGGACCCCAGCAGCAAGCTAACCTACAGGTCAGAGCGTCTGCCCCCTGGTGGTCAGTGCACGTCATAGCGAGCAATTAAACGACCTTAGCATATCATTAGTATATTACCCTTTGATTAGTTGAATGGCCAACTGGACGACCGGACACTTAATATATTAAGCTTTTATTATATAGGATTTTTAAGGACCAGTCATAGTGGCAGCCCCGCTACTGTGGATGGAAAGGATGGGGGGAACATGAAAGGAAATTGGTGTTCACTGGTATTGGGGGGAATGCCTCCTTTCAGGGTGTTTCCAGTGTTACTTGCTGGTCACTTGTGTGATGGGGAGCACAGACTGGTAACATACTTGGTGACTTCGGACACGCCTTCACCCTTCTAAGCCTCCATTTCTCATCTTTAATTGGGCGCTACGGCTGTGTCATACTTCGAAAACATTTTATCACAAACAGTAATTTTTCCATGCATATAGACCTTAACAGCAACCTACATCCTAGGGGCAGCTAAATGGTATTTGAGACACCTTCATTACATACACACGCTCCTGGGGAGCTTGCTTCAGCCCTCCGAGGTCTACACCAGCGGGGTTGTCTGTCAGCACAGGATGTTACAGATACATTTTGGGGGGCAGGAAAATGAAGGTAGGCGGGTAGCTGGAAAGACTGAAGGTGCCTGCACTCTCATGTCAACGACATGCAAGTGCTCGGATGTCTCAGTAACTCACCAGTCCCTGCAGAGCATCCTAACACCCCAGGCTTCACTGGTGCTCCGGCTCTGTTCTGGGTAAGCTCCTCCCCTAACCTGTGACCTGGGAGGTTGACTGGCCCTGGAGTGAGCCAATCACGTCAGGGGCTGGAGGACAGAGGGTGGCATGCCTGCCCTCCCGTGCTCCCTGCTATCCTTCCTCCATCACATGCACTCATTAAAAGGTGGCCGCCTCCACATGGGCGGCGTGCCCTTTAATGTTGAATGGCACACCCTTTTCATTTCGCTACCAAAATTGCCTCGTACTTGCTGCACTGATTCCGAGGCAAACAAATCACAAGATTATGGGTCTTGTGCGATAGTCATTTCCATCTTAATGCGAGAGCCATCCGTTTGGCAGCACCGGGTCATTGGAGACTGCCACCCTTGAGTGTTTCTTACATTACAAATAAGACCGCGGGAAGTTACATATATTAGCGCTGCCCGCGTAAGCAAATAAATCAATAAGGAATCATATTATTAGGCGACCAATTAAATGAAAGGACTACCCAGGCATTGTTAGTAAGACAATTAATTGTAGGGTCCTCCTCATCTCCGTTCACTGTGTTGCCTATTAAGATAATGAATTGACTCTCTAAGATTGGGTCTAAAAACATGTTTAATCAGACTCCACTAGGCAAAGGATCATTATTTCTATGACTTCGTGAAATGCATATTTTCACCCACCGATTTTGAAAGAGGCTTTTCTCAAAGGTTACAAGAAGGGAGCTTTTATTGTTTCCCATGGCACCAGCTGAAATCCGAAGTTTAAAGGGAAACCTCGTTATAAAAAGAATAATTTTGGGAAACACCCAAATCTTCCCTCAGTTTAGAAAATGCTTTGAAGAGAGATTTCTGAAGTGTGGGTTGGGGAGTTATTTTTTTCCTTCTAGTTGTTCTCAGATTATCTCAAATCCCAACGCCAGTGTGGGCAAACCACGGATCAGGACTGTGAGGTTTGGGGGTTTGGGGGGTTTGTGTTTTGTCTGTTGGTTTGTTTGTGTTTTGTTTTTCTGGTCTCCTGTTGAAGCAACTTTTCACAAATGTGAAAAGGAGATAAAGCGAGTCCTCTTTACTCCCAAGTGACTATGAATTTGAGTGAGTAGGATCCAAATGTATAAAAATCACAAAGTTATGCAAAGGGAAATTTTAGGCTTCTTCATGAAAGGAAAAAACAAAAAATACTAGTGTTTCCCTTCTTGCTTGGGAACATAAAAGAGACTTTTAGGATAAATTAAAGGAGGCCCTATTTTAAACAACTTTTCTTTATGTAGGCGGGTAGGATGGGCTGACTTCAGAACGTTTGGCTAGATCCCTGAGTTCCATAGCTATGTCAAGTGATTGAGGAGGAACATCCCCTGCCCTCTGACCCCCAAGCCAGCCTCCCTGGAAAGCCAGGCTGTTCAAAGTGCCCCACCCCATTCTCCCAGTGAGCACCCCTCCCAGCACTGAGCACAACATTCATTTACGTCCATCTCCCAAGCTCAGGGACAGCGTCTTAAAGGACATTGAGTCAACAAGCAAAGATCTGATACAATAAATACAATGCCTCATGATATTTCTTAGGATCTTACCATTTCTTTTTCAAGTTGCCCCTAAAAATAAGCTCAGGCCTTTCTTTAAGGACAGAGCAACTCCGCCTGCCACCCCCGTTCCCGATTCTGTGGTGGCATTGACTTTTTTAACCTACTGCCTTTATTCCCACAGGGAGCACGATGGGAGGGGAGGTGGTCAAAGGTTAGTTTTAAAAAATGTGTTTTCTTCTTCCCCACGTGCAACACTGCAGTGTCTGTAAACAGCCTGGAGAGCGTAGTGGTTTTATGGCAGGCTCTGGAAGTGGATTGCCTGGGTTGGAAGGCTAGCTTCGTCACATGTCCGCTTCGAGACCTTGGCCAAGTTGCTTTATGTCTTTGTGCCTACAGTGCTGCATCGGTAAAAGGAGGATAATTATCTTGTCCAATGCCAAGGTTGTTGAAAGAATTAAATGTGATGACCCACATGCTGGTGTTTATCTATTACCTGACCCATAGTAAGAGGTAAATATGCATGTATCTGTCAGTATAGGCCAGGATATGCTGTAGTAACAAAAGGGACAAGATCTCAGTGACTTAAAGGAGCAAGGTTTTACTGTTCAGTTATGCCACATGTCTGTACAGGTAGGTAGGGATGTCTGTTCACTGAAGTTGCTCAGGAAATGAGACTAAAGAAGCAGCCACCTTCATGTCCAAGAGAGGAAAGAGAATGTGGCAAGTCACACTGGCTCTTCATATTGCACCAGAAGTCAGACATGGCACTTTTGCTCATAGTTCATTGACCAAAGCAAGTCACCACGTGGCCCACTGAGGCAGGGAAGTGTCATCCTACCACGTGCCTAAAAGTTGGGAGAACAAAAAATAGGGTGCTACTGAGCACCACCAGAGGCTAGCTGGTATTAATATAATAGTGGCTTGTATGCCATGTTCCTTCAGCGTCCCACAAGCAAAGACGTAAAATGTTAATCATATAAAACCCGTAGGTTCCTGCAGCTGAAATTATCAGTTCTCTAGCCTAGCCCAGCACCGACTGCGGCAAAGCACATTTTCTCTCTCTACCATGTCCTTCCAACTACAATATTCTCTTATAATAATACACATTGTCAATACCCAATCATGTTTGAGCAATCTCAATGTGAACATTTTTTTGCGGCTGCTCAACAGATGGAGAGAAAAGCTTCTAGGGAGAAAATGGAAGCTAAATTCTCTCTCCTTTTTTTTTTTTTTCTTCTTCCAAAGTCTAAGAAACAATGACACCGTGCTTAAGAAAAATAACCCCGAGGTTCTCAGTCCTGTCAATGATTTTAATACGAGGGCCTTTTTCCCCCCTCATTCTATATGTGGGTGAGAGGTGCTAGAAGCTGAGACAATCCCTCCCCAGCTCTAGATGGTTCCCTAAGTAGTTTTTGCTTTTTTTTTCCCCAGTGATTTACGTAGCAAATAACTAAAACACACAAGGAAGCTGGTAACTTCTCATTTAATCTTTCCTGTAGGAAGGGCTAAAAGGAAAGGCTGCCTGGAAGGCTTCAGAGGCCACTAAACTGCTTCCTATTGATTTTATACTAAGATGCTTTATCACTCTCGTTGCTTTAAAAAGAAATGCAATCTGTGTCAGAGTCTAAATAGACTTTCCTAGAAAAACCAGGCCCCGCACACGTCCGAGGACGGAGGAGGAGGGTGTTTATCCGCTCTGGCAAATCAACTTTAGGGAGGTTGTTTTTCTTTTCTTCAAGAAGCATCTTTTCTAGTGTAACATCCCGGTGCTTGAAAGGGTCATAAGCAGAATCTTACTGATGCCTTTGTAATTAGTTAGTTATCAATAATAGGCAAGGAGCAAAGGGGGAAGCCAGACCTTATAGGCATGTTGTTTGGTAGATTCACTAGGAAGCTGCAATTCTGCAGGCCGAAGGGAACCATGAGCCTATTCCCTGCAAAACACTGGGGGAAGGGAGCCAATGAAGAGAAGACAGGCCCATGCCCAGTAAAGCTGAGATGACACAGGGAAGGTACTTCCCTGTTAATCACTCCTGGGGACAAAGATCATTGGCCAGAATGGGCGTGGCCACTGCAAGCAAGCAAAAATTGGGGAATACATAATCTCCTGGGGTTCTCTCTTGTTGCTCTTCTTGCTCTTGTGGCTCATGACTCTTGGCTCATGGGGCTCTCTCGTTTCTGCTTCCTTGCACTCGCCCCTCCATTAATGTTATTTCCTGAGATTAAACTCTCTTGGATCTGGAATTCACCTGAAAAAGCATGTTATTCCGTCCCTTCCCTGTGCACCAGGGGAAAACAGGGCTCCAGGACGTTAGAAACTTGCTTAAGGTCATTGAGTGAGCAAGGGACAAAATCCACACTCAAACCCAGCTCTCCGACCCCCAGTCAGCGATTCTCCGAATCTCAGAGTTGGCATACATTTAAAGCCCCATGTATCTTTTCCTGTGAGCCAAAATGTCAATAGCTTTATCCTGATGTTACCAGAGGGAAGATGAGGATGACACATTTTTTTTAACCTTCTCAATGCAAGCTACATTTGGCCTGTTTCCTGTCTGTATTTGGAAAACCTGTTTGAAGAAATTCAATACATAGAAATCCTAACCTACAAAACTAGTAACTTACTGAGATGTTTCATTTGGCAAAATGGTTCCATATAAGGAAGGGCCTGAGTTCTAGTCTTGACTTTGCCATCAACTGGTTATGTGTCAGCTTCTGTTAAATGGAGAGGTCAGAATAGATAATCTTTAGGAATCATTTATACTGGAAATAATTTATGAATGGATTACATGAATCAAAACACGTTTCCCTGATCTGGCCGGTGTGGCTCAGTGGAAGAGCATCGACCTATGAGCCAGGAGGTCACTGTTCCATTCCCAGTCAGAGCACATGTCTGGATTACAGGCTCTATCTCCAGTAGGGGGCGTGCAGGAGGCAGCCAATCAATGATTCTTCCTCATCATTGATGTTTCTTCTCTCCCTCTCTCTTCCTCCTCACTGAAATAAATAAAAATATATATTAAAACAAAAACACATTTCCCTCATACTTTAAAAAAAATTTATTTTGAAAGATTTCACATTTACCAAAAAAAGTGTATAAAGAATACTACAATAAGCATTCACAAAGCCACTACTCAAATTAAGATCTAAACATTAGCAACACATTTGAAGCACCCTCTGTATTTCTTACCACTCTGGTCCAGCCATCCCCTTCTTGCCCCCCCCCCCCCACCATGAATTTAGTGCTAATAGTCTCTATGCATTTCTTTATCATTTCATACATTTGTGTCCATAAACAATATACAATTCTAAGTTGCATGTCTTGACCATATGTAAGTGGAATAATATTGTGTGTGTTTGCCCTGTGACTTGCTTTTTAGCTTAACACTCTAGTCTAGAAGCCATGCTTGTTGGCACATTGACTGTGGCTCATTCATTCTCACTGTTGTAGATTATTCCACTGGATGGACTTACCAAGTTGATTTACATTCTCTTGTTGATAGAAACTCGGCTGCTCTCGCTTTTCACTATTAAAACACCCCTGCTATGAAAAGTCTTTCATTTGTCTACAGTGTACATGGGAGCACTCTCCGAGGCATTAACATAGGAGTGGAATTGTTCGGCGTTGAGGTGTTAGCCTCTTTCATCTTCATGCTATTGATTTTTCCCATCCATAAACATGATCAATCTCTCCATTTAAGTCTAATATTATGTCTTTGAATAATTTTGTAATTTTACCCATAACTGGCTTGCATACATCTTGTTTAATTTATTCCTGGGTACTGTAGTGTTTCTATCGCTATCATAAGTGGGTGCCCGTCTATAGGAGTGCAATTACTTTTTATATACTGATCTTATAAGAGCATGCATGCTGATCTCACTTATTAATTCTAATGATTTTTCAGTGGAGTCTTTGGCGTTTCCTCTGTAGATAATCATCTTATCACATCATTTTAGTTTCTGTCTTTCTAATCCTCACAACCAGCGTTGACAACACTGGCCTCTTAGGCAGCCTCTACTTCTCCCGCTTCCTAGTTAGCAGAATCCAAACTATTCCCTCCGCTGAAAATACTCAGCCCACGAGTCTCGCAGCTGGGAGAGGGGGCAGGCATGAGAAACAGTTCTGGCCAATGGATATAGGTTTAATCCTTGGAGGCGAAGGCCTTTCTTTTTTCTTTTTCTTTTTTTAAACATTTGTATTGATTTCAGAAAGAAAGGGAGAGGGAGAGAGAGATAGAAACATCAGTGATGAGAGAAGCATCGATTGGCTGCCTCGTGCACGCCCCACACTGGGAATCGAGCAGGCAACCCGGGCATGTGCCCTGACCAGGAAGTAAACCGTAACCTCCTGGTTCATAGGTTGACATACAACCACTGAGCCACGTCAGACGGGCTGAAGGCATTTCTTAAGTAAAAGACCAAGCTTTGAAATGGAAAGGGCTCTGGGTGGGGCTCCCCTATTCACACTGGGGTGCAGACATAGGGCAGCACCAGTTGGAAACTGCTTTGCATTCCTTTCTCACCTTCAGATTTCCTGGATGGCCACCCCCATGTGGTCACAAGATGGCCACCACAAGATGGCCAGCAGGGGAGGGCAGTTAGGGGCGATCGGGCTTGCAGGATAGGGCAGTTGGGGGTGACCGGGCTGTCAGAAGAGGGCAGTTGGAGGGGGGACCAAGCCTGTAGGCCACGTGGGCTACATAAATTTGAACTTATGAGCAGACTAACTGTTGCTGGGAATTCTCTGGGCGAACCATTTTATCAAGAACAGGACAGACTATGTACTTTTCATCTCTCTCTCTCTCTTTTTAAATATATATTTTTTTATTTCAGAGAGAAAGGGAGAGGGAGAGATAGATAGAAACATCAATGATGAGAGAGAATCATTGATCGGCTGCCGCCTGCACGCCCCTTACTGGGGATCGAGCCCGCAACCTGGGTATATGCCCTGACCAGGAATCAAACTGTGACCTTCTGGTTCATAGGTAGATGCTCAACCACTGGGCCATGCCGGTCGGGCCATCTCCTGTTGACAATAAGTAAATTTCTCCCCATAACCCATAGCCGTTCAAGAATGGCAATAGTTTCACTTCCCACCTCTGGCAGGTCCAAGGCCTGCATCCTGTCTCCCCTGAGAACCAAGCCTCCTGGGCCCACAGGTTGCCAATGTTCTCAACAGCCATGGCTCAGCCCCGCTCACCACTCTGGTTTTCAGCCTCTTTATTTTCAGTCCTTGGAAATTTCCCTTCCCTTTTTGCAAACTCAGTGAAGCATCTGAGAGGAGATTTGTTCTGTTTTGTCCTGTATTTCTAGATATTTTCTCCTGGAAGAGTTTTCAGATTGGAAATGGCAGTCCCATCTGCTGTTCATTTAGTTCATGGTTCGGTCGACAAAATCCATACGTGTGCACACCTGTCCTAGGGCACATCCCTGGCATGGCTGGAGCTACGCTCACTCAACACGTTTACTCGTGCTGACGATCTGGATACGTCAAATCAGGTGAAACAGGCAAACCAGTTCTCTACGCTTGTGGAACTGACGTTTAATGGGAAGATACAATAAGTAAGGAAACAGACAAACAGGAAGACTTGAGAGAGGGAGAAATGCTAGGAGGAAAATTAAACAGAGTGATGCAAGAGAGAATGGAATGGGACGAAGCATCAGCTAAGGTAATTAAGACGTTTGACCTGAGGCCTGAGGCCCAGGGACCGGCCAGGTACAGATCTGGGGGCAAAGGTTCCAGCTGGACAGATCAGATGCCAATACCTGAGGCCACAAAAATGTTGGCTTGTGTTTGCAAGGATGGAGGGAGCAAACATTGTGTGTTTCTTCATTTTCTATTTTGTTTCCTTCAAGAGCCAACGGTGGGTATAACTTATTCTTTCTGCTTGAAGAGATGTCTAATTTAGGCTGGGGAAATTGTAGGCTTTTTTTTTTTCTTCTTTTTTTTCTAGAATAAGTTCATTAGCAGCAGCCAAAACATGAATAAGCTACGTTCCCTTGAGCTCATTTTGGGTAAGATAACAAAAGAAATGTAATCCTGGGTAGAGGTAGATCTGTTATCAAAACCCAGGGACGGGGTGTTACCCTCCAGAGAACACAGCCCAGGGCCATGGGCCGAGACGAGGTCTCCTTGTTTCCCGCGATGCTGGCGGAGGGAGCCTGGCTGCCGCTTGTCCACATTCACTGTTTTCCCGGCGCCAAGCGAGGGGAGCCTGGGTGAATGGGCTGAGCCGGAGAGGGCCACAGAGAGACGCACAGCTTGAGCTGGGCCTTGATGGACGAGGTTGACGGAGGCTGATGGAGGGTGAACGTTCAGGAGATGGGGAGAGACTGATGCTCCATCCCATGTGACGGCACAGCTTGGGAAAGAAGCAGAATGAAGGTGGCAGGTGGGGGGACCAGGACTGCTGGCCTCTGGCCTCACCACGTACAAGCCCTGTAGCCTCCGGCAGCTCCCCTGTCTCTGGACCTAGACTCCCCTGTCCTTATCCTGTCACAATGGCTTCCCTCCTTCTCTTCCTGTGCCCCGTGGCCATCACCTCTGACCCACCACCCAGCTGGTCAGCTTCCTCTAGTGAGGCCATCACGACAAGGACTCCCTCCTGGGGGTGTTGGCATGAAATGAAATCATTACCATGAGGTGCTTGTCACTTGCCGGTTTCTAAACAAACCTTAGCCAAGATGGCGGTATGGTCACTGTATGTCCCAGGTGCAGGATACGTTTGCTGGGAGAAGCCCGTGTCTAGGCTGAGGGGAGGATGGTGGTACCTCACTCTGCCGGGCCCTGTGGGCCTTGCGAGGGCTTGGAGTCCTGCCCTAACGCCAGCGCACACACTCTCTCGGCCCGACTCGCCAGACACCCCCCTCCTCAGATAAAGACTGAAATGTCCCAGCTGGGCCGCCCCCAAGCCGAGGGGCGGTGGCCCCTTCCCTCGCCAGTTCTCTTGAACCCACCTCTCCCGCCCCGCTCCGTCAGGATGCTGCCTCATCTCTCCAGCAGCGCCTCTGACCTGCCATCCTCTCCTCCTCACCTCCGTCCTTCCCGAGCCTTCCCTCCCCATCATTCTGCTTCGCTCCCTCTTCTCTGCCCCACTGGAAATATCGCTTCATTCAGCAACTGTGCTGGTTACCGTCTGAAATGCAGATAGGTGAACATTCATCTGAATGTCCATTTACACGAAATATATTAGGCACATAAACACAGAAGGCCCCATGGGTCTTGGCTCCATCAGCCCATTATTCTTCTGCCCCTTGATAACGGACATCAGACCCATCACCAAGTCAGTGTTCAGCAAACCCACGTGGGCCTCACTCGCTGGTCCCGCCCACACTTGTCATTACGGGAGGCCACTGATGAGGAGCGATTGCCCACGGCCGTTCTTGTAAAACTGTGCACAGCTCTCTGGACCGGGAGGAATAAAATCAAACCCCTGCAGAGGATTGGGGGCATCTCGATCGGTGCCGCTGGGCTCAGCACAAACCTGATATTCCGCAAAGATGCTAAGTTCCGCTCAGTCTGCGTGTGCACGGTGCCTGGTACAAAGGCACTCAGCACACGTCTGCTGGCTGGTGGGTCACAAATCACAAAGCACCGCGATGGCCATGGATGTGGAGTTATGTGGTGCGAGCCTCGGTTTCTTTCTAAGTCAGGGCCTGCCATGCTTTAACAGTGGCCTAAGTTCAGAGACGTCAGTCAGAGGGGGTGTCATTAGATGGAGAGATTCTCAGGCCCGGCCAGTGTGGCTCAGGGGTTGAGCGTCAACCTATGAACCAGGAGGTCATGGTTTGATTCCAGGTCAGGGCCCGTGCCCAGGTTACAGGCTTGATCCCCGGTAGGGGGCGTGCAGGAGGCAGCTGATCCATGATTCTCTCTCATCATTGATTTCTCTCTCTCTCTCTCCCTCTCCGTTCCTCTCTGAAATCAATAAAGATATGTATGTTTTTAAAAAGAGAAAGATTCTCAGGTTTGAGGCATCTAAGCCGGGTCCTTGCACTTAAATCCCAGCAGAAAGGACAGAGCTTTTCCCTGGTGATGCTGAACCACAGAGAGGGGATGACCAAGGAGGACAGTGCCAGGGCTGAGCCTGGAACCCGCGTCTCTCCCTCACCCCAGGGACACGAAAGCAGGCTGACACTAAAGTTTCTTCTCTGCTCATTACCCGCAGAAGACATTGAAAGGGGTGTCTCCCCTCCTTTTCCTTTCCATTCTTGTTTTCTCTCCCCACCCCCTCAATCTCTCTCTCTCTCTCTAATGCACCACTTGGTCTGAGTGCCCTTGACCAAGATTTCCAGGATTTGGTTCAAAGCTGAGAATCTGAATTATTCCTTTGATGCCTTCAAAATATAATTTACCCTTTAGAATACACCCGGTTTGGAATGATTTCAGCCCCAGAAACGGGACAGGAGTTTCTCAAAGTTGGCAGCATTTCTCCCATGGCCACCCGCCCCTGGCACCCTCTTGCCCTAGCGTGTGGGTGGTTCTGTCACAGTCTGGGGCTGGCGGGCAGAGGCCTCTTGGCGGGGGGGGGGGGGGGGGGGGGGGTTGTAAGTCCTGTGCAGAGAGCAGAGCGAGCTGCCAGGAGGAGAGCTGGGCTCTGCCTCCTGGAGCCCAGGTCCCATCTCAGCCTCTGCACATGCTGCCTCCCCTTCCAGCCCCTGGCTGCTCAGGTTTCCAAGGGCACAGTGTGCCAACCTGAAGCGGCAACGTGGGGGTTACCAGGGAAACCACTCCCTGTTGTTTTCTGGTGGAAACTGGCGGTTGGTGTGCCGCAGCTGAGTCTGGAGGAGTCGGGGGCATATTTAAAGGGGGTTCTCCCTTCACAAAAGCTTGAAGGGCGCCCCAGGAACGTCTCCGTGCATGACTGGGCATGAGCATCCCAGGGAGACGCTGGAGCTGGGACGGCCGGACGAGGGAGAATAACAGTGATAGTAAAATACAAATTAGAATTTCCGTCCATTTAAAAAAATGTATTCTCTAATTTAAGCTCAGTGGGAGGTCACCAACTCACCTGGCCCTGGGGTCAGTCCAGGCTGGTGTGAGACCGTAAGGCTGGTGGGCAGGGGCAGCTGGGACCCCCACACCCCACCAGGGAGGCAGCTGAGGCTCAGCCTCAGGTGGCCGTGCCCACCAGCACCACAGTGTTCAGGCCGAGGGGAAGCTGACAATGCAGATTTTTATACGGACTCACCTGATGCTTAAAACTTGGTACCTAATTCAAAACCACGTTTACCCGTGCAGTGCAAGTGTAAGCTAACATGACCTTCAGGGCCAGCCCTCAGGCACCAGTTTATCACCTTGGCCTTGGAACTCTATGTGGGCCAGGGGACGACCTCCACTGTCCAGATGGGAAGGCTCAGTCTCAGAGTGCTCCTGCGGCCGGCCCAGGGCCACGCGCCAGAGCAGGGGCCACCTCAGGGCTCGGCAGGCAGCTTTCTCCGGGCTTTGGGGATCACCTGAACCCCCTCTCCTGGACTTGGGGCCCCCAAGTGCCACAGGTTAGCACCACCACCCATGGATGGTGAACAACTCAAACCCAAGCCCCACCTCCCACCGCTGGGCGAGACCAGAGGCGCTCTGGTGGGTACATGGGACTCGCCGGCAAAGTTTTGTTTTGTTGGTTTGTTTTTGTTTGTTTGTTTGTTTTGGTTTTTTATTGTTTTCAGAGAGGAAGGAAGAAACATCAATGATGAGAATCATTGATTGGCTGCCTCCTGCATGCCCCGCACTGGGGATCGAGCCTGCAACCCAGGCATGTGCCCTGACCAGTAATCGAACCATAACCTTCTGGTTCATAGGTCGGTGCTCAATCACTGAGCCACACCAGCCAGGCCACAGCAACAGATTTTTTTGCTCAGCAGTGCCTGGGCCTCATCTCTGGGAATTCTGTGATTGTCTGGAGTAGGTCCCAGGCCCTGGTGTGTTTTTTAAAGCTTCCCCCTCTGATTCTCATGCAGGCCCTTGTTTGAGCACCAAATCCAAGCATCTGGGAATAAGAGGAGGTAGAAGACTAATCAGGAGACTAGTAATGGAGCCAGGCTGACCTGGGTTCAAGTCCTGGCACTGCCCTGCCCTGGCCAAGGAAGTTGGGGAAGTGGCTCAGGTCTGAGTCCCGGTGTCCACTACTCTATAAAGAGCAGCAGTCACCACTGCAATGGGCATTTGTGATGGGCATGTGGTGATCCGTGGAGACAAGTGGGACGTGGCAGGCAGGAGCGGTCAGTAAGGGCAGCCTTCAGCCGGGACAGCCTCTGGCCACAGCCACAGCCACACAGGACACAGGGCAGCGAACTGGGCAGAGTCGGGGCTGGGCTGACATCCCTGTATCACTGGGCACACGCACTAATGTCCATTCACAGCTGAGCCAGGCAGCCCTGGGGCCCAGGCCCAGAGGAGGGCAGAGGCCCTGGGTGGGAGGGGCGTGTCTCAGTACCTCCCTGTCCACGTCCCTCTCCTTCAGCCCGCAGCAGCCGCCTGCAGGGGAAGCTACCCACGTCCCTGTCCCCTCTGAGACGTTCGAAAGCCACGTCCTTCCACCACCGCATCCTCCCAACTCTTGGAAGAGATACGATCTGAAGGAGACAAAGGCTATTGGGAGGAAAGCATCTTAGGAATATTAATCCGGTCAGTACTCCAGGTCTCTGCAAAGATCTGTGTAGTGGAGTCCACGTTTTCATGAGCAAGGTAATCCCCTGCCATTAGATTAAAGCTGCCATCTCCTGTCTAAATGGACTCCCCTGAGAGACCTCCCCGCCCCGCTCCCCCAGCCCTCTCAGCCGCAGCCAGAACAGGCCATTATGAGCAGTCGGTTATTCACACATAAGCTCTGAGTCACCAGCCAGCCCCGAACTGCGCAAACCAAAATGTTGCTCCTTCCAATGCACCTAATGGGGAAGACCAGCTCCCCGCCCCCAGCCTGGGCTTACCTTTCTTCCAAAGAACAGGAGGTTCATGGCCCTCGTTATAACCATGGAGACAGTGTCATTAAATGTCTCCACGAGTCGTGGGGTTGGGTCTCTGACCGGCCCTCATAACTGGTAAGTGCAATTTCCCTGTGCCCTTCCCCAAGGATGGGATCCCCTTTGCCTTCCCCCAAAGACGGGGTCCCCTTTGCCTTTAGCAATTGAATGGGCATGGAGCTTGCATGCCAATCTGCAGGCACAGAGCCTCACACTGAGCAAACCTGTGGCTGCCTTGTCCGCACCTGCAGCCTTAGCACTTACACACTGTGGGCAGGGAACTCGGACTTTGAGCAATGCCAATGGAGCTCAGTGATCAAAACATGGAAGAATAGGCAAAGGGATCATTTAGCAATCCCTGGGGGCAATGATTTGCCGTGGACACATTTGCCTAAAAAAGGTATAAGTAGGCGATCCAAGTTTCTGCGATTGTGGTTCCTCGGTGCCTTTTACAGTTTGGTGAGGAATGCCTCCCTCCTAATAGCGCTGTAGGAAGTGGCTTGACTTTGGAGTGACATTGAGTTTGCACTGAAGATGCCTGGGGAAGGGGAGTATTTCCTGACATCCCCGGAGAGCTAAATGCTGTGGAGGAAAGCTGGGGCTGTAAGTCTTCAGTGGAGGAAAAAATGGGGATTTTTCTAGGGCATAGTAGAGCCATGTGCTTTATTTTATAAATAAAATAGCAGATAACTCAGCCACCAGATAACAGAATCCTGTTGAATTCTGCGTGAGTTCCAAGCATGTCAAGGACGGTCTGTCTGGCTCACTCCTGAGTCTGCAGGCCTCACCCAAGGTCAGACAATAGAGGGTGTTCTGTCCGTGTTTGCCGACCCGGGCATGTGTGCGGGATGGGGCAATGGGCCTGCCTCATGCTTAGGAGGTATCATATCTACGGAGACTAAAATGTGGCCTGGAAATGACTATGGAGGTGACCTTATGAATGGCTGCATCCCCAGCTCTTGCCGAAGAGCCTGGCGTTCGGTACATAGCTGGTTACAGGTTGCCTCCAGAACAGGAAGCCCGCAGCTGCATTAACTATAGAACTTGACTTCCATAGCCCCCGGCCTCCTATTGGAAGGGCACAAACAACTCAGCAGATTGAACCTGTGCTGGGCGGGAGACTCCAGACCGCGATGTCGGAGATGACAGCAGTCCCCCCCCCCCCCGCCCCCGCCCAACCCCCAGCCACGCCTTTGATAACACACTGACACGGGAGATGAAGTAACCTGTCTTATTTCCGAGGTGTACAGCCATGGGTCACCATAAAACACTGCCAGCCTCCCTTCAGGCGGCCTGGAGGGGGTGGGGACCGTCCTCGTACAACGTTCTGCATAGAAGGCCCAGCTCCTCTCTGTGAATGTGGAGGGCTTGTCCCCGGCTGTTCAGCAGAGATCCCACCTTAGGAGAAGTGCCATTTCATCATCTCGCCACACTCGGCACCAAAATGAGCCAGTTGTTGGGTTTGATCAAATAATTGAATTGATACTCCTCCCGTGGAAACTAGCCTTTAGGCCACTTCACAATGGACATTCCCTTCTGCTTAGACTACATTCCTCTTTCTAAGACCATTCTCTCTCCCCTCTGGATTCTCCCAGGATCCGGACCACCCAGAGAATTCTCCACCCAGAAAAAGCCTGCCTATCGTCCTTTAAAATCTCTGACTCCCTATCCCTGGGTGCTGGCACCATTTGGGGGCTCAGCCCAACTGGTATCCAGATGACCTAATCTATAATAATAAAAGGGTAATATGTGAATTAGACCAGATGTCCTTCCGGGCGTCATTCCGGAAGTCCTTTCAAAAGAAGCCAGGGTCAGAGGGAAGCCCATGCCGCTGCCGGGGGAAGGAAGGCCTACCCTTGCATGAATTTTCATGCATCAGGCCTCTAGTACATTTATAATCCCTTACCACTTCGGCCTGATGCGTTCCTCCTTCGGTGACCCTAACACCAATGACCAGCACAATTCAGAAGGTGACTAGACCAGCTGAGCACAGCCGCCAGGGACGGTAATGGGTTTGCTTCCGGAGCCGCCCAACCACCGAGAGGCAGGTACACAGCCTTCTTCTTGTTTTGACTTCATGTCACTCAACTGCCCCGAGGACCTTAGCAGGGATCAATGTTTGTTAAGAGATGCGAGGATGAGCTGTCCATGGGTTGGGGGGGGGGGGGGGATGGCTCCTCAAAGGGACCGCCTGTGAAACACCCAGAAGCTGGGGAGACTGAGGAGCTGGGAAGACTGATTTGCCCCTCAAAGGCACAGAATCGCTGACCAGATAAGTGGCACCATCTTCATCCTTTATGAGGTTGAGCATCCACTCCCTTGGGGACAGGGGACGACCACCATTCTACTTGATCAGCAAATACATTGAAGTCTCCCAGCTAATTTAGTGCTACCCAGGCTCCTGACTTCTAATTTGGAAAAGAGTGAATTCGTTGTGAGCAATTGCCTGGGAGTCAGATCCTCGGAGACCAAATCCCAACTGTAGGGAAGGGGAGGGGAACGGATATAAAGGACCTGGCGCGCTGAAGCAGGCGGGCTGGGCTGGCTTTGATTTGGCGAGTAACTGATGCTAGCTCTAATGTCGTCGACATGCTGTGGCTCGGCTCACCTGGATCCATTTAACTGTACAGAGCTCAGCAAACTCCCAGATTGGTTCTGAAAGTCCTGTCTCTTTCAAGGCAGTCACAGTGCCTGTGACCCGTCCCAGGAGATTCTCACTGACGTCCTAAGCCAATCCTGAAATCCTCAGATTTCCTGGCGGATTTTTCCTCCGTTGGGTGTTGAGTCTCCTGGAATGTCTGCAGATGCTCAGGAAAATGGTTTTCCCCTGTGTCTCATGAGTCCTGGAACAACGCCTGAGTCGTGCCAGCCTACTTCTGCTGGTGTTTAGTGAGCACCTACTACGTGTAAGGAAGCCTGCGTTTACTCTCCGATCCCTTACAGTGAATGTTTATTAATGGAAGAGCTTTCGTTCCTTCCACACGTCCAGGGCTTCCAGTGAGGCCCGCTGAAAGCAGGAGCAGGCTGTCTTCATGAGCGGCCAGCCAAATCCTCGATTGCACGGCACTCTGCAGTGTGTTTAGTTAAGACAACTCATCTCGGAGGGGATTTGTGGAAGACAGTGTTGTGGCTCATCGAAGAGGCCTTACAAGAGGCTCTTTGACCTGTCTATGAAGTGGCGGGCACGGGAGGGTCAGGGTGAGCTGGCGGATCAGAGGACAGAAGTGTACCCCAGAGATTCCAGTGCTGCTCCCCATGCACCAGGGCCTCCAGCAGTAGGGTCTCCCTATCTAGTGAGAACTTACCTACAGTTTGAATTCGAGCAGCCCTTTCAATGTGTAGCCAATCACAGGGGGTGCCTGGGGCCAGGTGACACCCCCACAGGCCTCCTTCATCACACACAGGAGTCATCTTGGAGCTTCTAAAATGCAGAGTCCCAGGCCCCACCACCAGAAATTCTACCTCCTGGTGGGATCTAGGAAGATGTAGGGATCCCAGTCAGGTGTTCTCCCAAGCCACACGTTGAGAATAATGATTCATAAGACGTTTCTATCATGATCTCTCTTCTAAACTCCTGGCTCCAAAAGCCAACATCTGTACCAAGCTGGCCCTATTGTGGTGACCCCGTCCCCATCCTGGGTTTGTCTCAATGGATGGCACCACCCCCACCCCCAGGCCTAAGCCAGAAGCCTGGCAGTCATTCTCAGTTCCTCATAACCCACAGCACGCAGGCCACGCTCTCCCCTTCTCGGCTCTCAGCAGCTCCAACCCCTGATCAGATCTCTTTGCTCGTCTGCATCTTCTTGACCTTACCTAGTTCCGCTGCATCATTTCTCAGCCTGATTATTGCAGGAGCTCCCGACTGCCCGCCTTATCTGGGGTTCCGTTTGCATATTTCTGTACAGCTACTAACATCATGCTTGGAAGTGCGAGTGTCGTTGTCATGCTGGCTCCAAATCTCAGCAAGTGGTTCGAACTCTTTAACGCGGTGCTGTGGTGCAATGCTGGCGTCCCCCTGAAATCCGTACGTTGAAATCCCAGTGCTCCATGTGATGCGAATAGGAGGCCCTCTGGGAGGTGCTCAGGTCATGAGGGTGCAGCTCTCCCAAATGGGATTAGTGTTCTTTTAACGGAGACCCCAGACTCCTGACAAACAGAGTCATGAGAAAATTAGTGGGTGTTGTCTTGAGCCCCTAAGTTTGTGGCCCTTGTTTCTAACAATAGAAAATAGAAACAGACTCGAAGGGGTCTCCCCAACTAAACTCTGTGCGGCTCAGCCACGTTAATTGTGGACCTACTGTGTGTCTTGCACTTCCGTAAACCCCGAGGAAACTGAGGCAGTTACATGTTATGTGGTAGCCAAGGGCGCCACGTTCATCTGGCACGGAGATCAGTCAATGAATGGCCGCTGAGTGAGGGAACAGCACACATGCCCAGGGGAGGGGATTCACGGGTATCTGCTCGTCCTAGACAAACTCTGACGCAGCCCCATCGCCTTTCTAAAGCCATCCCTTTACAGTGTGCTTTATTCCCCCTTCTTCTTCTGACTACATCCGGGTCTAATGCATGGGTCTTATGTAGCAGTAATTGTCGCAGATGGGGGATAGCATTTCGAAAATGTGATAGATATTACATTATACAGTCGTTTCGGAAGTCCTGATGTACAAAACCTTATTTCATACCAGTTTCCAATCTTACTTAAGCACAAAACTACCGCCACCCCCTTTTTACTGAAACACTCAGAGATACCCATCCTTGCCCAGCTTGGGAAGTTTTCCATCTGAAATCACAAGTCAGTGACACCCGGGATGTCCCATCAGCTAGGAGGGGACCGACAGCCGTGGTGACGGCAGCCAAAGGGGCGGGACCAGCGCAGAGCTGACTTCTCAAATCAGGATGCCCGTCTCGGGTTCCCCTGTCCCAGAGCCAGCTCACACCCCAAGTTCCGTTAACTGCGTTCCTTCATGCCTCTGCTTGTGTTTGTCTTCTTAACAGCTTTATTGGGGGATAACTTATAGACCATGAAATTCACCCATTTTAAGTGTACAATTCAAGTATGTTCTACATATTTACAGAAATGATGAAATCATTCCTATCTGATTTCAGATCATTGTCCTCCCCCCAGAGGAAACCTCAGAACCTTTTACTCCCATTCCCACCCCAGCCCCCCACCCCCAGGCACCCACTGACCTACTTCTTATCTCTCTGGTTTCACCGATTCTGGACATTTCATTCAAGCAGGTAGCGTGGTGGGTGTTGTTTTGTGCTTGAATTCTTTCATTGAGCAAGATGTTACTCATATTGTAGCCAGTACTTTGTATCTTTTTACTGCCAAGTAGTAGTCCATTGTGTGGACACACCACATTGTATTGACCCATTCATCAGCTGGTGGACAGTGGGCTGTTTCCACCTTCTGGCCATTGTGAACAATGCTGTTGGGAACATTCACCTCCAGGCTTGGTGTGGACATAGGTTTGCGTTACTCCAGGGCGGATGTATACCTAGAAGTGGAATTCCGCGTCACGTGGCACATCTGTTTAACATCTCGAGTGATTGCCAAACTGGTTTCCCAAAGGGCTGCAGCATCCTCCTCCCAACCGGCAGCCTGTGAAGGTTCCAGTGTCTCCACAATGCCTCTGTTCTGTGACCAGCCCCCCTGGGCTTCCCCACCCGTCACTCCTGAGCTCGGAGTCCTTGCCCACCTACCTGGCCCCACCCCAGCCTCTCCCTGTGCTCCGTACCCTCGGAACTCTCACCTCTAACCAGCTTCTGGTGCATGAATGAGTTTGCTAAGGCCTGACCTCCCCTGAGTGATCCCCCACCAACTCTACTACTGCCCAAGGGCTATGCATGACAGAAGTCCTTCACTCGGATTTCTTCTTTTCTGTTTTACAAACCGAGACTAACTCTAGCCTTGCCAAACGTACAGAGAATTCAAAACTAAGAACTGTGAACACGATCAATTTTTCACAACGTTTTTGCTTCCTTTTTTCTTTTTTCCCTAACTACTATTGAGGAATAAAATTCGGTCTAGAGTTAAAAGACTTGGCACAATACCACCTTGGTGCAATAAGCACACCAAAGAGAAAGAAACGAGTTATTATTGCCCATGATTGTGGGCATTGAAAGTCTGTCCTCTGCTCCCTGAATCTGCTCTGCAGAAACTGCCAAGGACTCCTACACCCCTGCTTTTGCCTTAGCCTAATTCAGTGAGATGGGCCCTTTGGGGGGTTAATCTCTCTTGGCGAAGCTGGTCTGCGTGCCCCCTGGGAGATCAATGGCTGGGCGCACCTATGCTACGTGAGCCCGCCAGGAGTCTTCGGGCAGACTGGTGGGAGGCTGAGGCAGCGCGTGGGAGCAGAGACCTCCCCTCCCATAGAGGCAGCCACTGCTTTGCATCCCTTTGTGCTGCTTGAATGGGGAGCACCGCGGGCTGTGAGAATCCAGGCCAGGGAGCACCTCCCCTCCACCAGGTCCCACGGGGATTTACCTTTGATCAAATGATCCGTCCCTCCGACCTGCTGGCACTGGTGGCTGGAGCTAAGCAACGAGGAAGCAGAAAAGGAGAAGCACTTGCCGCCAGTTGGCACCAGAGAGCACCTGGCAGTGAACACAATGTAAGGACCCTGGAATTGAACCCAGAGCCGGCCCGCTCCTGTGCAAAGGCCTAGGGGGACATGATTCTCATTTCTCCTCCGGGGAAGCCTGCTGGTGGGACAGGGCCCAGCCAGGGCTCTGGGAAGGCCACGCCCTGCAGCTTCCAGAAGGTCCCTCTTCCGTCCTTCCCACAGCTCTCTGTGACCATCCCCTAGGAGGCAGGCCACATCACTTTCTCTCTGTGACCAGCCCCGAGGAGGCAGGCCACGTCACTTTCTCTCTGTGACCAGCCCCTAGGAGGCAGGCCACGTCACTTTCTCTCTGTGACCAGCCCCGAGGAGGCAGGCCACGTCACTTTCTCTCTGTGATCAGCCCCTAGGAGGCAGGCCACGTCACTTTCTCTCTGTGATCAGCCCCTAGGAGGCAGGCCACGTCACTTTCTCTCTGTGACCAGCCCCTAGGAGGCAGGCCACGTCACTTTCTCTCTGTGACCAGCCCCTAGGAGGCAGGCCACGTCACTTTCTCTCTGTGACCAGCCCCTAGGAGGCAGGCCACGTCACTTTCTCTCTGTGACCAGCCCCTAGGAGGCAGGCCACGTCACTTTCTCTCTGTGACCATCCCCGAGGAGGCAGGCCACGTCACTTTCTCTCTGTGACCATCCCCGAGGAGGCAGGCCACGTCACTTTCTCTCTGTGACCATCCCCGAGGAGGCAGGCCACGTCACTTTCTCTCTGTGACCATCCCCGAGGAGGCAGGCCACGTCACTTTCTCTCTGTGACCAGCCCCTGGGAGGCAGGCCACGTCACTTTTGTCGTTCACTGGACGGCTGGATGGGAAATGTATGAATAACTCAGTCTGCAGCATTGGACATGCAAACATGGCATTCCAGGTTATTTCAATGGCGGCCAACGGAACGTTAGGGGCTTTGCATTTCTTGATGCAGAGTAGGGATGCATGGGACAAAGGCTGTGCATTCACCGGGCCCGCCATCAGCCCAAGGGGCCCCGGGCGGTGCTGGCACCAGGTCAGACACAGGGGATGGAGCGAAAGGGCTGCACAGTCTCCGCTCCTAGAGCCTTCCTCGGCGAGAAGGGCTCAGGGCTTCTAAAGGGTTTCCTTTTCACCTAGTCCCCCGTAGGAGACTCTCTGTGCCACTTCCCTGTCCCCACACCTCTGGTCTGTGTGACTTTGGGCCTCAGCTCAGGCCTGGGAAGCGAGAACAGAGAGGTTTCCAATGCATTCACCTCCTGGCCTCTTGTCCCGGCCAGCAGCTCAGTCACAGGAGCCTATTCCTGCGGCTCATGCCGCCACTGCCCACGACCGGGCGGAGCGTGTACAGCCTTTAAGAAGTGTGCAAACTGCATCTGTGACTTCCTTGGTGCAACTGAGTGCCCCTGCTCTGGGACGAAAAAAATGGGGAGAACTGGAGATGCCAAGGGTGGCAAGAATCAGTAATCCCTGCCTGGACTCTTATTTATGTATGTCAGCGTGTGCACTTTCTAGATGAAGCATTTATGCAAGCATTCAGTGCTAACTGTATACCTAGCACTCTTCTGGGCACTGTTGGATGGAGACACCGAAGAAATCGAGAAGGTGCTCCCTGTCCTGCAGAAAGCCCGTGTGCTACCTGGAGAAACCCTGCAGAAGCAGTGATGTAACAGACCAGAAATGTTAACAGACCAGCTCAAGTGCTGTAGAAGCAGTGATGTAACAGACCAGAAATGTAACAGACGGCTCAAGTGCCCATCAGCATCAGCCTGTACGACCTATTTCATGAGTGAGAAGCAGTCCACTTCTGATTCATTAACTTCCTCTCGGTGGGGTCAGTAAACCCACTTCTCCCAGAGCCTCCCACACGCTGCCTTTGAGCCCCCGCGTGTGTTTAGGGAAATTTGGCTGAACAATTTCGAATATTGCAGAGTGCGCTCATCAAAAAGAAATTAAAGCTTTGTAAAAAGCCAAGTACATTTTCAGGACTCTACTTGAGGCTTTCCCGTAAACCTGTTTTCTGCAAAATGGAAGCATTAGAAATACTCTTAAACCCAAACTAAATGAGTACAGGTCAGAACTCAAGGCAAGCCAAGTGCAAGGATATTATAAACCTGGCAAACAACATTCTCACGGTCTGTCTATACGATTTTTAAACTTGAGTTTACCAGTGCATTTTCCACCTAAGATTACCACTTTTGGGGATGGAGAAAAAAGGAGATATTCAGGCCCCTGCAACTAGTACTTGAAACAGGAAACATCTCAATTAAGAGAAGATACCTTCATTAAGACAATATATTATTGATACCAGAGGTGGCTCAGAGCTCTGGTTCTCTCTGGGTCCAACCATTCCTGTTGGTCTCATGGATTTTCCTCTAAAAATGTCTATTCTTATTCCAAGTAGCTGTGATTCCATGACCTAAAGTTTCCCATGGACAGCTCTAGGGTGTGCATCTCAAACACTGGAAAGAGGCTCTGGAGAGTTTTCTATTCGGGGAAAAATAAATGTGAATGCTAACTAGGATGGGAACAAGTCACCACCTGGCTGTGTGACTCCAGGCAAGTCCATTGCCTCCTCTGGCCTTGGTTTCTTCACTTACAGCACAAGGAAGCTGCAGTCTACGCTGCCTCCCGGCACTTCATCCACAGCCGTGAGACAGAGTTCTCTTTCGTACAGATCCAGACAAGTTATCTCTGTCCACACGGAGCCTTGCCTTCGTTCATCCATCATGCACTGAGCACCTACTGTGGGCAGGGCTGGAGGCTGAGGTACCAAGGGTGCAAAGGTGAGGGGAGACTCCTTCCTAGTCGAGGAAGCTGACAGTTACAGGGCACAGGAGGAAGTGCCCTGATGCAAAGGCTTCTGGGATGCTCTGGGAGAACGGGTCGGGGCTTCCTCTGAGTGCACAGGGGAGGAGGGGGGAGGGGCGGGAGACGGGTCGGGGCTTTCTCTGAGTGCACAGGGGAGGAGGGGGGAGGGGCGGGAGATGCCCAGGTGAGGGCCCTGGCAGAGCCAACAGCAGGTGGAAAGATGCAGGCAGGTGAGCAATTAGCAGACAGAGACAGGGACTGGGTCCTCATGGGCCCTCTATGCCATAAAGGAGTTTGGGTGTCTCCTTAAAGATAGTGAGTATCCGTAGAAGAGGTTAAGCAAAAGAAAGCACTGATTAAACCATAGCCCCTGCAGGCCACTCTGGCAGCAGGATGGAATTTCGGTTGTTTGGGGGAGGGGCAAGACTGGAAGATGTGGTCAGGGGACCAGTGAGGAAGCTGTTGCCCAAATCTAAGTGACAAGGGGACAGGTAACCAGTACCTGACCTAGGCCAGTGGCTGTGGTCCAGTAGAGGAGGGGGCAGAACTGAAGGACACTCAGGAGGCAGGATCTTAAAGAGCTAGTAATACATCGTTGAGAGTTCAGGTTGTTCTCCGACCCCACGGATAATGGTTTTTCAAGCCTCCAAATAAAGCTACTAACTCGTTGTCCACTATGTGTCACTTCTAGCCTGCAAGCCTGTGAGGTGAGGGGGGGCAATGTCTACGCCTTCCTTGTCCAATGTTGTATCTCTAGGACTTAGCATGTGCCTGGCACAGCGATGGATGACAACTCATTCCTTAGGTGAACATGTGGTGGGTGGGTGGGCATTTCTCTTTTCAGATATTAAGGTGGTTAATCTTTTTTTTTTTTTTTGAGTTGGGTCTGGGCAGCGACTGGATCTGGCACACCAAGACCTGTAGGGGCCACCCCAGCCCTCCCACCCAGGCCCACTGTCTCAAGAACCAGTCAGCTCTGCTTTCTTTAAAACCATTTACTTCCAAACTTTAATTCAGCAAAGGTCTGTGTGAGAGGATGGGGGACCCCCAGAGTAAGAAGGAAGCTGTGGCCTAGCTGGCCAGGGGCGGGCCCAGGGTTACTTCAGGTCAACAGGTCCTGCTGGTGGGCAAGAGCAGAGTTTATCTGCATGGAGTTGTGTGATTCCAGCAATGGTCCAAGGGGAGGCCAGCTCCAAGTGACCTGGCCAGGGATGGAGGTGCTTATCTTCAACATGGGGGGAGTCAGCAGAGGCTCAGTGAGGTGCCCAGTGCCGGACTCCCATAGACAAAGAGCAGGGGACTGGTTTCAGTGGGCAGAGGAATGGTGGAGTTGGTTTGCTAAGACCAAGGCTTTGGCCTTCTACTGTCCCCAGGGTGGGGGCCCTGGGTAGAGGGACCCAATCCCCAGGCCAGAGCTGTTTGGTCCTGAGTCAAGCTTCCAGAGCTTGACGTCTGAGAGGCTCTGGCCAGTGGGTTTGGGCCCCGGATTTAAGGCATCAGAAGGCAGGGGGACTGTGGCAGGGAGCAGGGCACCCAGAGCTGGAGTACAGGCCAGACTGGGCAGGCAGGGGCAGGAGGTAGCCATGCCTGCAACAGACATGAGAAAAAGAGAAAAGAGCCGAGCCATTTCAAACCGAAGAGTGTGGAATGGAGGCCCAGACATGTTCAAACTTGCAGGTATAAGACCTGGGGGTCGTCCTGGATTGTTTAAAAAATAATAAAAATTAGAAAAGGAAACAAAAGTCAATTGTCAAAGTTAAAAAAGGGGGATAGTCCCTGATCCTCACGGGAGGTCAGGGAATAAGGTGGTTAATCTTTGACAATTCAGCATTCTTACTGGAGGCAGCCCATTTAGCAGTGGTAGGGATATGAGCTCTTGACTTGAGTTGAGAGATGAACATGATGAGTCCCTACCCTTCTCCAATGATCTGTGTGACTCGAATACGTCACTAAACCTCTCTGAGCCTTAGTTTCCTCATCAGTAACATGGAGGTGATATTAGTATTGGACCTCACAGGTGGTGGTGAGCACTAAATGAGGTTATCCATGACAAAACCTGAGCAGAGTGTCTGACACAAAATAAACACTTAATAGATGCAAGTTAGAAGGCTAACTGGAAGGCTGGAAGGATGGGGGGAGGGGATGGATGATGAATAAATGGATGGATAGATGAATAAATGGATGGATTGTGAGTGGCAGTGGATGGGTAGGAGGGTGGATGGATGGATGGATGGATGGAGGGGAGAGAGGTGGGATGGATGGATGGATGGATGGATGGATGGATGGATGGATGGAAGTGTGAGTGGGTGGGTGGGTGGGTGGATGGATGAATGGATGGATGGATGGAAGTGTGAGTGGGTGGGTGGGTAGGTGGGTGGGTGGATGGATGAATGGATGGATGGATGGAAGTGTGAGTGGGTGGGTGGGTGGATGGATGAATGGATGGATGGAAGTGTGAGTGGGTGGGTGGGTGGATGGATGAATGGATGGATGGATGGAAGTGTGAGTGGGTGGGTGGGTGGATGGATGAATGGATGGATGGATGGATGGATGGATGGATGGATGGATGGATGGATGGATGGAAGTGTGAGTGGGTGGGTGGGTGGATGGATGGATGGATGGATGGATGGATGGAAGTGTGAGTGGGTGGGTGGGTGGGTGGGTGGATGGATGGATGGATGGATGGATGGATGGATGGATGGATGGAAGTGTGAGTGGGTGGGTGGGTGGGTGGGTGGATGGATGAATGGATTGTGAGTGGATGAGTAGATGACTGGGTGGGGGGATGAAAGCATATGTTAATGGATGTGTAGATGCATTGATGATGGATGAGTGGACAAATGAAAGGAACAGTCTGAAGGGGATGTATCTATCAGGTCATGACCTTCCAGACCACCCTCAATCCCATTTTGTGGGCATCTGTTTAATTAAGTTGCTTAGTCTGAAAACTTAAGAAGCCACCTGGTCTTGGTTTCTTTGAAAGTCTGATGGCCTGCTGCCACTGAATGCGGAAGATTTAAGTTCTTATTTTAGGTTCTGTCTAGACACCTCTCTAAATAGGAACTCCATGCTAATCCGCAGGTGTTGCTTATGATCAGGTATTTCTAAATAGTATCTGGTGCATTACCAAAAAAAAAAATAAACTAAAAAATCCAAGGGCAAACAATAACTGATTGAGGCCAAAATCTCCAATGGGCAGATTTCTAGTCGATTTGTCCACTCCTCCCATCGCCGGGTTCCTGCCTATACCCCACCCAATTACTGGCAAATAAAATATTCATACTCAGTGTAATTAATTAAATGCATTTTTCCTAAATAACTTAAGAACTGGTAAATAGGACCTCCCCTTGGTAGTTTGGAGATGCAGCTACTAGTGCCGCTGATTAAAATGTGGCCCGGATCTGGCTGGAAATGAGTGTGTAATGGATGGGAGCACTTTCCCAATGTTTCTTTTAAGGTTTGTCAAATCATATCCTACTGATGTTACTAACCCCCTTTAATCAGTAAGTATAAAAATTCATCCGAGGGCATAAAATATATCTGACAACGGCATACATCAAATCCCAAACTGGGCGTTCAAAATAAATTGTATCGAGATTTTGTCACAATCATTGATTTCTGCTTTTCAAGCTGGTTTCTAAGGCAGCCACATAAAAGTTAAATACAAGCTATCTATGGGCTCATTGGATTGCGGTAATTCATTAAGCCAACAGTGGCTTTAATAAATCTGAGCATAAAGATTGCTTCCACAGACACCCTCCGCTTGGAAATGTGCCACCAATCAAACAGGGTGGCAAACCTAATCTCATTGGCACGCAGGGGAGGTGAGAAGTAGCTTTGGAAGGTGGCTATGGGTTGACTTCCAAGGGTGGCATTGGACGTCAGAGGTGACCTCGGGTCACGGAGGACATGAGAGCCGCTGCGGCACCAACGCCTCCGCAGCGAGTGGTGAACATTTGGGCAGTGCTGGTGTGGGCTACCTAAACAAAGCTGGCTTTAGTCTTAAACCTGAGCCCATGTATTGAGTGATCTTTGATTCCATTGATTGATTCATTGATTTCCCCCATTGTGGTGGTCACTTCCCAAGGATGGTGATCATCATTAGCTTTCTGGGCAATGTTCAAAGCATTTTCCCATCCAGTGATTATTATCATCCCCATTTTACAGATAAGAAAACTAAAGTTTAGGAAGCAAAGTGATTTTCCTGAGGTCTCCCAGCTGACAGAGCTGGGGCCCGTAGCCTGTCACAAGGTCAGGCTCTAGGTGAAATCCCACCTTTCTGACACACTGGCTCCGTGTCCTTGTTGGGGAGGTTATTCAACCTTTCAAAAACCTCAGTTTTCTCAGATAATGAGAGTAGATATCCCCTACTTGGGGGATTTATGAACTCCGACAGATCAGATGCATAATGAGTGCTTAATGCATATTCGCTGTTATTCATAGAGAATACGAGGTTGTATCAAAAACAAAAACCAGCCTTGCTGGGTTTGTTCAGTAGGTAGAGTGTCAGCCCTCGGACCAAAGGGTAGTGGGTTTGATTTCCGGTCAGGGCACATACTTCAGTTACAGGTTTCCCAGCCCCGGTAGGGGACACATGGGGGATGCAACCAATCAATGTTTCTCTCTCACATCGATCCCTCTCTCCCTCCTTCCTCCCTTTTACTCTCTCTAGAAGTCAATGGAAATTATATCCTCAGGTGAGGATTAAAAACAAACAAAAAACCAGCCTGATTAGTGTGACTCAGTGGTTGAGCATCGACCTATGAATCAGAAGGTCACGGTTCGATTCCAGGTCAGGGCACATGCCCACATTTCCAGCTCCATCCCCAGTAGAGGGCATGCAGGAGGAATCTGATCAATGATTCTCTCTTATCATTGACATTTCTATCTCCCTCTCCCTTCCTCTCTCTGAAACAAAAACAAAGACAAAAAAAACAATTGGACAAGGCCTGGACAGTAACTAAGGGGAATTTCAAGTTCCATTTCATGCTCCTGGTGGAAACCCTCACTGGTGTCATGCATTAGCCTTTCCTACCAAGGAGCACCCTTCTTCTTGGCATTTGTTAAAAGAAGCCGTGATATTCCAGTCCCATTCAGCTGTGACTCATTATTGTAAATAGCAGCGCAAGGGGATGAGAAAAGAACATGAATACACCAACTGACAGAATTTTCAGGGAGAGTGATACACAGGAAGATAAAGAGAGATCAGAAAAAATTTGCATAAACCCCATGATCTCAAAGGTCATCTATTCGGGAGTCTACTAATGGAAATACATTTTTTTAAATTCTGGGTGATTATTTCATTGAAAAGGAAAGAATTTCAATGAACCGAGTCACAGGAGCAGAGTAGATTTATGTCAACTGCAACAACAACCAAAAAAAAAATGTTTCTTTGGGAGGAAATTGGTCCATTCATATACAAGTGAAAACTTAAGGAGCAGTAAATTTGGCTATTTGCTAGGATTCGATTCAGCACCTTAAAATATGTTGATATTAATGTGAATTATGAATTTATTTTTTTAAATGAGCTTTCTATTACACTCTTCATTCCACTTAGGAAAGAGAATCGTTTCATATCTATTAATTTACTTGAACTTTACGACGACCCTCGAAGGTAAGTATTATCATTCCCACTTTATGGCAGAGTATAATATATACTTATTAAGGGCAGGGACCAAGACGCTGTCTTTTTTCTTTTTATCCCCAGTGCCTGACGAATAAAAATGTGAGCTGACTGTTACAGCAGAACCTCCTAAATGTTCTGCTTGGGACATCCATCTTTTTTTAGGAGGCAGCGCTGAGAGGAGCTTTAGATTCCAGCTTTGCTATCAGTTCTCCTTGACTTCAAACCCCTGCTCTGCCACTGACCGACGACGTGACCTTCGGAATTATTTTTCTTAGAACCTCAGCTTATAACAGTGTTAATAATATCCACCTCGCGGAATTGTTATAATAATTAAATCTTGAGATGATAAAATGAAGGGAGAAATGTAAAGTACTCGGTATGGTATCTGACACATATTAATGCTCTAAAATGGTAGTTTTCACCGCCTCTCGAGTATACTCAGAAATGCTAAGATAAGCAGACATTTGACCACACTGCAGTTTCTTCAAGCACGGCTTTATTGTCTGGTTTGAAATGAACGGGACGCTGCCCGGCTGGTGTGCTGCCCGAGGAGGAGCAGACCCAGGGGTCTCGCGGGCAGCCTGGCAGGAGTTTTGGTGTTCCTGGGCGGAGCCTCTCCTCATTGAACACAAAGGGCTGCTGGGCTGCTATTCACAGGGGCAGGGGCAGGGGCAGGGGCAGGGGCAGGGGCAGGGGACCCGGCTGATTCTGTCTGCTATCTGTCAAACTGGGTCCATTCACTTCTAGAGCATCATCTAGACCAGGGGTGGGCAAACTTTTTGGCTCGAGGGCCACAATGGGTTCTTAAACTAGACCGGAGGGCTGGAACAAAAGCATGGATGGAGTGTTTGTGTGAACTAATATAAATTCAAAGTAAACATCATTACATAAAAGGGTACGGCCTTTTTTTTTTTTTTTTTTTAGTTTTATTCATTTCAAATAGGTCGGATCCGGCCCTCGGGCCGTAGTTTGCCCACGGCTGATCTAGACCTTTTGCCATGTGGTGGGGGTAGGGGGGCGTGGTGGATCTGCTCATATAATTTCCAAGTAAGAGATAATTAGAACCGATCATTATTCATAGCGACAGGACTCCAACATCGTTTTTATGGTGTGCTGTTAGGATATTTTCAGATTGGCTGGCCATCTCTGGGACTTCCAGGGTAATTAAATCGTGTTGTAGTCCGCTCAGTTTGCACCATCGCTGCATCTTTAAAAGATGTGACTAGCATGGCCATGTATAATGAAGAATTGTGAGCTGATATTAACAGACGTGGGGGATTCAGGATAAGTGACTGGTAGCTGTGAGTTGGACAAGTTGTGAAGTAAGTAAAGACTTAAGAGAAAAGGGACTGACATTTAATGAATATCTACTATGCACTAGGACTTAAACGTTTTCTACATCACCACCACCACCACCACCACCACCACCACCTCCACCACCACCACCACCCCGCCCAGATCCTCCCAACTGTGACATCCCTCGTCAGGGGGCTACCAGTTTCCACATTGCCTGGTCCTTTCGTCAATCTTCAACCCTCAGCACTTACTTGGCCTGTGGGATGGCTTAAACCAGGCCTCCTTTACCCTCATGGCTCTCAGGATATCACAGCTAAGTCTCTCCTCCCATTTCTCTCTCTCTCTCTCTCTCTCTCTCTCTCTCTCTCTCTCTCTCTCTCTCTTTCTTTTTTTGTCAAGCCTCACCTGAAGATCTTTTTCCATTGATTTTTTAGAGAGTGGAGGGAGGGGAAGAGACAGAGAGAGACACATCGATTGGTTGCCTCCTGCTTGGGGATTGAGCCTACACCCGAGGTACGTGCCCTTGACTGGAATTGAACCCAGGACCCTTCAGTCTGAGGGCCAACACTAAGCCAGACCAGCTAGGGCCGCTCCCATCTCTCAGTCTCCTGTGTCTGTTTCTCTTGATGCCCCGACCTCAGTCCTTGGGCCTTTTCTTCCCCATCGACATGCATTTGACAGGAGGTTTCATCCGGGCCAATGCCTCTGAATAACACCCAGATACCGACGACTCCCAAATTCATATTCTCAGCTCACATCCATAGCCCAACCCCCAGACTCACGGACCCCGCCACTGCCCACTTGATATCTCCATTTGAATGTCTAATATGCGTCTCAAAATTAGCAAACACCCTCACCCCACAGCTGCTCCTCCTCAGCCTCCCCCCGTCAGTGAGCTCCCACCTGTCCAGGTGCTCGGACCCCAGCCTCACGCCATCCTCGACGCCTCCCCCTCTCACCTGCGCTACATCCTGCTGTCAGCAAGCCTGACCTTCTGTCTTCACCGTCTCCAGCGCCCTCCACCTCCCTCTGTGTGCCACCCTCTGCCCTTTGCCCTCTGCTTCGTCCACGTTACCATCATAACTCGCTGGACTCAGCCAGAGCTGTCGTTGGGCAGGGTGTGGTGGGCGTGGACTTCCATTGCCTGGGCTGCCCACGGTCTGTCTCCTTCTGCTCACTCTCCCTCCCGTGGGCACCGGCGCCTTCCTACTCCTTGCGCTTCTGGTGGGGCCACCCACCCGATTCCCTGAGGCCTCGGGGGTGGCACACACAGGCGTGGTCACAGGAGCACCAAGCACTGGCCTAGGGGAGGCCACCTCTCCCCTGGGAGCCACAAGAGAGATGCGTCTTCCCTGAGGTGGTCCGAGTAGGATGCAGGAAGGGGGCTGCAGGGCCCTCCGGCCGCCTCTGTGCAGAGAAAGGCCACCTGCACAGGAGACTGTGAAGCGAGGCCAGCGTGCAGAGAGGAGCCAGAAGGCAGACCTGGCGGCATCCCCTGAGCTCTGGGATTGCCGAGGTCAGAGCTGTGTGAGCCAGCCCGCTCCCCGCCGGTATCTAAGCCAGCGCGCGTTGCTTCTCTTTCACCTGCAGGTGGGCTGACACCTGTACGTCCAGGCATGTATCCGTCCATTTCTGCTGTGTCACAGCCTTGGCCCAGGGCTGACGGTGATATTTGTTTTTCTCATTTATGGATCTGCACCCGGGAGAGGGCGGGGCTAGGGTCTGGCTGGGTTTTACTCTGGGCTGTAGGTCTGCTTCACGTTTGCTCAGTCTGGGGCTGAGACTGAGGAGGCAGTTACCTGGGGCCTGTTCTCGTGGAGGGTCCTAGGCATCTAAGAGGTCAGGCCACACCACTGAGGCCTCTGCTTGCTGCACGTCCCCTCACATCCCAGGGGCTGAAGCAAGTCACGTGGCCAAGCCTATATCAAGGGGCAGAGGAAGGCTCTCCGCCTGCCCTAGTGAGAGGTCCCCAGGCAGAGGGCAGCTGGGTAGGGGCCGAGGAAGGCTCTCCGCCTGCCCTAGTGAGAGGTCCCCAGGCAGAGGGCAGCCGGGTAATTCCAGGATGGGAAGGGAGTGAGGGATTAGAACAATAACTATCCCCAGATGGGCAAGGAGGAGGAGCAGAGCGTATAAGTGATTCCTGACACAGCAGAACATCCCGGCCCCCCACGCCGATGTCAGCCACGGTGTCATGTAGCCCGAGTCCCAAGGGAACGCCGGCTTCGGCTGATTGTGTCTTAGAATTACCGCAGCGTCAGCCGGACCCCAGCACCCTCTCAGCCTGCACACACCGTCTGGAGCCCACAGCTCTGTGTGCAGAGAAACCAGACCCTTTAGGAGAGATCAAAGTCAGTTTTAAATAGACACAGCTCTTCCCCAGCAGGATGCCGAGACAGACGGGACAGCGCAGGAGAGGTTTGCTGTTTGTTTTAAGTTGTTGGAATAACCAAAGAAGGTTTTTAAGGTTTGGATATTGATTTCTGGAAGGATCGGCTGCCAAGTGTGCTAACATTTTCAAGAAGAAAAGTCTGAGATCAAAGGGGGGCTTCAGAGCAGAGATTCCCCCCACCTCTCTCTCTCTCTCTCTCTCTCTCTCTCTCTCTCTCTCTCTCTCTCTCTCACACACACACACACACACACACACACACACACACACACACAGACACACACACTCTGTTTGGAGCTTCGCAACAGAGCGATCAGAAGTGGAGCTCGTGTGTGTTTTGATGTGCCCTTGGGACAGATGAATGAAATGCCACCATGCAGTTTCATTCAGCAGATGTTTACTGAGCCTCTCCCATGGCCATGTGCTCGCTTATAGAAACAAATGATGATAATAGTAAGTGTTGCCCCTGCGTGTCTGGGTCGCCTGGGCAAGCCAAGTGTCTCCCAGTGTCTCCGTTTCTTCGGCTGTAAAGAAAGCACATTTGGCCCAGCCGCCTCAGTGCTTGAACATCGCTCTATGAACCAGGAGGTCATGGTTCGATTCCCAGTCAGGGCACATGCCCGGGTTGCAGGCTCGATCCCCAGTGTGGGGCGTGCACGAGGCAGTCGATCAATGAGACTCTCTCATCGATGTTTCAGTCTCTCTCCTTCTATTCCTCTATGAAATCAATAAAAATATATAGTTTTAAAAATTTTTAAAAAGAAAGCATGTTTGACCTGTGAACTCTGAGGTCCCTTCCAGATCTAAAATTCTGAAGTCCACAAACTGGATGATGGTCTTTGCTCACTTGCCAATCATTAAAACTACAGAGCTGTGCATAAAAAAAAAAATCAGACCTGCTAAAGCTCCAAGCTCATAGGACTGAACAGGGATGTTCAAGTTTCTGCCAATGAACTGCTAAGAATTCCTGGGGCAGATGACTAATGACTGCATCCATATCCTCGTTCCCTGTCCTCTCATCTCCCAGAAAAAAGGTTTATCGTTCCATTGTCATTCTCACCTCAGCTGTGTATATACACCCCGTCTTTCCTACTCGGTTCAGCAGTTCAAAGGGCAACGTTAGATGTAAGGAGGTGATAGCAAAGGAGTAACTAGGGGGTGTCCATTGGCATCCCATTGACCCTAGTCCCAGCCCTGCCACTTGTTAGTTGTATGACCTTGGGGGCGTGACTTAACCTCCCTGAGCCTCAGTTTTCTTATCTGTAAAATGGGGATGCTAATGGCAGCTTCTTCCTCATAGGGTTGTTGTAAGGGATGTAAGTTCAGCTCTTAGCACCGCGTTTGATGAAGGAACACCCCAAAATTATTATCATCATTATCCGTGCATACTTTCAGGCAAAGCTAGAATCTGTCAGCTCATTTATTCTCTTCTGGGAAAGTTTAGGACTTTGGAAAAGAACAGGGTTATACCATCACTCAAAGTTAATGAAAAATGTCTCATAAATTCATCCGACGTGCTTCATATAAAAGTTCACATGGGTTTGTAAAAGCATATGCGACTTTGAACTAAAACGATAATAACAAAAAGATCTTTAAATATATATATATTAACCAGTTCTGCCTCAGAAACCCTCTAAGTCAGCGGTTCTCAACCTGTGGGTCGCGACCCCTTTGGCGATCGAACAACCCTTTCACAGGGGTTGCCTAAGACCATCCTGCATATCAGATATTTACATGACGATTCATAACAGTAGCAACATTACAGTGATGAAGTAGCAACGAAAATAATTTTATGGTTGGGTCACAACATGAGGAACTGTATTGAAAGGGCCAGAAGGTTGAGAACCACTGCTCTAAGTGAAGGTGACAATCCAACTGGTGTGACACGGGGAACTCACCCACCAGCGCCGGGTCCATTATCTGAGTCCGTGCCCTCAGGCAGGGCTGCACTGGGGGGTGAGGGGGGGAACCACACACACAGAGGTGCTCTGTGGGCTGGCCAGGGTCCTGGCCGCCTTTCAGGAGACACCCAAGTGCACACTCCTAATGAATGACAGGACGAGAATCTGTCCTTTTCTTCCCAAATGCCGCCTAGAGGACTCAGACTCACCCAAAGCTCTCAGGCCCCCAGTGCTTGGTGACTTTCTGCAGGACTCCCCCCGCGCCACCTGCCCCCCAACACCACCACCACCAGCTCCTCTCAGGCCCAGGGAAGAACTCAGCTCCGGTTCTTTTCTCCAGGGTGTCACCTCTGATGCCGGACGGCCTTTTCAGAGCCTGGACAGATGTGTTCCTGCATTGTGGGCCTGATGACGCGAGGGGCTGGGGCTGGACCCCGTGGCATGCCTGGTGAGAGGAGACATGAGCCCCTCACCTTAGCTGGGCGGCCAGCTGTCCCTGGGCAAAGGTGTCTGTGCCATTTTACTCCCAGACGGCTGAGGATGCTGACCAAAGGAGCTGTAACCAACATCGCTCTGAGCACACACAGTTGCCTCTTGAGCTGCACACACGCCTGATCACACAGCCTGTGCTTCCAGATGCGGATCAGACATCATTTTACATGTCCCCCACATTGAATAAGGCAGGTGAACAGACAAAGGGGCAGCCCATTGAGATAAATATGGCAGCTTCACAATGTATTGGCCAGCGACACATTATTCCAATGAGCCTAACGTTGAATATAATTATGTAGACAATTGGACAGTGAATCCTGGGTGTCAGGGCAGAGGGGGCAGGTACGGTCCTTCGTGGACTGAACAGTCCGAACTATTTGGCTCATCGGTATTTCCCCGCAGGGCACGTTAGTGCTGGAAAGGTTTGGGGTGACTCCACCACGATCCGAAGGCCCTTTCCTCCTATGGCTACATCTGCTCTTGAGAAAGGATCATACGAGTTGCCGAGGGGCCCAGAAGGGTGTTAGGATCTTAATTTCCTTGGTTGGTTGGTGCCTAACAGTGCCTTCTCTGTGGCCTTGAGTGAGGGCCACGCTGTTCTTCGCTGTCTGGGTGAGAAAGACTGGTCCTGAGCGAGGTTCTTAGTGCAGAAAGCAGCTACGAGTAGAGAGAAACTCACGAGGAGCGAAGCAGAAGCTCAGAGAGCCTGAGCCGGGAGCGGGGGCGGGAGAGGGGATGAGTGGGAAGAAGTCTCCTGGCTGAAGATACCGTTGGTGAGACAGAGAGAGAAATCGAACACGGGAGAAAGTGATCCTGAACATCCCGCTCTTGGAAAATCCCTCTCTGCTCCTTAGCGAGTCGAATGCACTTCAGTTAAAAAATATCCCCATCTCCCCCCATCCCCACCCCGCACCATCCAGGAAAGCAGAGAAAACAATGTTTATGGGATGGAGACCACAAGAACAATGCTATCCGTGAGAAAAGAATAAATTTCCCTCTTAGGGTAGGTCTGTAAAGTATTTCAAGCCACTTGGGTACCATTTCATGAACCAAAGGAACTAATTTACCAAGTGAGTCCCCAGGGCCCGGAGGAATGAAAGCTCGGGCAGCCGGAATCGGCTCCCTTGCCTGCGTCTCCCATCAGATCAGGGCGTGGGGTTGGAGGGACACAGACAGCCCCTTGGCGCGTCAGTGCACACAGGGAAGAGACTGTATTGTGTACCAGAGGGATAAACGGGGAAGAGAGACCGTGGAATCAGGCGCACCGGGCTTGGCTCTGCTTCTGCTACTTTTCGGCTGGGTAAGTGTGAGCAAACCTTCTGAGCCCGAGGCGCGTCCTGATCTGTGAAAGGGGACAGGAGCCCCATCTTCAGTACTGGGAGGGTTCAGCCTGAATGAGGGGAAATAAATGGATGAGCGCAGTGGCCGGCCACAGTGCAAATCCGAAGAATGGGAGCCGCCCTTCCCACTATCACTGTCAGCCTCACCCATCCTCACCATCCTCATCACCATCACCTCTATCATCTGCGTCTGCATCGTTGACCTCATCTATTGCGTTCTGTCCAGGCGCCTGGCACTCTGCCAAATGCTTCTCATGCAGTGTCTCATGTCATCCCTCAACAAGGCTATGACGTGGGTGGTAACGCTATTCCATTCTACTGATGAGGACGTTGAGGCTCGGAGAAATAAGTCACTCGTTAAGTGTCACATAGCTAGTAAGTGGCAGAGCTGGCACTTGAACCCTTGTCTAACTCCAGAGCCCTCCGAGAAGGGGGAGCTCGCTGATGACGTCAGTTGGCATTCCCCAGCCTGTAGGCTATAGAGAGGGGGCGTCGCTGAGATGAGGAATGAGAGCTGAAGACCTGTGGCTGGCAGACTTGACTGGATTCCCTTTCGCCTTGTGGAGGGAACCTCCCGGAGGCTGTTCTGTGGGCTGGAAAGGAAAACCACTCCCAGCACATGGAGACAGCCACGGCGTGCGAGGGCAGGGGTGCAGCAAGGTGCCTGGACGTGGGCCAGTCCTGTGGGTGCAGTGGTGGTTTTCTACAAGTGGACACGTTTGTCTGAGGGTTTGTATTTTTCTTGGCTGTGCTATTTGCCCAGTCACTTCTGGAGGCCATGACAGAGCCAAGAGCCTAGAGCCCAGGCCACCATGCACCTTCTTCTGCAATCCCTGCCCCCCCCCCCCCAAACACATCACAAAACCAGGGAACATTCAAGCAAGAAAAAATTGCATTTCTCTCAAGAAATAGGTGCTGTAAGTGTATCTGCTCATGTGTGTGCGTCTGTGGTTAGTGTGGACGCTCAGAGTGTATCTGTTTCGTACAGAGGAGCTTCCGAATTGAAGAGCTGTCTGCGAGTGAAAACACACAGAAGTGCCTGAGTTGGTTAAATACACACTCAGAAGGGATGCCTGACCAGCCTTCGGACTTTCAGATGAGCGACCGCTTGGGAGCCAAGAGGAGAAGGTCACCCTTCCGCCTAATGACTGTGCTGTGTCCACACGCACAGCCACGCGTCGCCTAACGACAGGGGAGGTCCCGAGAAGGTGTCGTTAGGCCATCTCGTCGTTGCTGGGCCAACATCACAGAGGCGCCTGCACAGACCTGGGGGCACAGCCCACTCCACTCCTGGGTCTGTGGTGCAGCCTGTGGCCCCCAGGCTACACGCCTGTGCACGGTGCTTTGCTGAATACTATAGGCAACTCTAGCACCGCGGTGTTTGTGTAACTAGACTTGGGAAGGTGTGGTAAGATGGGGCATGTAGTGCTCTTACACCACGGACAGCGCAGCACGTGTGTGTCCACCAGCATCACTACAGACACGGAACTAATGGGTTGTGCTGTGACGTTACCACGGCTACGATGTCACTGGGTGACAGGAATTTTTCAGCTCCATTAAAATCTTATGAGACCACTGTTGCATATGTGGTCCATTGTGCAGTGCGTGTGTGTGTGTGTGAGAGAGAGAGAGAGAGAGAGACTGTACATATACACACAGACATATAATCCACACCTGCACACTTACTTTTCCACCTAATGGCTGTGAGCCAGTCCCTAAGCCCCACAGTCCTCTGCCCGGCTATTTCCTCCTGGTTTCTTTTTCTCCATCCCTTCATTCACGACTGTGGTATGAGGGCGAGTAATGGTGGGAGCATGGGGGACATCGTGGGGAAGGGAATGTGGCTTAGCTGTTGGGGTTCGCTGCCTGCACACTCTCCTCTGTCTATGGCTCCACAGCCCCCCCGGTCTTCTCTCCCGGAGCCCTGGTGGCCCCGTCAGAGACGCTGCTCCCTTCTCCCCAGAGCACATGTTCAGACGCACTCAGCCAGAGGAAACCGTGTGAATGTACCAAAGATACATCTCCTAGATTGGCCGGGATCCCCACGTGACCATCTGAATACAGGAGCATCCATCTGCAGAGCAGGAGGCTGGGTCCCTAGGGACTCTCAGTGGAGGGCTGAGGGAAGGCGGGACTGCCACCCGCATCAGAAGAGAAGGAAGGGAGCCCTCGCAGCCACTCCCGCGGCTCAGAAGGGTCCTGGCGCTCATGGAGAACCTGGGTGCCCAGAGCAGTGAGCTCAGACTCCACCTTGCACAGACGCTCCTGGGCAGCTCACCGCAAGCCGGTACCAGCACGGCCCCAGAGTGGCTGCCTGGTCGGGAGTGGGCCCTGGATCCACATTTCACAGGCATCTCCTGGGACCCCAGGTCAGGGGTCTTCTCCTTCACTTTGAGGAGCACGAGAACCAGCCTGCAGCCAGAGGCGTGTTTCACGGAGCCTGGCAGGGGACACCGTTAGGTTGTGGCCTTTAAAGGTGAAGTGCAGGAGGCAGGACCACCCTTCTCCGTGGCTCCTGTGGGCAGCCACATGCCCGCCCAGGAAGCATCAGGGTTCCTCGGGGCATTGACCCTGTCACACCCGGGCCTCTCTTTCAGACCTGCCCTTCACCACCCTCCCCGTGTAGGAATTTCACCTTGAAGGGGGGAGCACTTGAACGCTGCCTCCCATCCCTGAGCCCGGCAGACACCAGGCCCCTGATTGAATCAGAGAGAAAACTGGGTCACACGTAGATTTCCTCCTCCTGCCCCCAGCTGACACACTTGACAAACGCCTTATCCTCAGTGTCGCAATCTGCCCCCGTGCAGGGTGCAGGTACCCGCTCTACCTGAGGGCTTTGCGAGGATAAAATAGGGAGAGCGATCCGAGAGTACTCTGGAAAGTAGGATGTGGCTGGAATTCCTGGGGCAGACGGAAGATGAAACGGTTTTAATGAGAGAAGCAAGTATGTTTGTGGATGTGAAGTTATGGGGGACGGAGGGATGAGTTTGCTCAGCCAGCCACAGACTCTTTGGAGATAGCACAGGCCGTGGGAGCAAGAAGAACTGAGCAAGAACCCTGCCTCCTGGTGGCTCGCAGACAGCCAGAGGGTGCACGTGGTGGTGCTGGGAGGGGGTGCGTCTTAGCCTGGGCATTGGGTTGCATGCAATAGAAACCAGCAAATTAGCTCCAGAAAAGGGCATTTTTTTCTTCCGAATTCCATGGAATTCAAGACAAGGCAGAATAAGCAGGACGGCCTTGCGACCTGTGGATCAACCCCAGGGAGCCAAACTGACAGAGACTCACCTCTCACACCCTCAGCCTGTCGTGCAGATGAACAAGTAAACAAACAAAACGGTGATCCAGGGCAACGCATGCGATGAAATCAGTGAGCGCGGGATGTGACACCTGAGGGAAAAGAAGGAAACAGATGCAGAGGGCCAGGGAGGTGAGTCCAGGCAGAGGCAGGGGAAGGCGAGGCCCTGAGGTCGAGTGTAGAGAGTTGGGGGGAGCTTGTGCAAGGTGAGGTCAGAGGCCAGACCGTGCACGACCACGGGCTCCCTCTTCTGCATCCAGTGCTTGGGAGGTGCCACGCGCACCAGTGGGCTGGCAGGAGCCTAACCGTCCATCCTGCCTGGTACGTGTCAATGGGATGCTGGGCCATTTTCTAAAACCTTCGGCTTTAACCCTGTGGCCAGACTCCTTTACCAACATGGCCACCAGGTTCCTCCATGTCTCTCGGCCTCCGCTTCTCCATCAGTCAACCATGGGGGTGCTGGAGGAAGTGATCCCAAGGTTGCCTTATAGGACCAAATCGCATCATCTGGTTGTCGGCCATCAGTATGGGGTTTCCTGGGTGGCTTCCAACGTACGCCGCTTGTCGTGGCTTCGGGATTCACAACACCCTCTTTCGCTCTCAATGGCGTCCCAGTTTAGACATTAAATTATAAGGTCACTCTGTTCATAGGAGAAGGGAGGCGCATAGGACATTGCTGTCAGCAATGGGTTAGGCCCATGGTCGGCAAACTGTGGCTCGAGAGCCACATGCGGCTTTTTGGCCCCTTGAGTGTGGCTCTTCCACAAAATACCACGTGTGGGCGCACGTACAGTGCAATGGAAACTTCGTGGCCCATGCGCAGAAGTCAGTTTTCGGCCTGAGCGAGTCTATTTTGAAGAAGTACTGTTGACATTTGCCTCTGTTGACGAATGAGTTTGCCTAACCGTTAGGCTCTTTGCCTTGGCTTTCACTAGGCATTTTCTCTCTCTGAGCAAGGATGGTTTTGGTTTCTCAAAATGCCCAGACCAGCTTTGACTGGCACCAAACACACATGGCCCAGTTTGCTCATTCTGCTCAGAAGGACGGGGCACTCAGCAAACACTGCTGAAGGCCAGTGACAGCAGAAGGACCAGCAGTGGCCCCGTCTGAGCCTCGGAGGGTGTTTGGCTGTGAGGGAGGGATGACAACCAGTGATGCTGGGAAAATGACAGTGAGTCCCTATGCAGACACTTCATTTCCTAGTTCAGTTCTTTTTGTTTAATATATATTTTATTGATTTCAGAGAGGAAGGGTGAGGTAGAGGAACATCAATGATGAGAGAGAATCATTGATTGGCTGCCTTCTGCATGCCCCACACTGGGGATCGAGCCTGCAACCCGGGCCTGTGCCCTGACTGGGAATCAAACTGTGACCTGATTCATAGGTTGATACTCAACCACTGAGCCACACCAACTGGGCCTAGTTCAGTTCTTAACCTCAGCGTACTGAAGAGTGAGGCAGGGGCTACTTTAGGAACATGACAAAGGTTGGATCCTGAGACGGAATGCAGAGTACTGCCAATTCTCATGGTTGTGGACCCCAAAGGGACGGCTATGGATGACAGACAGCTCTGAGCCCCTCCCCCAATAGCTTGCATGTGTCTCCCAAGGTATGAGTTGTAGATGTATATTGGCCCCCAGTTGGGCACGTGGGCTTCCCACAGGGCTTCTGTGACTAGTTGACCTGAGGTCACCCAGGGAGGAGCAGTGATGGACGTTGGGGAGGAAGGAAGGTAGACTAGAAACCTTTTTGGTTTAAGTCAAGTAGATTCGAGAGGCTAATTGATTTCAGACCTTCTGCTGAGAGCTGGTCCTTTTGTATGTGGAATAATATAAGGAGACACAGCTGGGAAAAGCCCCTTTTTCATGTTAAGAAAACATTTCTCAAAAAAATTCTTTAAAATTCTAGGAAGCACCCTAGGAGTGTCTTAAGTGAGTTTCTGGAAACCTCCATGGCTGTACCACAGTGGGGACGAGGAGGCAAAGATGAGAAGGGGCCCAAGGAATGGTCTTCGCTTTCCTTGTCTCTGTTGGGCGTTTTGTGTTGCCTTGACTTTAAGATTGTGGTGAGTGGGAATAATCCCACGGAGAGGAAAATGAGTAACACTTGGTCAGGTTGTTTACCACACAAACACGCTCTCACACGCTCATTTGCAGAATGCCGGCTCCAGGTTAGCGGCCAGGATGCATAGATGACTAACGTCATCCCTGAGCACCTCCTCCATGAGGAAGCTCACAGGGAAGTGGGAGAGGGACCTGGAAACAGATCATTGCCTTCTGATGAGGCTGGACCGAGGTGTGAGTGTCTCATACACTCACACACACTCTCACACTCACACACACAGGTGTGAGCAACATACACACACACAACACACACGTACAGAGGTGTGAGCATCTCACACACATATACACACACTCAACTACACACACACACACACACACACACACACACACACACACCCCTCTCCAAATAGAGCTGCTCTAAATTGTTTCCTCAGGTTTGTTCCCAGGATACTCCCCTCCCCCACCTTTTTCTGTATTTGCATATACATTGACTTTTTATTGAGGCAAAATTCACACAATATACAACTAACCATTTTAAAGTGAACAAGTCCATGGCATTTTGTACAATCACGATGTTGAGCTACACAACCTATGTCTGCTTCCAGAACATTTTCATCGCCCCCAAATAAAGCCGGGTGCTCATAAGCATTTGCTCCCCTGTCCCTCCTCCCCCAGCCCTGGCACACATGGATCTGTTTCTGTATCAACGGAGGTAACTTCCCTGGCTGTGACATATAAATGGAATCAGATAGCATGTGGCCTTCCGTGTCTGGCTTATTTCGCTTAGCATAACGTTCCTGAGGTTTATCCGCGTGGATGCCTATCGGGGCTTTTTAGGCTCCTTTCCGTGGTTGATGAATATTCCACGGTGTGGATATACCACCATGTGCTTGTTCTTTTTATTTAACGGACATTTGGGTTGTCCCCACCTTCTGGCTATTGTGCATCGTGCTTCTGTAAAAGTTTGTGTACACACTTTGTCTGAGTATGTTTTCCCCTCCTTGGTGTAGATACTGGGGAGTGGGATTTCTGGGTTACGTGTTTGTTCTACATTTTACTTTTTCAGGAACCACCAAAACGTTTTCCACAGTAGCTGTGCCAGGCCACTCCCCTTGTGAAGACCCACAAAGCTCTATCATTTCGATGCCCCTCCATAAACTAACTAAAAACTTCAATCCTGACTTACAAACAGGCCCAGAAGTCTAAGCGCCTCTGTTGGCCCAGTGGGTCAGAACCCGTGCTAATGAGGCTGGGGTCGGGGTCCATCCCCAGCCAATCAGTTACCGAGTCGAGTGGACAGAGTGAAAATTGTGCTGCCACATGCTCCACCATCCAATACCCTCCTGGCCTCTTTAGTGGTCACAGGGGATGGAGCAAGAGCATATGTTTATGGTCCCCCATAGAAGGAAAACAACAGGCCAGCATCCAGTTCTCCCGAAGGCACAATGGGAATCAGATGATCACCAACTTCTGGTCCTGGTTTCACCTGGTTTCTGTGGGCACCTGGGGGTACATTGCTTTCACCTGCCCCCACCTCCAGTTTCCTCATCTCCATAATGGGAATAAGAATCCGTACTCCAAAGAGACCGATAACGCCTACTGAGCACTTGCACACAGTAGGCTTCCAATAATGCTGTTGCATCTCTGGGGTGGGCAAGCTCAGCCTGTGCCCGAGGGCTTCTGCAGTGGGCTCCGAGCTGCTCTCCAGGGCTGACCAGCTGGGTGGCGGTGCAGGGGTTACTGGCTGCTTTAAATTGTCCTATTTGCATGGAATGAAGCTTGCTATGGTAACAAGGTCTGGTGGCTGGAATCCAGGGCCCCAGTGAAAAATGCAGAGCCTGTGCTCTGGGAGGAAGAGGCGCTGGATGGGCTGATCAACTTGAAGGTTACCTCAGGTCTCCGTGAAGGGAGTGGGTCAGGGAGGCAGCTGGGCTCCAACCTGCTCCCGGTAGGAGGACAGAGGGGAACCCCACCGACGCCTTTCAGTGTTTTCTCCTGGCCTCACCCCCCTCGCCCCCACCCCCGCTCAGAAGCTTGGGACCTGGCTAAGGCCACCCCTCCGCCTGGGGCGCACCCCGGGCTTCAGGTAGGAGGGGAGGACGAGGCGCGGGTGGGGTGGCCAGTCTAGGGATGGATGGAGTGCTCCTTTGGGGGAGGAGGACAGCGCGGGGTGGGGCAGCGGAGGGGGCGTGGGGAGGGGGTGGAAAGTGAGGCGCGCGGGGCACCAGCCCAGCTCCCCGCGGCAGTTTCCTCCCCGCGCGTGTGAAGGAACCCGCAAGGCAAGAACTCCACTCCGGAGCTCCGCAGGCTGCCCTCCCCTGACGCCCCTGCCCGCTCCCCTCCCGGGCCCCTTCGCCAAGCACCCCGCTCCCCCAAGCACCCACCTCCTCCCAGCCCTGCACGGCGCGGGGCGCTAGTTCGCCAGGGCGGGGGCCGCCCCACCGCTCCAGGGAGGGGACCCAGGGCCGGCCTTGGACCAGGCCCTCCCCACCTCTCGCCGGGGGGGCGCCACCTCGGCGCACTCAGAGCTGCCTCCCGCCGCCTCCGCCCTCTCCGGGGGTGTGTCCCCGAAGTGGGGGGCGTGGGAGGCCCCGGGTGCGCCCCGGCCGCCAGCCCAGGCCCCCTCCGGAGCGCGCGGCGAATGGTAGGCTCCATTGAAGAGTGCCGGGCGGCGCGGTGTCCTTCTCCAAGCGCTGTCGGCGCCGGGGTCTCGGGGAGCGCAGCTGCTCCTCCTCCTCCTCCTCCTCCTCCTCCTCCTTCTCCTCCTCCTCCCCCCGCCGCTTCGCTACCGCCGCGGCTCCGGCTGGAGGCGCCGCTGTCATTCCTGCGCCCGGAGCCGGCGCTGCCTGTGCCTGGGGGTCGGGGCGCGGGGGAGCCGGACGGCGGGGGACCCAACAGGTAGAGCCTGGGGGGCCCGGCCGCGCGCCCCCCGCGCGTCATGCAGCTCTTTGTCACCTCTCTCGCCCCCAGGCCAACATCCTGAGCATGATGGAAGACAATAAGCAGCTCGCGCTCCGCATCGATGGGGCGGTCCAGGCGGCCAGCCAGGAAGTGACCAACCTGCGGGCCGAACTCACGGCCACCAACCGGAGACTGGCGGAGCTGAGCGGCGGCGGCGGCCCCGGCCCCGGCCCGGGCCCGGGAGCGGCAGCCGGCACCTCGGCGGCAGACTCGGCGGTGGCGAACATGGAGAACCACCAGCTCGGCGTGCAAGGTAGGATCGCCTGGCGCCCGCCTGGCAGAGGAGAGGCGAGCGAGCAGGACCCGGGCTCGGAGGTGGCCGGAGGCTTGGTGTCCCCAACACCCTGGGCGAAATCGCCTTGCATGTGGCTTGTAACCCTTTCCGCCCGGCAGTGGCCACCGCGGCTGCCCTGCGAGGAGTTGCAGGCTGCTGTCATTAACGACAACCCGGGCGCAGCGTGCACGGGTTCCGGCGGTCACTCTGGCCCTGGGCGGCGCGAGGGGCATGCAGCCAGCGGGCCCCTTCTGGCAGCAGAAAGCGCCCTTAGATAGCACACAGGCCCCACTCCCTGGGCAAACTTTTCATGCCTGGGCCCTTGCCCCCACCGCGGCAGGGGCGAATGCCACTGCTCCCCGGGTTCCAGAGCCTGCTTCCTTTGGGATGACTGTTTCCCGAAGAGCGAGCTCCAGGCTCTGCTGTGGTGTTTGGGGTAGAGGATTGCGCCGCTGTGCACTTTTCTCCACGGATGCCAAAGCCCTTGTCTCCATTGCATCTGGACTTTATTTTCTCTCCATTTGAGATCGCGCGGGCAGTGGAATATCAATGCAACAGTAGATGCCCCTGCTCAGCAGGGAGTTTCAATTTCCAGCAAATATAAACACCAAGAGCACTTTGCAGGGGGAGATCTTAGATCTCAAAGGCTGAGTGATGGGCGCCTGTCGAAATGAAGGCTTAGATGGTGGGCTGGTGGGCTGCTGGGAGGGACTCTGTGCAGCTGGGGAGGGAAAAGAGACAGCTGGTCTGTGCTGACAGTGACAGTGATGGACCTCTGACACCCCCTGCAAGGGCTAAAGGGGGAGGAAGCATCCAGAAGAAATGTCCTGTGTGTTCTCTGGGAATTGCAAAGTAAAATGCTCAAAGCTGGCTTTTCAGGCTTTTTCTTCTTTTCTTTTTCCTGTTTTTTTTTTTTCTTGCCTAATTGCCCCTTTAAGAAACGGGTGTTACTGGTTATAAATATCATCTGAATTGTAAACTAAACTGCTGAAATCCAGAACAGGACAGAAAAAAAAAAAACAGTCCAGAAGGGTCACTTGTGTAAACATGTCACTTGATGAAGTAGGAGGTACCAGTGGCTCAAAAGGATGTCCTGGTTGGTTTTGTTGTTATTTCAGGAGCTTCTCCTAAGAGTTGGGAGTCTGTTTTCATAGGAATGCCGAATGCTGGCTCTCCAGCCGTTTCCATTCTGCCTTCCCTTCCCAGGGAGGGGGTGCTTTTCTGGGGCCGCGAGCTGTGAAGCCTGGTTGTTAGCAGTTCTGTGTTGAATCCCACATCAGATCTTAACTTGGTACTTCAGGAGCGCCTCTGAAGTCTCCGGAATTGGGGCATCATCTGGTCCCCAAGTAGCCATGACGTAATGGTGGGAAGGTGCTGTGCGCTGTGTTTGCTGCGCGGTGTTCACGGCGGCTGTCTGTTTTCTGTCATTTCCCACTTGCTCTGTCACTGTGTGCAGAAGATGCTCTTTGCTGCTACCTGGGGGTCGGGGGAGGGGAATGGCAAATGCTGTACTTTTTACAGGCAGGGACGCTTCCCACATGAAGAAATAGGCAAGAGCTCGGCAGTTTGCTAAGAATCCGAAGCCACGCTAAAGGGGACTGAACAATGCCGGTGTATTTCCCACCGTCTGCCGCCTTCCTCAGCTGAGGAAAAGTTAAGTGGCTTTTCTCTCGAGTCTGGGGTCCGGTTGCAGACGGAGCATGCTAAGGGGGTCGGTGCGGCCGTGGTCTGCCCGCTCCACGTGGAAGTGGAGATACTTAGCTGACGATGACATTGTTGTCATGAAGCAACAGGGGGGCTGTTTTCCTTTTTTTCCTGCAAAAACCCACAAGGCTGTGGAAATGGAAACGGCTTTCAGGTCTCTTGCTCCTTGGAAAAACACACGGAGCCAGCAGCTCCCTGGTGCTCTTGGGGGCCTGCCTGCCCGCCTGTGTGGGTGGCTGGATGAAGCTGGTCTTGATTTCTCCTCTGTGTACCACTGGTATGTTTCAAACCCTTTCCTAGGGGCCATTTCGTGATTTCACAATCAGAAAACAAAATGTTCAAGGTTTGAACTCAACTTAATTGTTGGCCGCATATCCCTCATTGATGGGAATTTAGAACTGGTGTGATGGTTGAAAAGAAAACCAGCCCCCCTTATACATCCGGGAGGGGGGGGGCCTCATGTACTCCTGCAGCCACAGGACCTCGACCCAGTGCTTTTCACGTGACTTACTGTCTGTGGGTTTTTTTGTTTTGTTTTGTTTTCTGGGCGTTCTGCTAGCTCAGAACCCTCTGCAGAGGGGGCCTGCTAGCTGCTTCTGCTAGTGCCTCCGGATTCCTGAAGGACAGCGTTGGGTTCTCTCGAGTGAATGTTCACACGGGGTGGTCGGTTTCCTCCTGCATCTTCATCACACATCCCAGGAGGGCCCCCCGCGGCGCAGCTCTGGGGGTTCCTGACTGTTCTCCCGAATTAGGAGTCTTCTGCTTTGGTTTTGTCTGGGTTGGTGCGATCCCATGGGCCCAGACCCTAGTGAGTGATCACTTTTCAAATGGAGGTTTTTTTGAATGAAATGAGTATCTTTCAAAATGCAGCTGTGTAAGTCATCTTTTCACTAAAGGGCATTATGCACATATTCAATGCGTGCTCATGTACTTTTAATAATATTAGCACAAATGGTTACGGGGGAGAGTCACCTCTTGCTCTCCCTGCCAAGACATTGTTAAATCCCTTTTCAAATGTTTTGTTTAAATGTAAAAAAAAAGAAAAAAGAAAGAATTAAACCGGCGCATCCACCCCCCATTGGAGGCTTTGCTCGAGTGATGATGTCGGACAGTAGGTAAGTTGATGAAGGAAACTCGGGTTTTCCTGGAGGGTTCACGCAGTGTGTCATTTAAACAAAATAACCACTTGGTTGGTCCCCTCTGCGAGCTGGCACGGTTGCTATGTAACAGAGTCTAGAAAGTGAGCTGCTGAAAATCTGGGCCCTCGGCACTTTGCAGGATCTTCTTTCGGAATCTGTTGAAAGAACGCTTGGCAGCCGGCCCATCTCCTCTCCCTGCCTCCAGCGAGTTGGATAAGGCCTAACGAGGATGCCGGCATCCAGGGCGGAGCGCATCCGCGCAGGGTGGCACACTGCACGCTCCGGAGGCTGTCTCCCGGGTTGGGGAGGTCAGAACAGCCTGTGACAGGTGGACAGAAGGAGCCTCGGAAAGGGCAGAGCCGAGCGTTGCTTCCCGTGCGTCTTGTTGTTGGTAGCAGAGAACGGTCTGTTGAAAGTAACATTTCTAAGCTGTTTTCCTCAGCGTCACGTCTCTGGGAAAATGTGTTTAAAACCCTTGCTGTTCTTCGAGGGGAAAATATAGCCCTGTGTTTCTCGGAACATGTTTTATCTGACGAATGACCAATATTAAAGTCACCTGGTTGCTTTGCTATGCATAGAAGGAAACAGTGAAGCGCCACTGTACCCCGTTCAAATAGGTGTTAATGTATTTAACCTGAAAAACTTATGCCAATAGAATGCCATTAGTTTGTACGTTGTGTGTGTGTGTGTGTGTGTGTGTGTGTGTGTGTGTGTGTGTGTTTAAGGAAATATGTACTTAGATGCCTTTGCAAGTGGGAGTGCGGATAGCATCTTTCTTGGGTGCTGAGGACTTAGTGCCTATAGCATTTGTTAGCATGGGGATGGGCAAACGTGCCATTTGCTACATCTGTACACATTTTCGTAAGTAGATGCAGGTTTGTTTTTTTTTTCTCCCCAGGCATTAAAACAGGCTGTTACTTAGGTCTGACTGCGCTTTCTTAGCATCACCACAACCCCGGCGACGGTGGTGTGAATTACCCTTGGACTGAGTTGAATGCAACTAGACACTGTTGCTTTGCAAAATACGCCTCGTCTTTTGGCATCCCCTTCCCAACTCATCCTGCCTCTGCCCCCGGCTCCCCGGGTAGACTTCTCTTTTCTAAGAAGGAGACTTTTCAGATGGCAGAGAGGATGGGACCAAATGTGGTGGGATCTCTGGGGCCTTCTGTCAGCTTGGCCCAGAGTCCCAGCGCTCATCGCGTAGCACAGGCCCCGGTTTCCGGCCGGGGGACTGGGATGAAAGAGGCATGTGGGTCTCTTCAAGACCTGGAAGGCTGCCATGAGACGGGGCTTGGAAGTTCCTCCCGAAAATCACCATGCGTGGTCACAGAGAGATAGATTACTTACAGATCAGGACAGCATGGCTGAAATTAGTTATTGATTGGCTATTATTTACTGTCTTTCCATTGTCTTTGGAAAATGCCTTCGGGGGACCCCTTAAGTCAAGTTTCTGGTTCTGGTTAATTTCACGCTTTCAAATTTTCATGATTTATTGAGGCCTTTCTAAACGTCTGTCAGATGAACCCGAAGTCTAAGCCAATCTGATTTTCATAACCGGAGCCCCGTCACATATCCGCCCTGGGTAGCACACGGCCTGTTTGCTCTGTTCCTCTCCCCGCTGCTCCCCAAGAGCACTGGCACTTTTTAGGAATCCTGTGGGTTATAATCTGTGACTTCTGGCTGCCAGTGAGCCGGGAGCAGATGGGCTGGGCAGGTGGGGAGTGCTCTTTGGAACGCTGCCTGCTCGCCACGCAAGTCATACGGGGCCCAGAAGGCCAAGCTTGGGTTGTGGGCCGTCTTCATTGCATATCATATATGTGGGGGATATGTCCATGCCTCCGTTGTGTGGCCAGGGAAAGTGAAAGCCACATGAAGTCCTCAGTTCTTTCCAGACCCTTCCCAGGACTGGCTGATGGGAGCATTAGCGGTTGGCTTCTCACCCCCTGCCCTCCGTCGCTCTGCCGCTGGAGCCAGGGAATGGGCTTTTAAGTGATTTTGTAAATGAAAATTAGTCCGTACTGTGGGCTGGGTATTAGGGCGAGTGACACGTGGGGTGACAAGCGGTGCAGCCAGCAGTCGGCATTGCAATGCTGTAGCCGTCTGAAACGCAGGCAGCACAGGTTCAGGCGGAACCATTTAGGAAAAGACAGCTTCCCCGAAGCCAGTAACGCGACCATCCAAGGCGGCAGATTGTACCTGACAGTTCAGAGCAGGTGAGAGCCTGCTGGCCCAGGTCGCCATCCGAGGTCCCTGCCAGGCCCGTCTTGCCTGCGGCGAAGCCGGAGGAAGCTCGTCCTCCCCATGTGGCTGGACGCGACCAGAACGTTCCTGCTTGTTCAACGCGACCTCAGGTTTGAGCTTTGAGGCCAGGCTGTGCTCCCTGGGTGCCCCTGCTTCTCCCTCGGACTCCTAAGCCGCAGGGAAGATGAAAGAAACCAAGCGTCATCTTAATGAGTTTGGCAAGAACAACTGTGTGAGCAGGTGGCTTCGGTGCGGTGGGAATTCATTGGCTCTCAATTTGTTTTGGTGGCTTTGTGGACATGGCCTTGCCGGGCCTTTGGGTCCGATTTCTGAAAAGCTCGTGTCCCCTTCTTTCTGATGAATTGACGCCCGAGCACAGGAGCTTGGCTGGAGCTTGTACCGGGGTCCCCAGGCCCTGGGCTCCCTCCTGTGATGTGCGGCCAGGCTGGGAGGCAGGGGAGAAGGAGAGGAGACCTGGCCCGGCTCCCACGCCCCCCTCCTCTTCCATCCCGGCCGGCACTGGGGCACCTTTGTGGGCATGCGAAGGACCTTCCGTTCCCAATGTTGTCTCAGCTCTGCGGACGGTTTGAAGCCATTAAGAGCCAAGAGCCCTCCAATGGGAGGCGTCCCAGAGCTAATGGAGGGGCGGGCCAAAGTAGGTGACAGTTGTAATACAATAATCAAAAAGTGATAATACAAGAATAAACTGTTTCGCGTATTCACCACTATACACCTACGCTGCCCCCCCCCGCCCCCCATCCCATATCTTACACTCGCCTTGGTGCTGCGTTACGGCGCTTGGGGCTCAATTCTTGGGTGCATCACAGCACACGGTGTGTCAGGGACCATCCGGACGCCACGGAGTTTCCTTCTTTCTGGTGAAGGGGAATAGTTTAATGTAGGACGGAATGAGAACGCGCTTCGGTGCCTTTGTCACACTTTTCAATAGGTCATAATAAGGCCTGACTGCGCTTCAAGTATAGACCCAGTGCTTAGCATACATAGTCGAACCCCGAGCCCAGTGAGGTGGCAGCTCTTATGCCCATTTTTCAGAAGAAGAAACTGGGACTCAGAGGTTACGTTGCTTGTCTACCATGACAAAGTAATGACCACGATGGTGATGATGACAGCAAGCTTTGACATAGTCTTCACTCAGCCAGGTACTGTTTGTTCAGTGTGCTTTTGCATATTAATGATTTAAGTAGTGCATTCGATCCTCATAATGATGTATGAGGCAGGTGCCATTGTACCCATTTTACATCTGAGAAAACTAAGGCACAGAAATGAGGTTGCTTGCTAAAGGGCCAGTAAGTGACCAAGCTCTGGCCCCGGAGACCATGCTCTTACTCATTCTGCTGCCTGAGGAAAGCTGAGAGAGCTCCAGCTCGTCTCCATTCTTGATTACTATCGCTTTCGTCTAAAGGCAGTTCTGGGCCCTGGTGGTGGGTTCTTGCGATGGAGAGTTAGGGAAGCAGCCATGCCTCTCTCTCAGGTGTGAGATGAAGTGAGAGAGAGGGAACTTGATCCTGCTCACGAGGTTAGCAATCCAGGACTCACCTGTCACCAGGGAGGAGAAGCATTTTGTCCTGGGCTTGAGGCCTCCTACTTCACGGACTTTGTATGTTTCTCTTTCCCAGGAAGGATGCGTCCAGCCAAAGCTGGAATTGTGGTCCAACTATTCTCCATCCTTCCCTTTCCTGGGTTCTCTCCCTGCGGCCTCAGTAGCCTCCAGTGGCCTAAAATCATGCTCAACAAGAGACCTGTTAACTTCTTCAGGTTCCCTTATACTAGAGTTTCCCGGCCCTGGCACCATGGGCATTGGAGGCAGGATAATTCCTTGTTGGGGGCGGGAGGGGCTGTCCTGTGCATTGTAGAATGTTTAGCAGCATCCCTGGCCTCTGCCCACTAGATGCCAGTAGAACCCTCCACACCCCAGTTGTGACAACCACAGATGTCTATAGAAGTTGCCAAAGTGTCCACTGGGGGCCCACATCATCCTGGGTTGAGAACTGCTTTTCATGCCCGGCATTCGGGGAGACCTGGTTGTGAGACCCAGAATGGCAGCCCCATGAGAGCAGTTTTTCTGTTCTCCGTTCCATCCGCAGCACCTAGAACAGTGCTGTACATAGCAAAAGCTCAGCAAGGTTGTCAAATGAATGAATGAATGGATGGATGAACCCATGATTATTAAATTACAGAGTATGCGGAATTCGGTCTACTTACCACGTTACACAGGGCGTCATGAAGATCATCGCTGTAATGATAGGTGATCAACTTAATTGTTTACTTGCGATAGGTCAACACTGTTCTAAGCCCTTCTCTCTGTATTCCGTTAACCCTTTAAACACCTTCTAGGTAAGTACAGTGTTTGCCATTTTACAGATGAGAAAACTGAGGCACAGAAAGGCTCTGAGGCTCGCCTAAGGTCACCGAGCTAGCAAGTGGCGGAGCTGGGGTACAAACCCAGAGCCCGCCTGCTGCCCCAGCCAGGATGCCGCTCAGCTTTGCAGAGTTTTCCCTCTTCCTGACCGAGAAGTCATTTTTGTTCTAAAGCTGGCACGGCGGCGATTTTAATTAGGGTTTGTATGTGGGACACTAACCCCTTCATCATCCGGCCTCAGAGCACCTCGGTACCAACGTGCTTTGTCAGCACCGGAGCATCTGCAGCCGGGAAGGGCTGGTGTCCGGCCAGAGGGCAGGGCGTAGCTCGTGGCTGGGCCACGTTCCTATGTGAGGCTGTCTCTTCTCTCTGCCTCCCTGCTGGGCTTCGGCCAGAGAGTCCTGGAGAGGACTCGAACCTCTTTCCTTTCTGCGAAAGGGAGAGTGGGCCCCGGAGCTCCTTAGCAGGGAACAATTCATGCTTAGAACAGGGCTGCTCCAGGGCCAGAACCGGGGAAATGGAGAGACTTTGAGGTCATCCGAGAGTTAGTACCGGCAGTAGCCAGCGTTGGTTGAGCCTCTGTCACGTTTTCCCAGACACTGTGCTTGGGAACATTGCCCCGTCTCACTTCCATATCACAGTGAGTAGGTAATGCTACCACCTCCATTCTGCAGATGGAGAAATTGGGGCTTAGTGAAGTTGCTTTTCTTTCTTTGTTTAAAAAATATATATTTTTGACTTCAGAGAGGAAGGGAAAGGGAGAAAGAGAGAGAAACATCAGTGATGAGAGAGAATCATCAATCGGCTGCCTCCTGCATGCCCCCCATTGGTGACCGAGCCCACAACCTGGGCATGTGCCCTGACCAGGAATCAAACCATGACCTCCTGGTTCATAGGTCAACACTTAACCACTGAGCCACACTGGCCAGGCAAGGTTGCTTCTCCAAGCTCTGGAAAGTGGTCACCTTTCGAGGAGAAGGACAGGGGGTGGAGACACAGGTTCGGCTGACCCGGGCGCCTGCCCACGTCACCACAACAAAAATGTGGAGATGTGGATGTTTTCACCTTTTTGCTTACATGCCTTCCCTCTCCCTTTCTCTCTTCTTTCTTCTTCTCTTCCTTTCTTCCTCCTCTCCTCTCTGTCTCTGTCTAGCTTGAGAGACTGGGCACACAGGTTCAGGGACCACAGATTTAATAAGATACAGACTAATGGCAGTCTGGTAGGTATGACTGACATGGAAACCTAATTACGTCTTCTATATATATAAAAGCCTAAGCAACCTATATGACAGGACAACTGGCCGGTAGCTATGACATGCACTGACCACCAGGGGGCAGACTCTCAACATAGGAGCTGCCCCCTGGTGGCCGGTGCGCTCCCATAGCCAACCTTCCAGGGCTGGCCAACCTCCTGTGGTTCCTCCCCTCAGCCAGCCAGATTGGGACTGGACTAGACGGCCCAATCGGCCGGGAGGGACCCCACCTATGCACGAATTCATGCACCGGGCCTCTAGTTTTATAATAAAGGTCTAGCAGGTGTAATGGGAAAATAGATGATAAGGTGACAAATACAGAAGCCTTCACAGATGTACATGGCAGTGGCAATAGGGAATAAAAGCATGCTGGGAAAATGCATTAATCTTGCTACTAAAGGTTAAACTGACCAGGAGAGATGATTAAAAGGTGTAGCTTTTTTGGATAGGTTGGGATTGGACCCTGCCGAGGACAGCTGCTGGCTGGAGCATTTCTTAAGGAGAAGGAAGATGTGGATAGTACAAGGTCTAGGTCTTGCATATCTTTTTGTGTTTCCTCCAAAGAGAACAAGAGAAGTAAATTTCAGTAGGCCCTGCATCTTTTAAAATAAGCTCTCCCTTCCTGTTATCTTCCTGGCCAAAGCTGGGCTCCTTGTCAGCTGCAGCAAATGAATTAGTTCGTTTTCCTTGATGAACTTGAACTCTTTCGAAACCATTGAACATGGTGTATTTATTTTAACTCAGAAAGTGTAACTTGGAACATAATGCCCCCCCCCCATTCTTGCCATTTGAAATCCCATATTCACCAGTTCTTGATGACAACAAGGTATGAAATTCAGAAATTTGATAGTGGCCCTGGGGAGTATAGTTGGGGTACCATGGAGTATGATAAAGGATGGCTGGGAAACTGGGCCTGTGATGACATGGATATTGATGATCTTAATTAAGGTGTCCATCAAGTGGATCGCTATTCCTATTCCAACACGTTCCCTGTGTAAAGCGGGAAAAATTGGGAATGTTTGACACATCCTGAGGTTTGGGGGCAGGAAAGCGAGGCCTGGCTGCCGTTCCGTGGACACTGCCAGCCAGTTTGCCAGCAGACGTTTCCGTCCCAGGGCAAGTCTGCGGAGAAGGACCGCGATTCCAGTGTCAGCTGCTCGGCAGTCAGGCCATTACCCCGCCAGGAGGGTGCGGACCTGGTGAACACTCAGCTGGCCAGCCCCTGGCTGGCTTCTCCCCTGGGCCAACTCAAAGCCCACGCTCCAACCTCTTCAGTGTTATCACCAGCCTCTAAAGCAAACAGGCTGGGCCCAGCACCCTCCGTTTACAAAGCACCCCCTTTCCAGGTCCCTTTTCCAGGGTTCCACTGCCTGTACCCACCCCTCTTCTTTCCTCTGCACCGGGAAGGCCCTGGGGAAGCACCGTGCTTATCACCCCGCCCTGCGGTATACCCAGGCGTTCACGGCATCATCTCCATGGGCCCCGCCAACTGGCTCGTGTGATTGAATTGAGGTAGACACAGCAATCTATTTCTCAAATAAAGAAATGGAGGCCCAGTGATTTAAGCTGACTCGTCCAAGATTATCGAGCTGGCCAGTGAACCAAATCTGCTCTCTTTCTCCCCGTGCAAGATCGGCCGGCTGCACAGCAGCAGCAGAGGCTGCCCTGGAGCTTATGGTTGGAGGAGGTCTGACCTTGCCTTGGCCACTCTCTTGGGGGTGAGGACACCCCCTCCCGTCTTGTAAGGCCTGCCCGGCCACCTTATCACCCCAAGACTGTGCTCACTTACTTTAAGCTCCCATGTCCAATGTCCAGTCACGGCGAAGGGAAAATCCAGTTTTACCAATGTAATCCCATTTTTTACACTATGTGCTTTTATCATTTCGGTTACAAATTTAACCCCACTCTTTTACACTGTTCTGTCATCCGCTCAGTGGGTTTTATAGTCATCTGACGTCTTAGCAGAGACTTTCCGTGACCTCTCTCCTTCCTGCCTGGCCTGGCCTGGCCTGGCCTGGTGCTTGCCCCACCCCGCCAGCCTGCCTCACAGCAGGTAGGGGTCTGCAGGGTTGCAGCGTGGGACCTCCCGGTTGATTGCAATGAGCTGGAGCTGGGAATGACTCTCTGGGGGAGGAGACACTTTTGCACCTGACACCGCCGTCATGGAGGATTCTTGAATGTGGGCAGCACATCTGGGGGGCGCCTCTGGTCTGCGCCTGTGGAGGTGGGCACCCTAAGCGCTGGAGGCAGGGTTCAGCCAGCACAGCACCTCTGCCGACTAACTCTTTTTTTTCACTCTCCCTTCTGGGGAACTCCATTTAACCTCTGTGGTCTCTTGAATCAGGTTCTTTGGGTTCATATGCAAGCAAAGGGTTGGTTTAATCAAGGGTCCTCAAACTTTTTAAACATGGGGCCAGTTCATGGTCCCTCAGACCGCTGGAGGGCCGGACTATAGTTTAAAAAAAAACCCAAAAACTATGAACAAATTCCTATGCACACTGCACGTATCTTATTTTGAAGTAAAAAAACAAAACGGGAACAAATACAATATTTGTATTTGCATGTGGCCCGCGGGCCGTAGTTTGAGGACTGACCCCTGGTTGAAATGTTCTACCTGACTTGATGGCTGTGTAGGTGCGTGCTCTCACTCCTGCTGCGGCCACACTGCCCTCTGAGCTGCAGGTGGACTTCCTTAGGCCTGGTACTCAGGGCGGTGGCCAAGGCCAAGGGAGTGACAGAGAACGCAGGGACGATCGGAGTGGGCCATTTGCCGTGCGTCTTAGCAGAACGGACGGGGAGTATCACCCCGGGGCCGGCAGCGGTGGTTAACGGATTCATTGGCGTCTGGGAGTCTCATCACCTTTTCGTTTCAGTGTAACTTGTACTCGGTGCAACCAGGAACCTTCTCACTTCCTAAACCTCTGGCAGCAAAAGAGAAGTAACGAGGATAGAACGTCACTTGAAGATCTATGTATAGTGGCTCTGGGAAAGCAGCGAGCATTCTGAAGGATCAGAAGGTTTGGGTCCTTCGAGTTGTAGATTGGTATCAGCTTTAAACACTTAAGATTCCCCCCACTGCCAAGAGATGCTGTTCCTGTATATTTGCGAAAGGACGTTCTGATTTGGTTTGGCGTTCACAGCAATGCTCCTCTTTCTGGTTTGAATGATGGAGCGAATGTAGGACTTGGCAAACTTTTCCTGTACAGGGCCATCAGTTTACGTCTGGATGTAGTCTCTTTGTCATTCATAGTCCCTCTGGAACAGCGTCCCCGGTTTTTATTTGTACTCTTTTTAATGATAAGAGAGAGCAAGAGAGAGAGAGAAAGATTGATTTTGAATGAATTCTGGTCCCTACATATTCATAGTTGTATTTTTTTTCTATCTGCTTGAGAAAACACATAAATACAAAGAATACATGGAATTCAGGATTATTGTCAAATGGATGCTTCTTCTGCCTCTGCATATATTTGGAAAATAATGGGACATAGATGAAAAACGATTCATTTTGTCCGAGGGCTGCCTGGGTGGATTTTGAACTTCCTGTAAGTCACTCCCACTGCACAGTGTCTCTGTGGCCCACACATTGGGAACTGCTGCTACTGAATGCATTTGGTCATGTGTGTTTACCTGGTCAGTATGATTCTCAGCAATGCCATATGCAGTTAGGGGCTTGCTAAGTGCCTTAGGAAATTATGGCTGCCCGTGTGGCTCCATTGATTACGCCATCATTCCATGCACCGAAAGGTCACCAGTTTGATTCCCGGTCAGGGCACATGCCTGGGTTGCAGGTTCCATCCTCAGTCAGGGTATGTGCATGGGAGGCGACCAATTGATATTTCTCTCTCTTGTCGATCTTTCTCTGTCTCTCCTCCTCCCCCTCTCTTTCTAAAATAAATAAAAACATATTTTTAAAAAAGAAAATTATGGCTACTGTCCCAGGCTTTTGAGTCTCTGCTGATTTTAAAGGATTCTTCTGTTCCTCAAATGCCTCTTGTTGTGATACGATCAGATTAATCTATGATTTGGGCCCTCAACTTAAAAAAAAAAGCCTTTATTTCAGCAAAAATTACTCCAGTGACTTCCTCGCATGAATATTGGAAAGCACCAGTCATAGTCAGAATAACAGAACTGGCCCTAAACTAGATTTCAGGCGATATGATTTGATTGGCCAGCTGCCATCGCTAACTAGCGTCCTCCTGCCCCATCTCCATCTAACTCCTAAAGCCCCTCAAGCATGTGATCCATCATATCATTTTCTCATTTATGCCAGCGCTGGGTAATGGCCTAATCTCTCCAGCAGCATTCAGATTTATTAGAGAAGATAGCATTTACAAAATCACCGTGCCCCGGCAAACACCCTGAGCTGCTCTGCACTTTCTTATTATTATAAACCTTCCTTGGAACAATGGTGTATTACCTGCAATTAAAATCACCTGGAAGACCCAGGTAAACGGTTTTCATTTCTGTCCTTTTGTGTTGATATTTGGCTGGTGGCCCACCTAGGACGTAGCGGCGAACCTTAGAGAGAGGCAGGTAGGTTTTGGCTCACCGAGGGGCCGGTCTTGCTGAGGATGCGAGAGGCCCATGGGGAACGTGGTCACCACCAGAGCCTGGATGACCATCTGCCAGGCTTGTTGGCAGAGCTGCTTCCTACTCAGTTCAGAGGAAGAAAACATGTGGGACAGCAAATGGGATCTGGCCGAGAGCAATCTCCCCTTTTCTGTGTTCTGCATTCAGATTGGGCGTCGAAGAACGTGAAAAGGTTAGCGGCCGCAATATGCTGTCCTCTGGGTACAGCCCAGAGAAGTGTGGGGAGGCAGCGGGTGTGAGAAAGGGTTTCGCTGGCTCCAAGGAAGCCCAGTGACATGTTGGAACAAATTAAGATGCCCACACAGGTTCACTATTGGCAGCGTGGACAGAAATCTCTGGAGCCGTCGCCTGCATGCACATCCTGTTCTCTTGACACTTATTAGCTGTGTAAGATGGGCGTGTTGCTTTCCAGCCCAGGCCTCAGTGTCTGGAGAAAACACTGGCCCCGATGTCGCTGGGCTGATGCGAGATCGCAGGAGAAGGCGTGTGTGGAGCAGCGAGCCGGGCCTGGCACTTGCCAAGTCCTCCATAAATGTCTGTCGTAACGGGTGCCTTAAATGTGCGTTCCTTTGCAGCGGTTCTCAACCTGTGGGTCGTGACCCCTTTGGGGGTCGAACGACCCTTTCACAGGGGTCGCCTAAGACCATCCTGCGTATCAGATATTTACATTACGATTCATAACAGTAGCAACATGACAGTTATGAAGTAGCAACGAAAATAATTTTATGGTTGGGTCACAACATGAGGAACTGTATTTAAAGGGCCAGAAGGTTGAGAACCACTGCTTTACGGCATCCATGCAGGCACATGGAGGGGGTGCGGGTGGGGACTGAGCTCACACTTTTGTTTATTGAGCTCATACTTTCGTTTATTCCTGCAGTTAGCAGTCATTAAGCATGTCTTCTGATTGACAAGCAAGGTGATGGGCGCGAGGGATGCCAGGACCAGGACGAGTAAGGGGCTCGCCTTCTGTGAAGCCAGAGGAGGCAGGGGCAGCCGGGGAGTGCCCAGCGTGGGCTCCAGGGGACTCAGAAGTTCCAGCCTCCACAGGGGCTGAGCTGCCAACTGCATGGCCAAAGACGTGGGTCACATGGCTCCCGCCTTCCGCCCCTGACAGGGATTTTAAATTGGGGGAATATTGCCCTTCCTGGGTTCAGCAGAGGTCATGTAAGCCTGAGCCTCTGCAACAGGCGTGTCGGAGAGAAACTCGGAAAACTGGGGTAGAGCGGAGAGGGGAGCCCCAGGGAAAAGCACGCGTGTGGGTTATGGCATCGCAGGTCTGCACCACACCCGAAGGGACGTGGAAGGCTCTCTCCTCCCTCGTGGTCTTGACTTTGCTGTTGGAGAAACTGAGGCCAGAAAGCACAGGTGAGCTGACAGAGGTCTCACAGTGCTTTGCAGCGGAGCCCAGGCTGGAGTGGTGACACTGGCTTCCCGGTCCAGTGCACGTCCCCCTGCTCTCACTCTCCAGGGTGGTGTCCCCACCGGGGCCCAAACACGCAGGTCCATGCGCAGATCCCAGCAGAACCCTGATGCACCACGGACACGTCCCTCCCGTGCCCTCGAGGAGCTTCCCTTCTGAACCCGGGATGTGGAAGACAGAGGAGCCCTGCGCTGTGGAGTTTCTGGTTCGGTCTTGTTTACCAGCGAGCATAGAGGAGGAGGATTTAAAAAAATAATAAAGCACAAGCCAGATGCCCAAATTAAAACACTAAATTTTCCTGGAGTGTATGTGCTCTGAGCAATGTAAATAAAGGTGAGGGCTGGGCCCTCTGCCGTAAATCAGCCTCAGCCACAGGCTCACCACCCCCCCCCGGTTTGTTTGGGCATTTTGCCCCATCACCCACCCCTCTTGGCATTTCCAGGATACCAGGGGGAGGGCTCCATTCGTCATCCTGCTTGTCCTCCCCTGGGTTTCTTGGAGCAGCCGTCTCCGGGTTGCCTTTTGCATGAAATATTTAGCTCAGGGATAGAACCAGGCATTTCAGTGCAGGCGGGATACACCCGGGAAGGCTGGTTTTCTGCCCTCGTGGCCTCTTTTGCATTTATTTTGCTCCGGACCATTTGTAATGTGGTGGTGGGTGTCCATCAAATAGCCATTAACTCTTCCGCCAGCTCCTAAGGGGGCGGTCGGGGCTGCGTCTTACAAGTTCAGGGGATAACGTGGCCCGTCCCTTTGGCCGTTCCGTGGGTGTCACGAGCCACCGTGGATGTTAGAACTTTGTTTCTGTTTTGTCTCAGGGACCGTGCGAGACCTCAGTCTTGGTTGTGTGACTGAGGTTCCTTTAACTGGACTTAGATTCCTGTGTTTAACCAGTAGTTCCCCCCCTTCCTAGCATGTCATCTTGTTGAGGCACATGATGGATGTGTCTCATTTAGGCAATGGGGCTGATACCTTATGGGAAGTTTTTAAAAAATTAAGTGAGGTAATAATACAGTGGGGCCTTGACTTACGAGTTTAATTCGTTCCGAGACCGAGCTCGTTAAGGAGCTCGTTAACTCAAATTACTCTGTCAACTCAATGCAAATAATCGGCAGAGAGACAGCTGGTATCTCAAAAAACTCGTTAGGCGGGAAGGCCCCACTGTATATGTGAACCCCTGTGCTAAGTGCTTGGCACCTGTGTGTTAAGGATTCAATGAGTGTCAGCTGTGAGGGTTTAAAACTATAGCCCAGCCCTAGCCGGGTTGGCTCAGTGGGTAGAGTATCAGTCTGTGGACTGAAGGGTCCCATGTTCGATTCCAATCAAGGTCACATACCTCAGTTGCAGGCTTGATCCCAGGCCCTCCCTGGATGGGGCGCGTGCTGGAGGCAACCAATCGATGTATCTCTCTTGCATTGATATTTCTCTCTCTCTCTCTAAAAATCAGTGGAAAAATATCCTCAGGTGAGGATTAACAAAAACAAAAATAAAGAATGTCCCAAAGTCTCTCACAGAAGACCTCTAGTGCCCATGAGTGACTTCTCTTGAGAGTGACAACAAGTTTAAGGAAGAGCTAATTTAAGTTGGAATCTTGGATTTTTCAATCCAGAGTGTTTGAAGCCTTATTGTCCTCATTCGTTTTGTGGTTTGATCTGTGGGGTTTCCCACTTGGTGGGGGCAGGAGGGACTCCTTGAGTGCCCACTGCTATCTGCTGACCTTAAGTGCGTCCAGCCGAAGTCTTATCTCCGACAGCTCATGCATCATCCTCCCCAGGAGAGGGCACCCCACGGACTCATGGACAGGCCCTCTGTTCATTCCGGGATCGCCTTTTCTCAATTATTTATAGCTTGCCCGCTGGTGTTTCAAGCTCTTGTTGTTAAGAGGAGAGAAAGGCCTTGAGTGCTGAGAGGTGGCAGCTGAGTCCAGCACTTGCTTCCCTCTCAGGGCTCAGTTTTGCTTGGGCTGCAGGACGGGCTTTGTGAGACCTGTGGCCCATGTGGCCCCGCCGTGTCCTGGTGGCGAGTGAGGATTTGACCTGGGAAGCTCACGTTCCCCTTCTGCTTCCAACTGGTTGCGTGACTGGACACATCACCTTCATGCTGGCGCCTCAACGGTAAAATGAGAGGGAAAGAGTGGACGGATCATGCCTTTTTCCCATATACGGGTCATAACACATATTTCTTGGGCACCTGCTCTATGGCAGGCTCTGTCCTGAGCTTACGGAGCTCAGAGGCGACTGGGGCCGAGGGAGGATGAGGGCGGCAATGAGGGCAACGATGACACCGATGTTTGCTAGTTGATGAGGAAGGACGAGAGGCTATTCTAAAAGCTGTCTGTGTATTTCTGTGTGTAATCCTCACATCAAGTATTATGAGTCCGTTTTGAAGTATATAATTCAGTGGTATTAAGTATATTCACAATGTTGTGCAACCATCTCAGCATTGACCCCGGGGTTTTAATCACCTGGAGCAGAAAGAAGCCCAGCACCCATTAGCAGTCACTCACTTTTCCCCTCCCTGCAGCCCCTGGCAACCACTCATCTGCTTTCTGTTACTATGGACTTGTCTATTCTGGACATTTCATATAAATGGAATCACACACGATGTGACTGCTTATGTCAGGCTTAATTCGCTTAGCATAATGTTTTCAAGGTTCATCTGCATGTGGCATGTATCAAAATGTCATTCCTTGTCATGGCTGAGTAATATTGTATTGTCTGCGTGATATGACGTTTTCACCCACTCATCATCTGATGGGCACAAGAGTTGGTTCTACCATGTGGCTGTTGTGTGAAGGGTGGCATGGAGTCACTTTAAATCAAGTTTTGGCCTCAGCTCAGCTCCGCCGATCAATGTGCGGGAACCCTGATCCCACTGAGTGTCAGTTTACCCATCTGTATCCTGGTGAGACTGATGTGTGTGTGCAGCTGTTTATATGCACTGTCCACAAAAGCGAACCATCTGCTTCTCCTTAAATTGTAAGTCTAATAGAGAAATTAGATAACTTTGAAATTGTTTGAAGCCCTGAGAATTCTATTTAGAATCGAAGTGATAAGAGCACCCGCTTCTGAGCGTTGCTGAGGTCATTAAGCGTGCTCATCTATGGAAGGCGTGGATTGCTGGCTCAGCAGATCTGAAGCACCCAGTGAATGTCGTGATCCTCGCTGGAATCCTCATCCTTGTGGTTATTGGCACAGTGTTCTCCGGGCAGCGGGAAGCTGCGGTAGGTTTCCGGGGCCGTGGCCTGTCTAGGAGAGAGCCCTGCCGGATGGACTCTGGGCACCTGTTGTCCAGAGGAGATCTGGGAAGTGTGACTGCAGGAGCATCCTCCTCCTCTGCCTGTTCTTTCTAAAATACCGTGCCCTTGCGACAAGGCTGCCCTGTGCCCATCAATTCAGGTGGGAGTGGATGAGACCTAGACCCTGGCCAGGGCATTTATCATCCAGTGCTTATAGCAGCAGATTATGACCAGCCCCGGCTCCAGAGTGGATGGCCTGGAACCGAGCCCTCTCGCCGCTGCTGGCTTACGGTGTGCCCTGGCCAAGTGACTTACCCTCTCTAGGCCTCAGTTTCTCCATCTGTAAAATGTCACTGCAGTGGAGTCTACTAGCTTATCCTGAGGTCCTAAGGAGGTGGTGAACACAAAAGCATTTGCACAGTGCCTGCTACCTAAGAGGCTCTCACCTGATTTTTTTTTCTTTTCTTTTTTTTAAGAGGAGAAAACGTATGTATAAATTACATAGCACAGGTTGGAATTTCTAAGAGAAGTTTTAACAGCCCTTGGAAGTTCAAAGGAGAGAGAATATCTCTGAATAAAATGGAGTCTAGAAATTTGACTCGAGACCTTGTGAGGAAATGATACTAGCTCTGCTTTTCAGTGCTTATTGTACTAAACACCTTTAATTTCATTTCATTTGACTACGTGCCCTTTGTTAAGATGGATTACGTTTTTAAACCTGCTCAGCAATCCTGCTCATGAGGCTCATCCACAGTTTTTAGATGAGAGCAAGGCCTTGCCCAAGGTCACGCAGCAGATAAGCATTGAGCAGAGGAATTCTCTTGGCTCCAGAGTCCCACCAGAGGGTCACTTGAAAGTGATTCCCCGTGGCTAATCCACGCGGCCTGGAAAATGCTTTGGTGTAGGAAATCCACAAAGTGATTCCCCTTCTGCAGGGAATTTGAGCTGAAAGTAAATTTGCATGTTGTGAATTGAATGCACAGATGAAATAGGAGCAGACCTGGGCGGGTGTAGGGTGGCGGATGCTAGCGGGAATACCGCAGTGGGCAAGAGGCTCTGGAATCGGACGTGGGGTCCAGTCCCGGCCCTGCCGCTCACTAGCTGCGTGTGACCTTGAGCAAAGCCCAAAGTCTCATGAAGCCTGAGGTCATCACCTTTCAAATGGACGTGATCACAGCACCGGCACCGTGGGTGGCCGTGCAGGTCCCAGGAGGTGGTGCGTGTGGCAGTCTCAGCAGACCCCCTGGCACATGCCCACCTTCAGCCAGCGTGTCCTTATCGTCGCAGACAGGGTGCCAGTGCGGTGGTCCAGAGGGCCCCCTCTGCTCGTCCTAGGAGCCACCCGCCGGCCTCTGTGTCGGAACTTCCTTGCTGGCTGGGAGGAGGACCCCAGAGCAGATGGGCAGCTGGGGCAGAGGCGGGAGTGGGGAACACGTTCCTGGAGCTTCGACCTCCCAGGGGAGCTGCCAAGTGAAAAGACAATTACTAGGGAAGAGCTGAATCCTTTGTGCACTGGTCCACAGGGGACTGGACCAGGGCCACCCGAGTCATTTGTCATCTGCTAATGGGGCTAATCAATGGCCGGAGGGTGGAAAGAGGGGGGCTTCCTGCCCGCAGCAAGCAGATCCATACAGGGTCTGCAGGGTGACTATTATTTCTCAACAGTGGATGCTGCCTTTCACAGATAGATCTCGGTTGCTTCCAAACGCAGGAAGTATGTTTTCAACCCACGTGACCGGTTCAGTAAAGCTCTGGTTCTGCTGATTTCGGCTGTCTTTTAACCCTCTGTTTTGCAAGGCGATGGAGCGTAAGGAACCACTGTGGCCGTCTCTCTCCCCCCTCTCCCCCCTCTCCCCCCACCTCTCAGGACCACACTGACTCCCAAAGGCCTCTTTGCTTTGCTCGGACTCCCGGGGCGCAGCCTGCGTTCTTGGCTTCTCGGCACCTGCCCCTGTCCAGCGTTGACCCCCGAGAGACTGGCTACAGAACGAGCCCGATGGCCCAGCCCAGGCCTGCCTTCCTCAAGCTCCCGAAAACACGGGCCTTTGCTCTGTTTAACTTGGTTTCGCGTGGGAACGCTGCAAACCCTGAAAAGCTTTCCTTAGCCTGTGCTTCCTGCCTAGGCAGAGCCTCAGGTTCAGGAGCCCGAGACCTCACCCTCCTAACCTTGTCCACTGCCCACAGCCGGCTGCTTTAGGGCGCGCGCGCGCGCACACACACACACACACACACACACACACACACACACACACACCCCCGACCGCCCCCCTCCCCCACACACATTGAAGGCAGTTTGGGAAGAAGAGCACAGACTTTTATTTCCTCCTTCACCTGTGAGCATCTCCAGGTCTGATCTGCTCTGACTTCTTGAGCGTCGGCAGTGGGCACAGTGGGCACTGAGTAACTGCTGACGGGTCCAGAGGCCCCAAAGCCAGCCCGCTGAGGCTCCATCTTGGAAGGGGCGACTGTAGGGGCATAATTTGATTGGAAAGTATGGGTTTGTTTAATATTAGACCCTCATGGGACATTAAACAAAATAGTGACAAGTGACATTATGTCTAGTAAAATGAGGTTCCTTTGCAATTTTTTACATTTCTGTAAAATATTAAGTGATACCTGTCAAACTCTCCACTTAACTTTTAAGCCTTACGTGAAATGAAATTCAGATCATGGGTTCATCTGTTTGTTCCGATTCATCTTATTTGGACGGTGTTAAAAGTTTTCTTTGGAATCCAACAAACCTGGTTCAAATCCTGACTCTGTGACTTAACTAGCTGTATGGCAGGGGAGCGTCCGGCCCGCGGGCCATATAAGGCCCATGAAATCATTCGGTCTGGCCCTGCCAAGGCCTTAGGGGTGAGTTAATTAAATGTTTGACCAAATAGAGCAGGCTCATTTTTAAGTTGATTTTGTTTGGCCCTTGAAGGATGTTACAAATATCAGAATGGCCCTTGGCAGAAAATAGGTTCCCCATCCCTGCTGTATGGCCTTAGAAAATTTGCTTAACTTCTTTGGGTGTCAGTTTTCTTACATATAATTTTTATTACAAACATAAAAACATTTGAGGCTTCCACAAAACGTCCATGGACCCCTCATGGCCAGCACTGTGAGCCTTTGACAAGGACTCGGTGAAGAGAGTCCATTCCTTGTTCAACAAACATTTCTTGGGTCCTTACCGTGTGCTGAGCACGATCTGGTTCCTGTCCACAAAGAGTTAATACTCCTGTGGTTTTGTGGTCATTCACAGTGTCGTCAAGTTCAGCCTTCAGCAGGGATATGAGGTTGTGAGGTGGGTTAGTGACCCTTGCACCCACCCCACCAGACATTACCCCAAACCTCACCTGAACAAACAAGAGCAACATTTCGCTTTTGATGAGGTGATGTCTGGGTTCTTAAATTAAGTAGCACAGGTAAATGGCTAGTCTGTGCCAGAAACCAAAATACGGGCATCACCCCCCTTTCTAAGAGAAGTGCCTGAGCCCAGCCTGTGGCACCTGAGGGTGTCCCCCCCCCCCATCCCCCAACCAGGTAGCCATCAGGGAAGAAATAAGCAGCTGACCCAGGGGCTGATGAGCTGGCTTTACTGGGCTTTCTTCGCTTTCCCCTCGAGCATGTTTTCTGCGTGTGTTGAATTGCGTTAAGCCTCTGCACGCAGTTCAGAGGGTAATACCATTAATTAGACCAACAAGGTAATGTAATGAAAGGTACAAGCCTTCCCAGTATCCTAGATTTATCCCTGATTAACCGGTAGCCCCTCCCACCGCGAGGCCTTGCTCTGCGCTCTCCGAGGATAATGCTCCGATTGTAATTAAAACCAGGGAAGAGGTTTCCCTCTTCTCCGTGAGTGGAAAATGAACCGTTTCAAAGCAGAGGACCAAACCGATCCCTTGGAGAAGTCGAAGAGATAGCCTGAACAAGCCCGGAAGAGATGTGACTGATAATTAGCCGCTAAAAGATGCCCAGTGATAGTTCATCAATCTTTGTTTTAAAAAAAAACACTTTCAGATTATTTTGACAAGATAAGAGTTTTGACTGAAGTTGGGGGAAGCTAAAAGCATTACTTTAAAATATAATTAGGTGAACTTTCAATTATCATCCTCCCTTTCAAAGGCCTCCCGATTCGGCAGGCAATTAAGGGTATGAGGTTTGCATGGTGTGCAATGTGATTTTTTTGCAAGGACAGACACACTCGGTGTCATGGACTGTGGACTGTTTCCAGCTTCTTGGGAATAAGAGGGTGGGGGGGCGGGGGAGTTAGTCATTTGGGCTGGCAAAGGAATCTAGATACTTTCAATAGCTCTCTCTTCTCCCTGGACACCGCCTGGTATTTCACCTTTCAGGGGACCTGAGAGATTCTGAGAGGTGTTTGATAAGTCGTAGATTTTCATCCAGATGTGATGCTATTGTCGCCTGAGTATAGGCTTGAGCCGGAAGAGCTGGCAGGGCCCGTAAGAATCCTTTCCTTCCCCATCACACCTGCGGGAGCTGGAGAGTGCAGGCATGGGCCCTGGGCCCGAGCCCCGCTGGGAAAGTGCAGGGCCATCACGGGCCTTTCATCCGCCCACTCCCCTCCTGCCGGCTGCACTCCTTCTACTGCATTAATGCCTTTTGGCTGTCAATCAAACGGCACCATTATTTAAATGCGCCAGTTTGGATTCTGACACAGTCCCTAAGTGGTGAGCAAGGATGGAAATGGGAAGCCGCAGCCATTAGCCAGTCACGCGCGTCACCCCCACAGCAGCCTGCTTCTGTAGAACACTACCCCCTGCATGCCAGCAGCAGGGATGTCATTTATGCACATTCTCCCGCAGACCGTTGTGCCCTGCAGGATGCCCATTTGGCAGCTGAGAAAGTGGAGGTGCAGACGGGTCAGGTGACTTGCCCAGGGGTCCTGGGTTCCTAAGGCAGGGCCAGGCTCTGCTCTCTCCAGGGCTGCCATTCTGGCTGGGGTCTTACATCTCTCTCCCCTAGCCCCCTCCAGCTTCTCATCACGTCCACTCCCTCCACGCTGCAGCCTGAGGGAGCCTTCTAATGTGCAAGTCCTTCTGTGGGATTCTGCTTCTGGAAACTTCTATGTGGCTCTTTCCTGGTTAAGGGTCAACCCTGACCCTCACTGTAGCTCCTGAGGGACTGACCATAGGCCTCCCTCCCCCCTCGGGCCATTGTCCCAAAGGGCCGGTGTTCCAGTCACCAAGGTTCTCAAGGCCTCTCAATGCTGTTCCCGCTTCTTGCAACCAGCCCTCTTCCCAGTTCTCCACTCAGAAAACCTCCACTGATACTTCCTGGAGCCTTCCAAGCTCTGCAGAGACTGCACTCCTACTGTGTGCTCCCAACGCACCTGCTGGTCTCTTGTCATGACTCTTGATAAATATATACTGAGCACCTACAATGCTCCAGGTGCGGTTAGAGGCTCCGTGGATAAAGCAGTGGGCAGACAGACAAGTTGGGAAAGAGACAGTAGACAGATGTGTCCATAGCGTGGCAGGCAATGCTAAGACAAATAGCCTGCTGCGGGGATGGAGTGAGGGTGGGATCGAGCTCATCTAGATCAGGGCCACGGAGGAAGTGAAGGAACAAGCCAGGGGCTGTCCAGGGACAAGCCCCTGAGCAGGAGGAAGAGCGGGTGCGGGGCCCCTGAGACTGCGCTGCTTGGTGTGTTTGAGGAGCACCAGGAGGCTGGTGGCTGGAACTCAGCAAGCATGGAGGGTCAGTGAGAGACACAGTCAGAGGGCCAGCTGGGCCAGACCTACCAAGTGGGCAAGAACGTGGAGCTGGCAATCCGGGCAGCCCAACCGGAGGAGGCGTCTCCACACAGGCCCCATGCAACCTGACTCAAATGCAAAGGACTCAGTCCTCATGCCCCTGCATGGCTAGGGGCTTAACCTGCTCTTGTTCCTGCTGTCCCACAGCCCACGAAGGCGGGGTCTGTGGCTGGTGTGATCACTGTTGCATCCCCAGTGCTCGGCACGGCGCCTGCCTCCTTGAAGGTGCCAAATAAATGTATGTGAAATGGCTCCGGCCCGGGTGGTTCCTGTGAGACTCCATAGGCACTGACAAAGCAGAGGGGCGGGATGTACATGCTCTGTAATGTGACCCCCTCCCCCCCTGCCCCTAAGAAATAGCCCGCCACAGGGAAGCTGCGTGCCCAGGCCTGGCATGCCCGGTGCAGGTGCATCCAGGTGCGCTGGGAGGAGGCCATTGCAGGGGGCACAGGTTCTGTGCTCACCAGGCCCGAGTCGGCATTTGGGTTCATGGTAAATACAGATGCTGCACTGACAGCTGATGACAGTGTGGTCAAGGCGACTCGGAAACTCCCTCGCCTGTCTGACCTCCTCGCCCTCTCCTGCCCAGGAACCAGCAGCATCTCTCCACTCGGGAACAATTCCACGTCTTCTCTGAAGCTTTTCCTCCCCTTGGGCTGGGGCACCCCGGTCCCCACTGCTGTGGAACTTGGTCTGCCGCTCCGTGCTCCTGGGGGATTGGACTTGGGGTGATTCTGTGTGCCGTGTGCGTGGACAGATTCTGTGGGTTTGTTCGAATGGACAGCCTTTTGTTGGCGGAGTAATTTTAGTTTTCGTTGGCACCCCAGACAAAGCCGTCTTTCAACACACCCGCGGCAGGCAGGCAGCCGGGACCTTTTCAGTGAGATTGCAGGAAATGTGCCAAGTCGTCCGGGGCCTGTAAATTAGGCCTTGTTTAAAAATTTAGATAAAGCCCAATGTGCAAGAGAAATGCTTTCATAACACTGAACGTGAATTACACTGAACACCCCTTTCAAGCTCAATGGATCGGCTCTCTCTGGAAGCCCGAGACGCGAAAGGCTTCAAATGTCAAAAGAGTTTTCATTTATTGTCCCAAGTGAGGCGAGGGCATTTTCTGCGGTTTAATAGTTCAGATGCACATGTAAATGGAATGCATCTGCAGAATGCGGGGCCTGTTTGGGCTTCTATTTTCACAAACCTGCCTGGTTCCATTTCATGTTGGCTGTGGCCCTGCCAGGGATGGGGACCACTGTCTCTGTTTCAGCGATGGGGACAGCCACTCCTGCCTGCTGCATTCTCGCCACCACCATGTCGTGCTTCTGCAGTTCATCCATAACAAAGCAGTATTTTGTATTTTTTAAAAAATATATTTTTTATTGATTTCGGAGAGGAAGGGAGAGGGAGAGATAGAAACATCAGTGATGAGAGAGAATCATTGATTGGCTGCCTCCTGCACACCCCCTACTGGGGATCGAGCCCGCAACCCAGGCATGTACCCTTGACCGGAATCGAACCCAGGACCCTTCAGTCCCCAGGCCAACACTCTGTCCACTGAGCCAAACCAGCTAGGGCGGTATTTTGTATTTTGAAGTATTGTCACATCTTAAACAGTCACCTTAAAGAAGCCAGGTGTCAGGCCATCTGGTGGGGCCTCCTGGATAGCCAAGGGAAGGTGTTGGCCTCTGTGTCTGCCATTGCGAGAAGCGGGAGGCGGATTTTCTTTCTCTGACAGCCTTTTGTACGTCGATTTGCCTCATTTACCACTGCTCTCCTGGCAGCCACCTTCTCCATAGGTGGGTCCCTCTATGTGCTACTGTGTCACATAAGTTGGCCTTAGTTGCAAGGAACACAGACTCCAAGTTAAACTGGCTGAAATGGTGAGGGGCTCTTAGGATTGGACACCTCAAAGGCTTCTAGCACTTTCCATGCAGCCCCAGCATAGATGACCAAGCCCTACCTCCACTCTGCCTCCTCAGTGTTGACTCTCTTGTCCATAGCGCTCTTTTCTCTTCCTGTCTCAGGAGGCCTGCCACTGGCTCCGGGGTGCCTTGCTTCCTGGCTCACATCCAGTGGGTAAGAGCTAACTCTGTCCAGTCTCCAAGAAAAAGTCCCGACTTAGGTCTGACTGCATCGTTTGAGTTTACTTAGACTTAAGCCACATGCTCCGACCCTCAGCCAGAGCCAACCCAGTGGCCATGCTGGTGAATGTTTCACGACGCGCTCTTCAAGCAACAACAGAAAAGAAGAAAAAGGTGCACCATTTGCCGATTGCCGTGGTGTAAATATTTCTGCCATGATGATTGTAAGCAACCAGTGCCATGCCACTGAATGTGGAGCTGGGAAGAGAAGCTCACAGTTGGCTCTCGGGCCAGTACAGCTCTGTGACCTTGCCTAACGGTTGTGGGCCACAGAGGGGGAAGGATGGACTTTCAAACCAAAAGCAGAGAAGGAGAAAAGACATGGATGTGCAGCTGCTAAAATGAGCTTTCCTCAGGGTGGCCCAGGCTCGCTCCTGACGCTGCATTGAGATGGGCCCTTCCAGTCCAGCTGTGGGTCAACGGCTCGTGGGCGTTTGCTATCTCTCTCTCTCTCTCTCTCTCTCTCTCTCTCTCTCTCTCTCTCTCTGCACCACTGTGGAGAGTGGAGAGGATTTCACTCAGACTAGGAAGTCCGGGGTCAAGTCCTTTAACCTTTCTTAGCACCTTCAACCATAAAAAGATTATAGGAATAATCTCTCCCCCAAATGTCATCATGAGGATCCAGTGAGACGCCGACTGTGGGCATGCTTCGAAAACCATACAGTGCTATGTTTATGTAAATATACGGTGAGTTCATTACGCCTCGCAAATGTATCCCCTGCACAGACCACAGATCAACACCAGTGCAGTTGAGCAGACAGACCAGGAACTCTGAAGTCGACAGGCCTGGGTTCCAATCCCAGCACTGCTGTTGGAGCTGTGTAACTGGAGGGAAGACACTTAACCTCTCTGTAACTTTGTTTCCTTGTCAATAAAATGAAGAATAATGACCTTATCTGGAGGGATCGTTGCAAAGATTGAATAAGACAAAGCATATAAGGGCACAATATACATACAAGTTATTATCCTATATAATAAAAGCCTAATATGCAAATCGACCAAACGGCAGAACGACTGGTCACTATGACGCACACTGAACACCAGGGGGCAGATGCTCAACGCAAGAGCTGCCCCCTGGTGGTCAGTGCACTCCCACAGGGGGAGCGCTGCTCAGCCAGAAGCCTGGCTCATGACTGACGAGCACAGTGGCAGTGGCGGGAGCCTCTCCCACCTCCACTGCAGGCGGGAGGTAAGGAACGAGGGGCCCCGGACTGTGAGATCCCCAGACTGCGAGAGCCCCAGACTGTGAGAGGGATGTCTGACTGCCGACTGGGGATCGGGCCTAAGCCGGTAGTCAGACATCCCCTGAGGGGTCCCAGACTGTGAGAGGGTGCAGGCCAGCCTGAGGGACCCCCCTGAGTGCATGAATTTCATGCACTGGGCCTCTAGTTTTTAATAACATAGTGTCATAGTTAGTGCACACTGATTATCCTGCACCCAAATTCATTGCTCTTCAGGCAACAGCCCTCAGTTTTGCTTTGCAGCTGACCTTGACTTTTAGGTTATGAGGTTCATGTAGCATCCTATACCTGCCTCCCTAACCCATGCCCAGCTGTTTAGGCCAAATAGCATAGTCACATTCCCTGACCATTGTTAACTAAAGATCCAGTCAGAGTGAATCCAAGAGATTCTGTGGCAGCTTCTAGGAGGTGACTCCCTCTGCACAGACACCTGGGAGACTAAAAGGGTGGCGCTGCTGCATCCAGCTTGCCACCATGAAGTAAGATCGGAGGAGTCTGAGCTGAGAAATGCAGAAGCTGGCAGAGTTGGAGCCTGTATCAAACCACTCATCCTTGCATACATCATATATATATTTTAAAAACTTAGTTTGAGCTGGGAATTTCCATCAGTCACGACCAAAAGAGTCCTGTTTGATACATTACACCTGGAGAAAGAGCCTCAGAAAGGTCGTGCAGGCAGGAGGAGGCAGCGAGGGCGGTGAGTGGTTGGAGCGGAGACACGGGCCAGGCCCCCTGGCTCCAGATCCCATCTGCTCGGGCCCTTCTCAAGCCGCCAGCTGGCACCTCTGTCCTGTGCAGCGGAGAAGTGTGACTCCAGGCCGTGCACATCACAGCTCCCACGTCACCCTGTGGACTTGAGAGCTCGGGCACACGAGCCTGCGAGCCTGGCTGCTTGGATTTCTCCCAGGCAGTGCCGCCTCCCCTGGGATGAAACCTGTGGGTAAAGTGCGCTCTCAGGGTTGCGCGCCTGAAGCTCTGCTGGCTGATGACGGAGGAAGGAAACGCAGCGAGAAGGACCTGGGTCGACTCTCCAGATCCCACCGCCGAGTCTGGCAGGCAGCGCCAGGCTTTTAATCAATGGTATTTTGATTGGATTTAGAAGTTTGGAAAAGACAAAGTGACACATTTTCACAGCTCCCTGTCAAACCAAAGCATGATTGTCAAACTGTTAAGCTAAAAAAAAAAAAAAAAAAGGCAGGAAAGGGAGCACTTGTGTCAGACATCTCCATGGCAATTTCCAGTTTCTCAGCGGCTTTGCCGTCATCGGCATTTGCTCACCTGGCGTAGCTCATGCTGCCCCCGGTGGGCACGGGCTGGGCCCCGGAGAACGCTCACAGCGGTGACCTCAGTCCCAACTTGCTCTCAGTGCATGGGGAGGGGCTCTTGTTTTTATTTTAAGGCAAAGTTTTATGAAGCATGGCATCTCTTCCCTGGTTTCTTTTTAAAGGAATTGGATGTGAACCCTTTTATAAATAAAAGAATCCTTCTGCTGGGGGAAGAGTTACCCTGGTGTCTCCATCAGGAAACGCTCCCGATGGTCCCCATGTCCATCCCCTGGCAGAAGCAGCTATTGTTTCCGTGTGGTGGAACGTGAAGCCTACATTTAAGTGATGTCTTCAGCTACGGGTATCTTCCTCAGCTCATTTTAAAGCTCAGAGAAGCCATTCCACTATTTAAACAGAGAAGAGTAACCTGTTCTAATGATCGTACCCTGGGGCATAGTTATTCCTGTTGCATGAAAAAATAATGGCCAAAACAGCCCGCAGCCAATTGCAAAATTATGTAAAAGTGATGAAAAGAAACCCAAATCCACATGCCTTCTCCTCGCGCTCGACCCCCTTCGCCACATTTCTTATTTCGCACACTCCGCAGCCCAGGGTGAACAGCATGGAGTCCGTGGAGTATTTCAAGCGAGCTTTACTTATTCCAAAGGTGGCTGAGGAGTAGAGCTAGAGAAGGACCAGTGCATTTCTGTCTTTAACTTAGGAACCGACAGTGGAGCTTACTGGATTGTTTTAGAATCAGGGGAAGGCCCAGGCGGTGTGGCTCAGTGGTTGAGCATCGAACTATGAACCAGGAGGTCACGGTTCGATTCCCATCAGGGCACATGCCCAGGTTGCTGGCTGGATCCCCAGTAGGGGGCATGCAGGAGGCAGCCAATCAATGATTCTCATCATTGATCTTTCTATCTCTCTCTCCCTCTCCCTTCCTCTCTAAAAATCAATAAAAAATATATATATTTATTTAAATCGGGGGCGGGGAGGGGGGCGGTCAGGGGACCGGAAGTTACATTAGGACATGGAATTGCAAATGCCAGTGCTTGCTGACTCCGAGCTGGTAAATGAATGACAAGCATTCGGTGAACTGGCTAAAGGCCCAGGCCTGGTCTGAAGACCGAAGTGCCTTCTCACTTCTGTGGAATTGTCTCCACATGGCATCGGGGCCCAGTGTTGTCCAGTAGTCCATGTTTTTGATAGAAGCTGTAAACCTGAATCTTCATTTGGCCTCCTCTGATTTGTAAACCCTGCAATAAATTCAGACAGAAAAGAGCAAGCCTGCAGGCCAGGCATGTCCTGGGGCTCACTGGTCGTGACTTCTCCCCCAGCCAGTCCTCTGAAGGTCGGCTCTGCAGGAACCTGGGAGGGAAGCTTAGCAGGGAGTTCAGTGTTGCCGCTCACCCCACCATCAATCTCCACTGGTTTTCCGTCTCAGGGTCCTTCCCCGCTGGCCTTGCAGTTTGTCCTGCTGCTCCAGCCCAGACGAGAAGGAGCCCTCCTCCCCTTCGCTGAAGGAGACGAGGATGAACTTTCCCTCAGGGACTGTTTCAGTTTAACCCTAATCACACAGCACAAGAACACCATCGGCCAAGAAGCCCCCGTGAAGGAAGCAGGGTGCGGAGGTGTATGGACGGAATGGTCACATTGCTGTAAGAATCACAGCCAAGAAATGGGGATTATACGTTGGGGCAGTTACTATGGAAGCAGTATGGAGGTTCCTCCAAAAACTGGAACTAAAGCTGCCATATTACCCAGCAATCCCACTAATGGGTATATATCCAAAGGCAATGAAATCACCACCTCGAGGAGATGTCTGCACCCCCGTGTTCACTGCAGCATCACTCACAGTTACTGAGATGTGGAAACAACCTAAGTGTCCATCGAGGGGTGAATGAATAAAAGAATGCGTTTGGGGGCTGTGTGTGAGTGTGTGTTCCACATATACGTATGGAATATTACTCAGCCATAACGTGAAGGAAGTCCTGCCATTTCCGACAACGTAGCTAGACCTTGAGGGTGTTACGCTAAGGGAGGCAAGTCAGACAGAAAGAAAAATGCTGTATGAGCTCACTGATATGTGGAATAGAAATACCAAACTCATAGAAACAGAGAACAGGTTGGTGGTTGCAGAGGCCGGGGCAGGAGGAGATGTGTGAGGGGGGCCCAGTGGTCCAAACTTGCAGTTATATGATAAATAATTCCTGGGAATGTAAGGTACAGCATGGTAACTATAGTTAATAATACTGTGTTGTATGTTTGGAAGTTGCTAAGATGATAGATCTTAAAAGTTTTCATCACAAGAAAAATTTTTTTACTATGTAAGGTGGTGGATGTTAACTAGACTTATTGTGATAATCAAGTTATAATATGCACATATATCAATTTATTACATTGTGCATTTTAAATGAATACAATGTTATATGTCCATTATACCTCAATACAGCGAGAAAAAAAGAAATTATGCATAGAAAAAAGGCTGGAAGGAAATGTGCAAAATACTGATAGTGGTTAGCTCCAGGCATGGGAATGGAGGTCATTTTTTCACCATCGATGTTCTTGTGTTTTTCAAGTGTTTCATGCTGGGATTTGCTATTTTTAATTTATGGTGGAGAACAGTTTTTAAAGGAAATCTTACTAAGTGAGAAGCACAAAGAATAGAGAAAGCTCAATAGTGAAAGTTAGTGAGCGTAGATTCTTTGGTAGATATCCACACGTTACATAACGTGCCCAACCATAGGGCATCGGATCTTAGCCGATCTACAGACAAGTCAGCTTGTAGCAAATCTCCCAGCCCCCACCTGGCAGCACCCTGGAGGCGGGGAGGGGAGCCAGAGAGGGGGCTGGACCTGTCCCCTTGGAGTTCCCTCTGAGAAGGAGGGGTTGGAACCGGGGTGTTTCCAAAGGGATTACTTCTAAGTCCCTCAGTAAATACAGGGATGGAACCCAAAGTGAGAGGGCTTTTCCTTCCACGAATATTTAGCGAGAGTTAGAGAATGGGAGTCACTCTTGTAGAAGTGGAGAAATAATAGAGCTTGCTAATAGAAGTGCCTGCTGTGGGGCACGTTACCCTGGGCACTGGCCTCTCCCTGGGCACTGGCCTCTCCCTCGGCACTGGCCTCTCCCTGGGCGATGTGCAAATGGCTGAAGTGGAGTCCTTGGGGCATGAGGCCATTCTGCCTGGTGCCAGACCACTCTGTTCGTATCTTCACATTCAAAATAGGCACTTTGATGCGCCCAATTCTTTCATATTGGCAGCAAAGGAATGTGTATTAACTCATCAGCTCTGTCTGTACATTCAAATTTTCCAGAATTGTTTCCCAAACCTCTTGGAACAAGGGAGTGTCCCCCGTCTTGTTGCCATTGGATCTGACATGACGAGGCAGCGCTCTGTGACCTTGGTGCAGGCTCTGTCCACGGTGTTGCTCTGTTGGTGGCCAGGCCCTGAGTTCTTCAGCTCAGGAAAGTCTTGCCCTCTGCCCAGGGCTCGATGGATAGGGAGCGCTCTTCTTCACACCCTTCCAGAGAGCCTGACCTTCGCTGATAGGGCGCTGACTTTATGCCAGACCCAGTCCTGAAATGTTTATTTACCTTAAGAGCTGAGGAAGGCACTATTGCTTTTCACATTTCACAGACGGGGCTGTGAGGCACAGAGAGGTTAAGCAACTTGCCCAAGGTCACACAGCAAGTAGCTAGCAGAGCTGGATTTCAATCCAGGCGTGTTCTCTAGACTCCTTCCTGGGGCAGTGGTTGATAGCTTGCATTATACCCCGAAGCCTGGCCAGTCCATGACCATAAGCTAAGTTCACATTTTGACTATGATGGTGACAGAGGATGTGTATAAACACTTGCAGCCCAAGGAAGATCTGAGGACTCGCTCCCTGGCACATTATAGAAACGCTACCTAAGAAATATCCCCTTTAAAATTCTAAGGGCAACCAGATTGGTTTAGGGAATCAGAGAGGACAAATCCAACATCCAGTCCCATCTGCTCCCCTTGCCTGTGGAGCAGGAGAGCCTGCTGGGGGGAGGGGCCACCCACCAGGCTGCAGGTTCCACTGCAGGTCCCAGTTCCTCCTAAAACTGCATTTGGAGTTCAGAGGACGTCACTAAGGCTCACCCAGCGCATCTGAAGTCCAGAGCACCCCTGAGGTAGACGCGTTTGGTCTTCAAATGACCAAATTCGGCAGAATCCCAATGAGAGCCTGAGCACTTCCTGGTTATTTCCTCATCTCATTTTCTGCTCACCAGGTGTGGCTCTGTGAACCTTGAGAAAGAAGCTGTTGTTGCGAATGGAATGTTGTTTTCACTGCCTGTGGGGTGTATAAGAAACATGTAGACCCGCTCAGTGGCTGGGAGTCCAAGCCGTCCTTTACTCCGGGCGGGGCCTGCACGCACGAGCTCCTGTCAGCGCCTGGCATGGCCAGTGACGGTCTCTTTAACCTCCACGCCTGTCTTCCCCGTTAGTGCACGCAGACCAGAGGGACCATAAGTGAGAAGCTTCCCCCTCACCTTCTACGGAACCGATGAGGGGTGGGAGGGTGTTAAATACTAGAGGGCAGAGTTGACCCCTCTCTTGCTCCCACCAGGCAGGCAGGAATCTCCTGGAACAAAGTCATTCGTTAACTCAACCTTGCTGAGCGTTGCTCTGGGGGCGCATCGTTGAAAAGAACACTTAGCCGATTAGATTTATTTTCCAACAATTTGACTGGAGCTCATCTTCCAGGAGGCTAAACGCAGGGTCTGCATGAACCATTTGAACGGAAGGAAAGACAAGGCTCCATGTGGCTCTTGATGCTGAGGGTCCTGTGGGCCTGGGTGCATGGCCCCGTGCCTGAACCCAGAGGCCCCGACTCACCTTTTCAGCTCCTTCTCGTAGGAGAGGGCAGTTGGAATGACGCTGGGGATCCCCTGAGACGCTTTCTAGATGGACATAGTCCCCCAAGAGGATACTCACCCAGCTCTCCAGTTTGCCTTTATTTGCTTGAAATTAATTCCCACGGAGCAGGACATTGTGGCGCTGACACGAGGCCTGCCCAGGGCAGGTCACCAGGCCGCAGGTCAGCGCCAGCTTCCGGGACAAAAATCAAAAGTCAAATAAGCTACGTAGCAGCAGAGAATTTCTGTTGAGGAACCTGTATCTGTGTGTGCAAAGACTCACCCCCAGCCGTGAAATCGGGATCCTGTTATAAACCGGTGACAAGTGCCCTTCACTTTAAACAACTAGCAGCGTCCCTGAAAACTTGGTGGGATTTTAACCCAATTTGCTCTCATTTTAAATGGCCGTGTCTGGATTGGCATGTTATCTTCACTCTTCGTGATTTCTCAGCTGGCTGTGGCGGGGATTTTTCTGCCTTCTTCCTCCCCGGGATCCTTCATCATGGTGTCATGTATTTATTTGTTGGTTCAACCACCCACCCACGCCTCCGTCCATCTGTCTAGAAAACATTTCGGTGCTGTCTGTGTACCAGGCCATACACCAGCTTAAAGATTGTCAGGTGGGGGCAGTTTGGCCCTCCTGGAGCAATATCTGAGGACAGTGTTGGTTGTCACAGCGAGGGATGCTACTGGCATCTCGTGAGCAGAACTCAAGGAGATGGCTACACGTCCACAGTGCCCAGGACAGCCCCAACAGCAGGGAATTATTTGATCCAAATAGAGAAGGCCGAGGTGGAGAAATTCTGCTGACTCCAGCCATCCCTGGCCCCACGGGATTTATCGTCTTGCCGGGGAAATTGACAGATTCATGGGGAAATTGTGCTGATGCTACTGGTGAGGTCAAAGGGGTGTTCCATCATTTCTCCTTCAGAGGGTGTGGTTCAGAAACGAGTCCCTTTGTGGATCTACGAGGTTCTTTTCTGGTGAGGTCCAGCAGGATTCGGAAATAGGGAAAGAGGTCGGATGACAAAAGGCCGCAGATACAGGTTTGGGATGTGTTCTGGGGATGCCTTTGAATAGAGGTAACAAGTTCCCACACCTGCAGGCACCAAGCAGAGACCGATGGCAGCTGATACCGCTCCCTGGGGACTGTGGGGACCATGGCAGACCTCAGAGCAGCTGAATAGGCAGCGGCTCCAGTCACCTGTCTGCATCCAAGGACGCAAGCCTGTGTGGCCCGATCCTCCTGAGTTTTTGAGAAAAGTGAGAAGCCCAGACTTTATATGAAATCTCCCCAAGTTTTAAAGGTGAATGACTAATTCAGTATTTGTTTTGAAACAAATGCACTACTCGGGCCAAACAATACTTCTGTGGGCTGCATCCCACAGAGTTTTGGCACTGGTTCTCAGGAGTACATGAGAGAAGGCGTAGGATATCCATCTGGTACCTGGGAGACAGTAGGTGCTCAATAAAAGTTGGTCAAGAGTGATTACCTGGCCTGGCTGGTGGTGGCTCAGTGGTTGAACGTTGACCTATGAACCGGGAGGTCATGGTTTGATTCCCCATCATGGCACATGCCAGGTTTGTGGGCTCGATCCTCACTCAGTATGGGGCCTGCAGAAGGCAGCCAATCAATTATTCTCTCTTATCGTTGATGTTTCTATCTCTCTCTCCTTCTCCCCTCCTCTCTGAAATAAATAAAAATATATTTAAAACAAACAAACAAAAGAGTGATTACCTAAACCAGGCTTTTTGGCACCTCCCAGTGTCAACCTTAGCACCCTGACACTCGGGGCTGGACCATTCGTAGTTGTTGGGGCTGTGTGTGCACTGTGGGCTGTTTAGCAGCATCCCAGGCCTCTACCCACAATTGCCAGTAGCACCCGCCACACCCGCAGTGGTGCCAAACAAGATGTTTTCAGACCTCGGCAGCAGTGTATTTGCCTAGCAAGTTGCACTTTAACTCAATGCCCTGAGTTCTTAGAGACCTCTTGGTGGATGGGTCGCCCCAGGTAGAGAACTCAGAAAGAGCATCTCTGAATCCTCCCGGCCTCCCCAGGACAAGCACCCTGGACAGAGGTCATTGTGTGGCTCTGGGCTGCTTCCCAGGCTGTGGAGTTTGGCCTTCCAGGGCCCAAGTCGCCTCTTTGGCCACTGCCGGGCTCACACCTGCACCCAGGCTGGCCCGCCCACCTGTTGGGAAGGGGCTGGAAGAATAGGCCCTCTGCTCCAGCCCTGCCTGTGCTCACCGAGGTCTCTGATGGAATCAGCAATGAAAGCCGTGGCTGTTGGCTTTGTAGAGCAAGTGCAAGCTCTCACTGACCCAGGCAGGAGTTCTCAAACTTGAGCCTGAGAGCCACCTGGAGGGCTAGTTAGAGGGACTGCTGGACAGCCCCCTCCGTCACCCCCGCACCAGCGTTTCTCACTCCACGGGTCTGGAGTGGTCCAAGAATCTACATAGTTTGCAGGCTCCCAGGTGCTGTTGCTGCTGCTGGTCCCGGGAGCCGCACTTTGAGAAACACTCTCCTGGGCTCTAGCCAATCTCCAAGTCCCCTCCCCGACCTGGTTTCTCCTGTAGTAGAGGAAGCAGAGCAGGGGAGGCCAGGGAGCACGAGGGATGCCTGTCCGGCTCCTTCTGGGTCTCCCCCGGGGCTGACCGATCCACCAGCAGACAGGCCACACCAGGGGCGCATGGCCTGGAGTTAAACTGGAACGTGCTGTGTAGGTACGTGGCTGGTTCAATAAAGTGAATTTACATGCCCCCCAGCTTCTTCGTTTCTTAATTATTTTTCTTGTTCCCTTGATAATGGAGCATATTTGGATGGATCTCCCAGTCATGAGAGTGAATTCGTGAAATCCCTCTTCATAGGTTTTTGTTTGTTTGAGCTTAACAGGGGTGGTGGCCATCGCCGGACGTCTGGACGCCTTCCCTGGCGCGTGTGGGTGATGCCTCATTCAAAGCTGGGATAGATAGAGATTAGAACAGTTTGCTTCTCTGTTGAAGGGGGAACTGTGACATTTCGGTGGCTCTGATAGGGAGCAGTTTTTCGGAAAGGGAAAGCCGCCTACATTTCTGTTCAGTTCTAAATCATTTAGCTTCGGCGCTGTGTGCTAGTCAGGGCCGGGGAATGGGGAGCCATCACGGGAGGAGGGGTTCTGCAGAGCAGAGCGACCAGGTCATCCCAGTTTGCCTGGGACTTTCCCAGTTGGAGCCCTGAAAGCCCAGCTGGGAGCCCCCAGTCCCAAGGAATCTGGCCTGTTGGTTGGCCCAGTGCATAGGACAGTGGTTCTCAACCTTCTGGCCCTTTAAAGACAGTTCCTCATGTTGTGACCCAACCATAAAATTATTTTCGTTGCCACTTCATAACTGTCATGTTGCTACTGTTGATGAATCGTCATGTAAATATCTGATAATGCAGGATGGTCTTAGGTGACCCCTGTGAAAGGGTCATTTGACCGCCAAAGGGGTCGTGACCCACAGTTTGAGAACCACTGGCATAGGAGGATGGTGGCTGGAAACTCGGGGCAGGCAGAGCTCAGATCTCAAAATAGTGATACTAACAGTTATCCCCCAAGTGTAATACTCACAGGCCAGCTACTTGACCTACATGTCTCATTTCACGGAAGTAAAACAGTGCTGTTACCACCATTTTACAGGTGAGGATGCTCAGGCTCTGAGAGTCCCTGGCTGCCTCCCTGGTCCCGGGTAGTGACAGGCAGAACGGTATGGTCAGGGCCCAGTGTTCGCCACCCTCTGCTGCAGAGCTGATGGCCTCAGTCTCACCGTGATGGGTGCCAGCCTCCCCGGGGGCTTGTTAAAGTGTAGGTGGCTGGCGCCACCCCAGCTTCCCATTCAGCAGGTCTGGTTGGGGCCCAGGAACTTGCATTTCTCACAGGTTCCCAGGTCATGTGGATGCTGCAGCTGGTCCACGGACCGCACTTTGGGAACCCCAGGGGCTGCCCTGCTCTGCCTGTCCAGTGGAGGTGGTAACTGTCACCTGCGCCACGCTGAAGACCTGAAGTTTAGGAAGCGTCTTCCCACCCCAGCTCCTAAAGGTTGGGGTTTGCCAGGTTCCTATGTGACAAGTATGGACTCTCGGGTAGAGTCTTGGGCTCCTTGATTCAGGTTTCTCTCGGCCCCAGATGAAACCCTCCTCAGAGCAGGTCTCAGGTGCTGTGTTCACACACCCAGGTGGAGTCCATTGTGGCATCTGGAGGCCAGCTTATCAGCAAGTGTAGTCACCCAGTGCCAGGACGCACGTCCCCTTTCTTGACCCTGATTGTGAGGGCAGGACAAGCCAGCGTCCTTAGGCAAAGTCATTGCCCCTGTGGGATTTTGAGATGTGTGTGAAACTGGGTGGGGAATTTCAGAAGCCTGGTCAGGAGTGGGGTCAAGGTGTGTTCAAAACCTGGAGCGAGCTTAGCTCTGGAAGTGTGGGTGTTCTTTAAATTCTCGTGAACATCCTGCTATGAGGACCTGAGATAGCATCTAGATAGTGCCTGGCATATAGTACGCACTAAATAAATGTGAGCTGACACTTTTATTATCGTTATTCTTTCCATGTAACCGACTCTAGGCCTCAGTTTCTGTATCTGTGAAAGGGACACAGTGATATCTGGGCTCACTGTGAAGGGAGAGGATTAGATGAAACGGCATACAAAGCACTGTGCCCAGGGCCTGAATGCGTGGAGAACCTTCAGCAAATGCTGTCGTCACTATAATGCCCTTCCTAAGCCAAAGTCCTTTGAGAATCTTATAAAAACTGTAGACTTGGAAAAAATACATCTATATACCATATATAAAAGCCTAAGTGACCAAACAACCGGTCAACCAGTTGCTATGATGTGCATTGACCACCAGGGGGCAGACGCTCAATGCAAGAGCTGTCCCCTGGTGGTCAGTGTGCCCCCAAAGGAGGAGTGCCACTCAGCTGACCAGCAGGCACCAGATGCAGGGCTCATGGCTGGCGAGCACTGCTGCAGCAGCATGAGCCTCCCCTGATCCAGACTAACTGGGCATAAGCCTGTGGCGGGTGCTGCAGGGCTGGGATGAGCGGGAGTAGCAGGCAGCATTGCACTGCCGGTTTCAGCCCGATCCCCGCAGGCCACGCCAAGGGACCCCATTGGTGCATGAATTCATGCACCAGGAATCTAAGTATTGAATGATGTTTTGAATATCAGTCAGGGATTTTGGCCCCCTAAGCCTTCTCATGAACCAGGTTTAGAATCTCTGCAGTAAAAGACTGCTCACAAAATAAGTCCCTTAGACCACTGTCCACTGGTGAGTTCTCCTAGTTCCTCTCCTCATCCCATATTCCCCTCTGGCAACCCGCCAGGACTCTCTCTGCCTGGTATGTCCTCTGCATGCTGTTTCAGGGCACTCCAGGTAATACTCCAGGTGTTATTGGAGTTTTCATAATTCCTAAGGAATGTTTAGAGATGGCCAGAGCTTCTAATCTTACCTGCTTTGGCAATGCATTCCTTTGCAGAATCTAGCCAAAGGAATGCATTGCTAATGGCGGAATTAGACCTCGTTCTATAGGTCATTAAACAAAAGACATGCCGTTTAGCCTTGATAAAATCTAAGACATTATGGATTTGGGAGGGTGGGTATAATCAGGGGGGAAGTATTGAAAGATAAAGGAATGAAAATCATCAGTTACCTAGCCCTCTGCTCACCTTTAAGCCCAATGAGTTCCTTTTTCATTCCTGCTCAGACAGCACTCTATGTTGTATCTTTTATAATAAGTGGAAATTTCTAGAATTTCTTTGGCCTTGCCTGGGAAAGTAAAATTCTATCTTTTCCCATAAATACATGATGAACAGAGCATTCCAAGCCTTTCTGAATTGGGTATATCATCTTAAAGAGAGTCTGCTGCTTTTAGTCACTGTGATCCCTATTGGCCCCACAACAAGGCAGTTTTCAAATAAGGCAGGTCCTGGCATCAGGGAAGACTGGCTGTTTCCTTTGTTGCCAGGGAAATCATTCTGAAATGGAAAATCCCCTACATCCCAGCCCCCAACAATCTCCAAAACAGTAGGCATTCTTTAAAAAAAAAGTCCAAACACTAAAACAATAGCCAACACAAAACCAATGCAGGACTGTACGTTAGGAAGCTTTTTCCCCCCAACTAAAGGGATGAAAGGGCATCATAATTTTGTTTTCAAATGTGTTTAAGAACCTGTTATTAAAACGGAATTAAACCCAAGTCCCAGGGCAGCAGCTCTGTGACTACCAGGAGATAATCTTGATAATGCGATTAGCGCTGCTTGAATGGGGCTGGGAGGGAAAGAGAAAGACAGATGCCGAAGCTGGTGCTCAGCTTAGCCACCGCCAACTGCCCGCCCGTGGCCTGCACACAGATGCCTCGTCCTCCCCACGACGGTGCAACGACCCCTGCCATCTGAGATGTTAGCGGCCTTTAACGATAAGACCAGTAATACGCGCTGCTCCCCACGTCCAGGGCGGTGTGCTGAACGCTTCACGTGTGAGTTCTCAGTGCTTCTCAGATACTTTTATCTAAAGCAGATACTCCTATAGCCGCACACTCCGCCCCATTTTCAAATAAGAAAACCCAGCGGCTGTAGCCTCCCTGAAGTCACCCAGCTGATGAGTGACAGAGCTGGGATTCGGACCAGGCCAGCCAATGGCAGAGCCCTGCTGCTCACAGCCACAACTGAGCGACAGATTGGGCGACTGGGCACTTAAATGCGGACGATTCAAATCTGTTAGAAAACTCATATTTAATAGTAATCCCCACCCCCGCCCTGCATCCACATAGCCAGGAGGCTGTGATCTTTGCTCAAATGCTTGCCAGTGAGGTGCACTCCACGGCTGTGCAGGTAGGCGGCTCCTCCTGAGGGCCGCATGTGCCTTTTGCCTGTTTGTCTCTCCAGAAAGCAGAACCCTCTCTGTACCTCATGCTCTCTTTGTGACATTTCATTTTCCCAAGAATAATGCTATTTATTAAGCACCTACTATGTGCCAGGAACTAAGCTGGATGCTTTTCATCCATTATTGCATTTGTATATATAAATATGTGTATATATTTATATAAATATGTATGTGTATATATATGTGTGTGTGCATATATATATATATATATATATATATATATATATATATATTTATATACATAAGGTACACGTTAGGACTTCTTATTTGTATTTGCAAACGTTGAAACTGAGTCTGAGAAAGGAAGGTAACTTGACTGCCAGGCCACCCAGACAAGACACGGGAGAGTCGGGAGCCAAGCTCAGACCTGCGTGACACAGAGGCACATTCTTTCTTTCTTGATCACCAGTCTGTCACCTGCCCTCTTTAACCAGCTCTCTGCAGAGCCAGTGCTTGGGGCTGTTTTTCCAATATATATTTTCCAGTAGAGTTTGCTATTCCCTGCCAAGTTAAAAAGATATCAACATATTGTATACTAGAGGCCTGGTGCATGAAATTCGTGCACAGGTAGGGTCCCTAGGCCTGGCTGGCAGTCAGGGTCAATCTGTGGGGTGACTGGTGGGGTGATTGGGGAGCCCCTGCTGGCACCCACCTTAGCCAGCCTGGCACCGCCCGCTCGCCGGCCCCATCCCCCACCGCTACCAGTCACCTCTCTCTGGGACGACTGGCGGGGCAAACAGGGGGCCCCCACTGGTACCCACCGTGGCTGACCTGGGGCCTGCAGGCTGGGGGCAGCTCTTGCATTGAGCGTCTGTCCCCTGGTTGTCAGTGTGCATCATAGCAACCGATCATTCCGCCGGCCGTTCCGCCGGTCGATCGATTTGCAAATTGGGCTTTTATTATATAGGATCCTTTTGCCAAAAGAAAATGAGTTGCACGCACCAGGATGGCTATTATTAATAATAATAATGAGGGTTGGTGAGAATGTGGAAAACTTGGGACCCTTTTGCAATGCAGGAGGAGTTGTAAAACGGTACAGCCACTGTGGAAAACAGTGTGGTGGTTCCTCAAAAAAATTGAAAGTGGAACTACCATATGATTCAGCAACTCCACTTCCTGGTATCTACCCCAAATAATTGAAAGCATAGTCCCAAAGAGATATCTGTATACCATTAAGAGATACAACATTATTAACAATAGCCCAAACATGGAAACAATCCAAATGTCCATTAGTGGGTGAACAACGGATAAACAAACACAGTACATACATACAGTGGAATATTATACAGCCTTCAAAAGGAAGGACATTCTGACATACACTACCATGTGGATGAACCGTCAGAACCTTATGCTAAGTAAAATAAGCCAGTTACAAAAAAAGACAACTACTATATACTTTGCTTACATGAGGTACCTCGAGTAGTCAAACTCATGGAGACAGAAAGAGGAATGCTGGTCGCCAGTGACAGCTGTCTTGACATCAATTTGACAAAAGTCTTCTGCTTTATGGAAACAGCCAGTGACTCCTACTCCTGTTCGTGCATCAGAACCTCTGCTAAGCTTGTTGTGAGTCCTTCACTGTGACAAATACAAGGTGGATTCCAGACTTCATTTCATATCTCCACTGACAGTGGCACCCAGGAATCTGTATTCTGATTAAGCTCTCCACTTCTGATCTGAAATGTTTGAGAACCACCAGCAAAAGCTATCTCTTTGCCCAGGAACAAGCCCACCTCTGTATCTGTAGCAAGGCGTTGGAGCCGCCCATGTGTCCCTGTGTCCACCACATCCCGACAGAGGTGTCCTGTCCACATAGACACTGTGACCAGAGGCTGTGACAACCCGTCCTGCGTTACATAGCAGCGTCCCCCAGGAAAAGGACCACAGAGGATTCCAGTGACCAGGAGAGCTGGGTGGACTGAGCAACGGGAACCCTCTCTCTGTTATCTCTTAGCAATCTCCAAAAATATCCAGCCACTGACTTTGCAAAAAAAAAAAAAAAAAAAATTGCATTGGAAATGTGTTGTCACTGTTCGCTGTGCAGCCTTCTCATCCCATGGAATGAATAGTTTGGCGGCAAAAGAGTGACATTTCTCATGACTGCTGGTACAGTGATTGATGAATAAGTTATACAGTGGTTTCATTTTTCCCCCAAAAAACTCAATTATTTAAGCGGTATACATTTGTATCTGCTGAAGAGAAGCCTGATGTCGCAAGAGTCAGCCCTTGGGCGCCTGTTGGGGCTGGGATGGGGGCGGCGAGGCCCACTGGTGGTTTAGGACCCAGACACTGCGGACGTGGAATCAAAGCCAGTTTTTCTGGCTCCGGGAACTTCTCCTGGGGCCTGGTTTCCCAACATGGAAGCTGAGGGAGGACCTTCCTTGCCTCCCAAGGATTCGACTACCAAAAGCCCACAGAGTGTCTGGCACAGTACTGGCCCCTGATTCGTCACACGCGGAATTCTCATCCACGATCACCGTCACAGGCAGCTCTTTGTATTCCAGTGGTTTTGTTAAGGTACCAGCCTTCTCATTTGGGTCAAACTCTGCTCCTCACTCTCCACGCCTGGGCTCCAAAGAGTTCCTCCTCCTTGGACAGTTTGGAGGCTCCAGAGAGGCAAAGGTTGCAGAGAGAGAAGCCTATTAGGCTTCTAGGTCCGGGGTTCGGGGATGCGCACGTAATTAGGATATCACATTGGCTTCCCAGGGCTGCCCCACAAAGGACCACAAGCTCGGTGGCTTAAAACAGCAGAATGTATTCTCTCAAAGTTCTGGACGCCAGAGTACAAAATCAAGGTGTCAGCAGGGCCCCAGTCCCTCTGAACGCCCAAGGGAAGGACCGTTCCCTGCCTCCGAGACTCCTGGTGGCTCCGCCGCTCTTGGTGGCTCCGCGACTCCTCAGTTTAGGGCAGCATCACTCCTGTCTCTGTTTCCAACAAACGCCCATCTGTCCTTCTCTCCGTGGCTTCCCTCTCCTTGTGTCTCCCTAGGGCAGTGACGGCGAACCTTTTGAGCTTTGCGTGTCAGCATTTTGAAAAACCCTAACTTAACTCTGGTGCCATGTCACATATAGAAATTTTTTGATATTTGCAACCATAGTAAAACAAAGACTTGTATTTTTGATATTTATTTTATATATTTAAATGCCGTTTAACAAAGAAAAACCAACCAAAAAAATTAGTTCGCGTGTCACCTCTGACACGCGTGTCATAGGTTCGCCGCCACTGCCATAGGTCCTCACTTCTTCTTACAAGACACCAGCCATTGGATTTAAGGCACACCCTCCATGTAAGAAGATTTCATCACTAGATTCTTAACTAATTACATCTACAAAGAGCCTTTCTCCAAATACAGTTCACATTCTGAGATTCCAGGCAGACATGCATTCTGGGGAACACTGTTCAACCCACTGCAGCTGTTAACTGCCTCGCCAGCCCCGACACCCACCAGGCGGGCGGACCCATTGCTCTCTCCAGACCCGGAGCAGCCCGTTGCATCCTCCGAGGTCTGGGCCTGCAGCTCTCCCTGAAGACCTGGCCCTTCCGGGGGTTAACATCGCCCCGATGAGACTAGCAGATGTGGGAGACCTCGTCAGCCAGTGATCAGTTTGCCTCCACCTGTCCGTGCACACACCAGCCAAGGAAACTGTTGCTTTAGCAAACGCATTAGAAGAACGTGCTGTTCTCTGAACCACGTACCTCTGAGCTTGCGTCCGGGGTCTGAATCTATCCACAGCGTAGGTGAGCTGAACCATTTGTGCTTTTCTAGGCAGGCTGGCCGACCAACCTGACTCAGACCCCAGGCTGATTCTTCAAGTTGCCATCAAGCTGTAACTCACAGGGAAACGGGGAAGGGGCGTGGCAGGGGGAGCACAGTGAGGAGGGTTCCCGATGAAATCCTCCAAACACCGCGTCCTCGAGTTGATCCATAACCGAGTTGATCCATGACCATGGTCTGCAGCCCAGCTCCCCTGCTGTGTGTAGATGAGTTCTCCATAAAAACAAAGGAAAAGGGATGAGAACAGATTCCACTGGCAGATGAGAGGACCCTCTACGCAGCTCTCAGCGATCACACTGTTACTTGGAGCCAAACCAGAGCAGGATCCTGACTCCCTAGTCGTCACACCCTCCAACCCAGCTTCTTCATCTTCCCTCTGAAAAGCAAAACCCTTCCAGCCCCAGGACAGGCATGAGCCCCGATGTGCCAGCTGCTCAGATAGGATGACAAGGGGGAGGAACCACCCATTCCCGCGTTGCTTGAAAATGCTGTGCTTTTATGGCGCCAAAGAGAATGTTCTGCCCCTCTAAATAAACTCTTCAGTCAACAAGAAAGAAAACGGTACCGGGATTGTGGTGGCAGGGATCCAAATCTCTAAGAAACGCGGAACTTCACATGGGATCTCTCTCTCTTGCAAGTAGAAGGATCTTGAATAAAAACTTCCGAGCTCTCCCCATTCACTCTGGCCTGGAAACCAGGGCCCTGCTTCTATGGCTCCTCACACGTCCCTGGTGAGGCCACCAGTGGCTCCTGGGCCGCCCTCTGTCCAGCTGTCCCACATGTGACGGACCCCCGCAAGCCTTCACTGTTGCAGCCCGGGCTCCCATACCCTGCACTGTTAGTGAAGAGAGGCAGGTTCTCACCCTTCCGTTTCTCCTGAGAAGTCCTGAGGCTCTGGAGATCCGGTGTGCGCAGCAGAGGGGCCCCATCCGCTCCCCAGGCCGCCTGCCTGCTGGTCCCGGGACTTCCTGTGAGTAGCCAGGGGTAGACCAGTGGTTCTCAGCCAGGATGCTTTTACCCCAGAGGACTCTGGCGATGTCTGGAGTTACATTTGGTTGTCACAGCTGCGGGGTGTGAGTACCACCCCTGGCATTCAGTGGCTAGATGCCAAGGAGGCTGCTAAACATCCCACACGTACAGGCAGCCCCACAGCAAAGGGGGGGCGCAGCCCAAAGTGTCTGTCGTGCTGAAGTCAGTAAACCCTGCGCAGACCCAGGCATCGAGAAGTGGGCTGACCACTAATCAATGCGCCAAGGGCCCCCTGAGGGAGGGAATACTTAAACGGGGACCACTGTCCAATATTAGGTTTCTTTCAGGGCTGATGTGTAATCATGAGGTTCCAACCCTCCCCAGGGACTGTCCGTCCCTCTTCTCTGTTTTATTCTTTCTCCATAGCACACGCCACGATCTAATATCTAATATATGTGTTTAGCGTACGTGTGTCTCACTTATAATCTGCCTCCCCTGCTGGAATGCAAACTCCAGTAGGGCCGAGCCTTCCGCAGATTTGCGTCATTTCATTATCCACAGCACCTAGGACAGTGCTCGGCACATCGTAGGCGCCCTTAAATAGTTATTAAATGAATGATTGGGAGTCAAGGTCTTTGGAAATTGGTGCTGGGCTGCAGGCTAGGGGAATGGCGAACCCTTATTTCATTCTCTCATTCACCCGTTCATGAAACATACATTCAAGACTTGGGTTGCATTGGCCTCCTGGGCTCACATTCCTGATTGGTTCATGGTCAGGCCTTGCCCACCATCTATTTCCCCGGCTTTTTAGACATTCAGAGAAGAGCGACAGAGTATTTCCCAGTGGGCAGAGAGCCCACACTTTTTTTGTGTGGTTTTTTTTTTTTAGTATTGTTTGAAACATCCGAATTCCGTGACGCTTGCAAAGGAATCTCTGTGTAATGAAGAAAAGTGAAAAATGAAAATGAATGTCTACATCTCTTTTTAATTCACTGCCTTTCTTTTTCTCTCTAAACCTCATTTCCACCCAAAAGTCCTTGCCCGGTATTTTCTGAATATTGGAAAGTCAGACCCATCATGTGTGCGTCAGGGACTGCCCAGGGAGGAGCGGGGAGCGCGGTTCAAAGGGCCTCTCCAGAACATTCCATTTCCCCATTAGCGCCGCTCCCAGCACCTCCCTGTGACACTCTTCAGCGAGGAGAATATTGCAAACACTCTCTAATCGCTGGTGGCCTTTTATTGCTCCCGCGCTTCTGCCGCCTGGAAGCGAACATCCCTGCCTGAGGATTTTTGTCCTTTTTCTCTTTGGGCGAGACAAGGCGTCCCCGCGGGGTTGTTGATGAGGCCCGAGCTGGCAGAATGTGTCTAATGGGTGTGACGTCAGAGGGGTCAAGGCCACAATGCACCGAGTTCATTTGCATTCCCTCAGCGGGTTCGAGAACAAAAGCCTTCCCTTCATGGTTCACTTATTTTGCTTCATTTCCTCCAAATTGAGTAGTAGATTAAGAAGAAGAAAAAGTCAGGGTTGTTATGTGTGTTTTTTCCCCTCGTGTCTTCTGCCCAGTATTTCCAGCAGGACGGTAAGGTCAGGTCATTGTTGCATGGAGAAGGACTGGCCTTGGAACGTGCTGGTGGCCCCGCCCTCCCTGTCAGGCCCCGCCCTCCCCATCAGCTGGTCACTTCCATCTCTGTCCAGCTCTTTCTGGAGGAGCACCCCAGCTGAGCATCTTTGAAAGCTCAGTCACCGGATCGCACCCAAAGAATCCGTTTCCCCCTCCCCGGCCAAACCCGTGTCTCACCGGTGCTGTGGTGCAGACGGCAGAGCTGCTCTCGGCAAATTTAAACAGACAAGGACTTTATCAAAGGCAATCAGGGGCTCACAGGACCTCCCGGTGTCAGACGACCAGGGGCAGCTACACGGCCCACGGATAGCAGGTGCTGGGCTGAGATCACCTGGGAGAATGGGTGTGTGGTGATGCCCGTGCCGCCACTGCTGGGCACAGACAAGGGCAGCCCTGAGGCCGGCACCAAGCGCCCCTCTAAGCTGCGGTCATGGTCGTCTCCGGGAACTGGATGGAGCGGCTGTGCCCTTGCCTGAGATCCGCCCTGTGCCCCTTTCTCCCAGCCACAGCTTCGCCTGCTTGGACGCGGTCTGACTGCTGGAGCCCAGGTGGCACGCAGAGGAGGCTGAGAAAATGTTTCTTGCTTCTCACTTGGAAAGCGTTGGGAAACTCAAAACACAGAAAAGGTGTCAAAGCTCAGCCCGACCCCAAGGAAGGACAGGTGCCCAGCGGCCTGGGAAAGGCCTTCCCTTGACTGTTTACATCCTGGTGAGCTCGAGGCTCAGGGTACAGGAGAGAGACCCCTGTCAAAGGAGCCCATGACCCCTTGCTTCCCATCACCGAGAGCAACAGGCTAAGCTGCGCTCAGATTTCCTGGCCTCGCGTCCAGCCCGCGGTGAAGGTGGGCTCTGCCAGGGGTCCGTGCTAGACCCGAGGGGACACGGAGCCGAGCCTGCCGCCCCCGGCAAAGCTCCCGGACACCCTGGGGATGGCTCCAGACTGGCCAGATTGCCACCTTTGTTTCCTTCCCAGAGCAGCCGTCACAGGCTGCGGTGACTTGCTTATTTCAATATAGGAACCAGTGATGGATTGAACAAAAGCATGCGTGACGTGAAAGCAGTTTCTTTAAAGGCTGCCTGAAGCCCAGAATGCGGGAGGGGGTGCTCTGCAATCATCAGGGCAGCCCCCAGCTTCACTCAGGAGAAGGAGGGGGAAGTTGGGGGGGGCGGTACATGGATGCCGCTGCGTCCACCACTACGGCGCTGCCTCGAGGGTGCTGGCCTGAGTGTCTGAAAGTGGAAACTCACCAGGAGTTGGTACAGGGCAGCATCTTCTAAAGCATCTTCCCTGAGTTCTTTTCGTTTGTTTGTTTTGTTGTTGTTATTAATCCTCACCTGAGGATATTTTTTCCGCTGATATTTTTTTAGAGAGAGTGAAAGGGAGGGGTAGGGACAGAGAAAAACATCGATGTGAGAGAGACACATCACATGTGCCCCGACTGGGCCAGGGATTGAGCCTGCAACTGAGGTATGTGCCCTTGACCGGATGTGAACCCTGGACCCTTCAGTCCGAGAGCCGATGTTCTAACCACTGAGCAAAACCAGCTAGGGCTTCCCTGAGTTCTTGGTGCCAGTACACTGCTCCCCATCTCTGCCTCGCACTTCCTCTTCCCAGGCCGAGGAATCTTAGCACCTTTATTATTCAGAATCTTTTGTAAAAAGGCCCCGATGGATCGTCAAGTCCAAGGTTTCTAAAGCGTGGTCCCCAGTCCTCGGGTGTCGGACTCACAGTGGACCCTGACCCGAGTGCAGATCCCCTGGTCCCATCCCTAGCTCTCCGGGGTGGTGCCAGGGACGTGAGTGTCAGCAAGTTCCCAGGCCATCCTTGCGCACAGCGACCGCCCGGTCTTCTGGTTGCGAGCTGCAGGACCTCTCTTCTGTGCCCTGTTCTGTATGAGGAGGCATCGAAGGTGAGCAGCAGAACTAAAAGTGAAGCCTGTTTGATGCCAAGGAGATCTTCCCTGCAAAGTGATACAGTTCTCTTACATGCAGCTGTGGTCTCCAGAAAGCCCATCGGCCAGCTGCGTGTCAGTCTGATATGGGTAGTGGACTTGTTGCTAAAAGCCGCGTTACCCTGGACTCTGGGATGGAGGGGACGTTTTCTACACATCAGGGTGGCATCTAGTGGCTCACACCCCTCCTCTCCTTCGATATTCTTTGCCCTTGGGGGGGAGGTCACCTTCCCCAGGTACGTTTTACTCACACAGCCTCCCAGGTTGCCACACACCAGTTCTGAGCTTGCGCAAAGGGCTGAGGCTGAGCGTCTCGGCCACTGGATGTTGCGATGCTGCTGTCAGTGTTTCTATGTCTGCGTGAGAGGGCCCTTAGCAGAGATAGACGGAGGTTTGGTTTATAAATGAAGTCAATTGGGAAATCACATTGTCTGCAGATGCGCTCCGTGAGATTTCTCCCATCATTCCATGTGCCTCATGATGGCATTGGGGCCAGTCCCCCGGCGTCAGTTACTGGGATAATAAATAACAGCGTGACCTGGCTGCAGTGTTTTGTAGAGCCCATGGGGACAGCTGGTTTGTCCCTCCTCCGGGGATGTCATCTGAGGCTGCCAGGAGCAGAGGCCACAGGCCGTCACCAGGCTGGGCTGCGTCCATCCTGCTAGAGCGGGCTCAGCCTGACCTGACATTGGAGGGGCAGCTGGGAGGGAGCCCCAGAAGTCACATCCTGAGAGTGAGTCTCAGATGCTCAGCTGCAGGAGGGGGCCCAGGGGTGACCCCAGACAGCTGGTGGGGGATGACTAGAAAGGTGGCGGAATGGGGGGGGGCCTCTGGGAGTGTCTCTAAATCTCCCTCTCCTGCTTCGGCTGCTCTTTCTTGCATTATCGATCCATCCCCCTGGAAGACGCCCCTGGGCCTTCCGTGCCGCCGCCTCCATGCCCAGACCAGTGCGTGGCCCCTGACTCCCCCACTCTCATTTCCCTCCTGTTCTCTCTTCTCTTCCTCTTTTGTCTGCATACCTGTTATCAGTCTCCATCGGAGAATTTGGACCTCAGAGCTGGACTCTGTTGTCTTCCCCCTGAAGTTGTCTTCTGATGCCTCCAGGCCTGACATGCAGTTGGTGCAGAGGAAATATTTTGGTGAATGAACGTTGAATAGATGCAGGTGCTCAGCCGTTGTTTGTTCACTGCCTGTGGAATGGGGACTTTCCGGGAATAGCCCAGGGGGTTCTCGCAGACACTCCGGGCCCTGCCTTCCGTGGGGCAGACCTCCCTCCCCACATGGATGATTTCCATCTTCTTCTGCTCTGATTGCCATGGCTTCCCTGTGGGCCTTGCTCTCTGTCACGTGCCCGGTCCGCCCGCCCCTCCAGGTCTAAGCACAAGGGAACTAAAAAGGGGCAAAGAATGCAGAGGAGACGCCGGGAAGCTGACCTGACACGTTGGGAATGGCAGAGGGAGGGCGCATAGCACGTGCCGCTCTGGAATCCCCGGGCACAGCCTCAGGCCGAGACGGAGTGTTCCTGGGTTTTCCGAGCCGGAAGGAGCTGTTCTCCCTCCCTGGATGCTGGCACCGACCCACTGGGAGTCAGCCGTGGACTCCCCTGCTAGGCTGACGAGCCAGGTGATCTTTAATTATGCTCATTGCTCTGCCCGCAAGGCCGTGCTGAAATGATCTGTAATGTGCTGTTGGAGTCCCTCTGCGAACGCAAAACACTGGCCCTACTCGGCCCTACTCATCTCACCGGAGACACTGACCGAACTTGAGGTCGGAGGCTTGGCCTTGGTCCCTCCCATGTGTCTAGACAGCTGAGTGACCGCAGGGAGGTCGCCGCACCTCCCCGAGCCTCCGTTCCGTCTCGGTGATGGACAAGATCGTGCCTGCGCCGGGCTCCCACGGGGAGGGTTGTGAGGAGCAAATGAAATCACAATGGGCACCGAAAAGTGGAGACACCCAGAATATCCATCAGTGGATGAATGGGTTAGGGTTAGGGTTACGGTTGGGGTTAGGGTTAGGGTCAGGCATCAGGGTCAGGGTCTGGGTTAGAGCTGTGGTATAGCCATACCATGGAATATTATTTGGCAGTGAGAAGGCATGAAGTTGTGACATATGCTATGACATGTCTGGACCTTGAAAACACACTAATTGAAAAAGCCAGACCCAAGAGGCCATGTATTATCAGTCATTCATATGAAGTACCCAGAACAGGAAAACCCACAGATAGAAGGCAGGTTAGTGGTTGTCAGAGGCTGGGGGAGGGGAGGACGGGAGTGACTGCTGGTTGGTATGGGGCTTCTTTTAGGGCTGATGAAAATGCTGTGGAATTATAGAGTGGTGACAGTTGCACAACTTTGTGAATATACTAACAACCACTGAATTACATGCTTTAAAGAGTGAATTCTGTGGTATTAGAATTACATCGCAATAGCAAATGCACGGGGAAAGGGCTGCGTAAGCTCTAAGGATGCATGCCTGTGAGGATGGCATATCAACAGCATCCTCTTCATACTCCAGCATGTGTTTAGTGCCTGCCGTGTGCCCGGCACTGTGAAAGCAGCTTCGCATGCCTTGCTGCATAACAGATCTTGTTGTTTTTATTTTACAAGGAAGAAATCAGAGAAATTAAGGTCACAGGGCTGCTGGGAAGCTGGACAGGGGTCCAAGTCCAGGCCTGTCTGACCCCAAAGCCTAGGCCCTTCCCTTCACTCCACACTGCTACCCCCTGGACTTCTGCATGTCAGCAGATGTTTTATTTCTTTGGAGACCTGGCCATTGTATAATACAAAGTGGTTCTTAGAACCGAAATGATGACACCCAAGACTCCCACTGGAAAGGCAGAAATATCTCCATGCTCAGTCTAAGTGCGATTTGCAGGCGGTTGAAATGGACTGGCTCAGGAATGGCTCACGCAGGAGATGCGCGGCAGTTAGGAATAGAATCTAAAAACCCCAAGAGACCATGACAGATTCTCAGGCGCCCCAGGGACCCTTCCTAGGCCTCGGTGATGACGGCACCCACCACCCCAAAGCCAAGGTCAGCTGCTCCAGGGGTCCCTCCAGGAAGGTAGAGAATCAGCTTGGGAATGACATCGTATGGAGAGGAGGCGCTTCCAGGCCCAGGAATTATTGATGGGGATCCCTTGAGCCAGCCCCCATCTGTGAAGGGGGACCGAAGATGTGGCCTACCAAGTCCAAAATCCTTCAAGGTCTGTGCCCATATATCAGAAAGCTGTCGAGTGGTGACAAGAAATGGTAACGACTGAAAACAGTGTCGCTGGGGAGAGCAAAGGGCAGCAGCGGCAAGGAGAAAGCCCAGAACCTCCCTGCAGAAATGGGCTGTTCGCGGGGCCTGGGCTGCCCTCCATGGCTTACAGGGCCAGGCCCCAGATTTGGGGGTGACTGCCCGGTATGGGAGAAGGGGCCCCCAAGAGCAAGGGCTTGATCTTTGTTCCTTCCTACCCAGATGGGCTGTGTGATTTGATGAGTCTCTTCCCCCCTCTGGCTTAGATGTCACTACCTATTAAAAGATGGGCTTAAGGTGAAACCAGTGGGTCCGCATTCGTTCATTAGGTCTTTGCTTACACCCTACTCTTTGCTGGGCCCTTGGCTAGGTGCTGCGGATTAATAGTGAATTTAAAAAATGGACTTTGGCTTTCCTTCTTAGATCATAGAGGTTGATAAGGGGACAGATATTGATTAAATAATCCCCCAAATCTGTTGTGGCCAGTGCTATGAAAAAGTACCAAAGGATTCTGTGACTGCACGGAGTCTACCTTTTGAAGGCCTACTATGCGCCAGGCACTCTTCTCATGCTTGTATTAAAATGTACGAGGAATTTGGACTTTATTCAAGTATGGTAAAGCCAAGAGGTCAGGAGATGATGGCCATTGAAAATATAGCTTGTTACTTATGGTTCCCAAAGCAGGGGCCCACGCCACACCGGGCGGGGCCACTGGGGAGGGACCAGGGTTGATCAGGAGGCTACAGGAAGGGGAAACCATAGGCCAAAGCATTAGTTGGGGTTTTCTCAGGAAGGAATGGGTGAGGCAGGTAAGGAAGCTGAGTAAGTTTCACTAATTTTGGCAGGCTCTGGGCTCTATGGGTGGTCACTCATTGTCCAGTACCTGGCCCTGGGTCACTGAGGCAGGGGTACTGACCTCTGTGAGAGTTTGATAAAGGAGGTGGTTGTGGGCACGGGCGCTGGATTGGTTGGCGCTCACAGGCAAGTTGTTTGCTATCTCTAGGGATTAGTAACCCTGGAAGGGACAGTCCACCCCTGGGTCCAAAGGCCCCGGGACGTCAGAGCATTATAAAATATGGACAATGGGAAAAAGTAATTAATCCACTACTTTCTATGTCTGTGCTGACTCCCTATTTTACAGGTAAGGAAACTGAGGCATAGGAGCCGGCCCAAGGTGATTCTGCTGGTCAGGCGGGAGTTGGGATTTGGCCGCACAATCTGCACTCCTAACAGCCTCGTTTCTGACCTCTGCATAGGCAGGCCTTGGTCTGGTCTTGTTGAGCACAGTTGAGACTTGTGAGCACCACCTGCCTCCTTCAAGGGTGGAGAGAAGAAGGGGGGTGGCGGCCAACACGGCAGGAGGGGATGGGATGGCGGGCACCAGCGGACCAGGCAACCGCCTGTAGATGTTTCCATCCTTCAGGTGCTGGGCTCTCACTCTAGGCCTAATGAGCCAGAGTCTCCGGGGGATGCTTCTTTTAATGATTTTATTGATTTTTAGAGGAAGGGAGAGGGATAGAGAGAAACATCAAGAGAAATGCCTTAAATTTATGAGTAAGGAAACATCAGTGAGAGAGAAACATCATCGATCGGCTGCCTCCTGCATGTTCCCTACTGGGGATCGATCCCACAACACAGGTATGTGCCCTGACCGGGAATCGAACCGGTGACCTCTGGGTTCCTGGGTTGATGCTCAACCACTGACCCACACCAGCCAGGCTGGGGGATGTATGTTTGATAAACACCCTGAGTGACTACTTTTTAAATTACCTTTTTTTAAAATCGTGATGTAACTTACATACAGGGTAGCGCATCGATCTTCGATGCACATTTTGATGCGTTTTCACAGATGCATACACTCGGGTAATTCATCCCCTATCAAGACACCCTCGGAAACTCCTTTGTGCCCCTTCCTCACACTGCCCTCTTCCTCCCCCCCCACTCCCCCAACCAGGCCACCACGCTTCTGAGTTCTCTGAGTAGAGATTAGTTTTGCCTGATCTAGAACGTCATGGAAACGAATCCTACTACGTGTATGCTTTCATATCAGGCTGCTTTGGCTCAGCAAAACATTTTGAGATTCATCCAAGTTGTTGAGTGTATTCACAGTGCATTCATTTCGTAACGGCGGGGTACTCGGTTCTGCGGGTGAACCACAATTACTTTCTCCCTTCTGCTGATGGGCATTTGGATCGCTTCCAGGCTCGGGCCGTTCTGAACAAAGCTGGACCTTGGTGTACAAGCCTTTTGTGGAATTACGTTTGCATTTCTCCTGGGGAAATGTCTAGGACAGGCCTAGCTGGGCTCCCCCTGGCTGAGTCCTTGCAGCCAGCCCAACAAAGCTTTCAGGAACTCTGGGCTCATCCTCTCATGACCACAGTCCCTTTCGGCTCCCAAATCCCACGACTCAATTTCAGTTCGAAAGGGTGGCATTTGCAGTTGTTACATTTTTTTTATTGTGGTGAAGTATACATAACATAAATGTAGGGGTGTAGCACACAGCTCAGTGCGTTAAGTGCATTCACATCGTTGTACAACCGTCACCTCCATCCATCTCCAGAATTGTTTTGTCTTCTCAAACTGAAACTCTGTCCCCACCAAACACCAACTTCCCATACCCCACTCCTCCCAGCCCCGGCACCCACCATTCTAGTCTCTGTTCCTATGAATTTGCCTCTTCTATGTACTTCAGATAAGTGGAATCATTCAGTGTTATCCTTTTGTGTCTGGCTCATTTTACCCAGCACAATGTCTTCAAGGTCTATCCACATTGAGCATGTGTCAGAATTTCCTTCCTTTTATAAGGCTGAATAATATTCCACTGTGTGTGTGTGTGTGTGTGTGTGTGTCTGTGTGTGTGTGTGTCTGTGTGCGCGCGCATGCGCGCACACGCGCACGCCGTCTTTTGTTCTAATATATTTAAAGAATCATTCATTTATTTTTAGAGAGAGAGGATGAGAAAGATAGAAACATCAATATGAGAGTGAAACATCTATTGGCTGCATCCTGAATATCCCCTGCAGGGGATCGAGCCTGCAACCCCCAGTGCAACCAACTGAGCCACACTGCCCAGGGCTTCTTATATTTTTTAGTGGAGAAAATTTTCACTTATTAAAGGGATTTTTAAAAGTCTACCCAACCCAGAAACTCCATAGGTTCTTCCCTGACTTGCTCAGGACATGTTTGGCTGTATTGACTGACATCTATGATGTTCTAGATCCGGGAAATCTCAAAATGCAGACACCTCAACACAAGGGAGATTTCACAGTTGTTTTCAATATAAAAGATGGGAAATACAAGGACTGTCACCAGCCAGCCGGCCACCGTCAGCACCTACTCCCTCTCATTTCATCTGCGTTCCCAGTAAGTCCATTAACACCCTCGCCATTTCTTTTTCCAGAACTCTTCCTACCAGAGTCTGAAAAGCACATCTATTTGTTTATATTTCCCCTGGCTGTTTTAAAACTCTATGTGTCATCTGTGACGTGCTGCGAGTTTTCTACCAGACATGAGAAGAAGCGCCTGCTGAGTGCCTGAGAGAGGGGTTGGGAAATCTGAGCCCAAAGCCCTTTAGACTCTGACCCAGGCACCTTCCTGGGAACTGGGAGCTGCCAGGTGTCCCAGGGGTGGGGACGAACCTGAGAAAAGCAGGCGGAGCTTGCTTGCCTGGACACCGAGTTGCTCAGAAGTGCAAAAAACGAGAAAGGTCTGAACTAAAACTCGGTCACTCATATTTCACCGTCATGACCTGTCCCCACAAAAGATGCGAAGGTCGAATGCACAAAGTGTATTAATGGCACATTAGTACAACAGAGACGTGGCACAAGATTTCCCATCCCTTCTCCACCTGCAGGATGCGTCTCAGCCACGAGACCTCAACTCCACTTAACTCTGGGTTTTCTGGGCCCTCCAAGGAGCACTGGCCGCACGGTCATATTTGTGGATTTTTATTACTGTGTTAGCCTCGCACAGATGGTGACCTTCGTGGAACTAAAGTGCCATAATCCCCCGTGTGAGACTTACATCTAGAGTTCCTTGGTTTGGGTTCCCCCGAAGCCAACTGAGTCTAGGGTTCAAGAGCAAATAGTCGATCTGAGGGCTTCCAGGGACCCCAGCAGGGCTTCAGGGAAGTCTGACGTGGAAGGGAAGCCAGCGGGAAAGGGGGAGCTTCCAAGCCGGTAATCCGCTGGTGAAACTCGGGGAGCCCGTGTGGAACACGCCTCAGAGTTCCCCAGCCCTACATGGGGGAGCTAGGGCATGTCCCCATAGGGTTGCATCGGTCGTTGGTGTGAGAGTCCCAGCGTTCCAGGACACTGGCCTGCCGTGGGGGTGGCCAGGGGAGCTCCCGGAGGAAGGGCAGGTCGGGGGAAAGGAATGCAGCCCCTGGCAGCTGGAAGGAGGCCAGCGGGCGCCCAGGTGCAAGGGCAGGTGGGTACGTGGGCAAAGCGTCTTCACAGAGACCCAGGGCCGCCGAGTGTTCTTGGCCAGCAGTCCCCTCTCCTCCGTACCTGGACCCTCTGCTCCCGGGGATCCCGTCACTGGCTTGTTAAATCATCAGCAGCTATTCCAGCCTGTTTGTATAGCCCTTTAATGAAACAAAGTTGAATGAAATGAAATGAAACTACGGCGCAGGCTTAAGTGGAGTAAACCGCTTCTAAAAACGCTGGTCACTTGGAGATGGTCAAGACTGAAGTCCGTGCCCTGGCCCCGTGTACACCAAGGACGTGGCTGGGACTTCGTCGTGCCCTGCTGCGTGGGGTGGCCTGGGACCTGATGCCCAGCGCTGATGGCGGGGGCACCCAGCAGAGCCCACAACCCGGACACATCCCTTCTCCTGGAATCCTTTGCTGTTACGACGTCCCTCTCTCCTTCCTGCTTCTACTGGGCTTCAGACCCAGCCTCTAGCACCAAAGAGACGGCCTGATGGACATGCTGCCCGTCTGTGGGCTGTGTTCTGGGTCCAGCAGGGTGGGAAGAGGGGGTCCGGTTCCAGCTGTGTGACCTTGACCTTGGACCGTTCCCTCGCTGAGCCCGTTTCCTCCTTTGTTGTGAGAAAGGTTGAACGAGGCAGGCTCTCCATTTCTTTCAGAGGCGGTGTCTGCCCTGGTCACCACTGTGTCCGTCAGTCGGCGCTGTGCCCGTCAGTGCCAGGCACGGAGCAGGCGCTCAGCGTGGGTCTGCAGAATGAACGCAGGAACACCCACCCCGTGCAGCGCCGCCCCGGGCAGACACCAAGGAGAATAACACGAGTCCCCTGCCCTCAATGCTGAGCGGAGAAAATCGATGTGGAAGTCAATCATTAGAACAGGGCCAAGCAGGTAGAAGACACGAGTGAGGGGGGGACACAGGGGCCGCAGGTGAACGGCCGCTGTGCCCTGCGGCTGCTTTGATCCCCGCACGTGTCCGTGGAGGGATCGCAGCAGAAGGAGGAAGCCGGGCAGCTTCACGCAGCCTGTGGGCGCGCGGGCGGGAGAACGTGTCCCCGCCTCCCAAGCATGGATGCAGTGCCTTGTTGTTCTGCATGCAGAGAGCAAGCAGCACAAACAGCACATGGCTCCCTTTCACCTCTCACGTGACGCATTTGGACACGATCGTTTTTCTTTATAAAAATAGTGCCAGGAAGTTTATAGGTAGAGCCACGCAGTTTATAGGTTTGTGTCTCAGAGTTCGAGAAACCGACAAATGTGCAGGACCCGGTCTGGCAAGCGGCTCTCGCCCAAGTGGCAGCCACCGAGGGAAGTGCGATCCTTCCACCCTCGCAGGATCGCGGAAGAGGCTGCGCCCAGGGGCTCACCTCTCGGGTGAGGTTTGGGCAATGGTGCTGGGGCAGCCGGCATGTGCCATCAGAACGTGTGCTCTTGGGGAGGCTGGGGGTGTCAGATGGTCCACAGATGAAATGTCACAGCTCTGCCTGGATCAGGCCCCAGCAGGACCTGCTGACCCAGCTGGGAGAACCTGGAGTCCTTCTCCTGGGAAAATAGACGTAAAGTGGCCAAGAGGAGGAAGAAGCAGGCGCAGGGCTTTCCCAGCAGCCGGGAGCCTGGAGACCAGAGCCCCGAGCATCATCCCGGCCGCCTCACCACATGGCGAGGAGCCAGTTGCTGGAGGAGCCCGCTCACTCCCTCGGGGGCTGCTTGGACCCAGGGATGCGCTGAAGCTGCAGGTCGCAGTGTCCAGCCTGTTCAGGGCAGGGGGCATGCGAAGACCCTCACAGCCCAGGCGGGTGAAACAAAGGCCCATGCAGAGCCAGGCGCCTGTGTCACTGAGCGAAAGGACATAATTTCAGGGACATTCAGGGTTATTCCTTTCGCACCGAGGGCCGCGGGTGTCCGAGCACCTGCAGGGCTTCCAGCTTCTCACTGGGAAGCAGACTCACTGGGTGGTGATGGCTTCCCCTGCAAAACTGACTGCGTGTTGACAAAGTCCATTTTCCCGGGATTCTGAGGACCCTGCCCTATGGCGGCAGAACCTGCACCTCTGGCCCAAGTGAACTGATGCGTGGCCACCGCCCCTCCCTGTGGCCAGATAGATGGCAGCCGTCCATGAACAAACGAGGATGGGCCACATGTCCCCTCCAGGGGGCGCTCGTCACACCCACACTCCAGCCCTCCTCCTGAATTATGCACCTGCCAGTCTGGGGGTTCTCCCCTGTCTCCCCTTTCTCAAGTGCTTGGAATAGACAGGGCCCTATAAAAGCGAACACTTGGCGCAATCTCGCGGAACAGTGACCCTGAGCCGGCCGTCTGATTGGAAGCCCGGGTGACGGAGGCCGCCACCTTGAAGTAGACGCCGGGGAGAGAGGCGCTGCATTTGTATATTCCTGCTGAAGGCCGCTGGGAGTCCTCCATGCCAGTCTGAAACGGACGTCAGCACAGGCTCCCTCCCGGTCCCCAGAGTCACTCATGGCTCCCATGGCACGCGTGGGTGACAGCAGCCCCTGCCGACATAGGGAGTTTCCTTCATGCTCTTTCTCCTTTTCCAGCTCTTTTAAATCAGAGACGGAAGTCACATCCTGATGTTGGCCAGAGCCATTCACCGAAAAGGAATCCTAGTTCCAAAACAAACCCAAAGCCCTTCTGAGAGAGAGAGAGAGAGAGAGAAAGAGAGAGAGGAGAGGAGAGGGAGAGGGAGTGAGAAACATTGATGTGATCCATATGCACCCTGACTTGGGATCGACCCCCCCCCCCCGGCCCGGGAATTGAACCTGTAACCTGTGCATGTGCTCTGGCCAGGAATCGAACCGGTGAACTTTTGGTGCACAGGATGATGCTCAACCAACTGAGCCACACCAGTCAGGGCCCCAAAGCCCTTCTTAACAGGATAGTTTGCTTTTTTCCAGACGATCATTGTCTGCCAGATATAAAACTTAATAACGCTGCCTCAGACAGGACTCGAATATCCATCACTCGTTCCAGCAGGCAGGCTCCAGAGGCCGCGCTGTGGTTTATTTTTATTTTGTATAATTACACTCCCCCACACACGGGCTGTACACAATGATTTACAGAGCTGCTGGGATACCTGGCCATTATTCCTCGCTCCACATCCATTTTTATTCTTCCTAATTTTGCAGAGTCATTTGCTGGGTACGGCCATTTAGAAAACAAATGCATATTTTAATAGCTAGTGTAGAATTTACATTTATATCTCAGGTGCATAGGGATGGTGATATGGTAATTTAAGGCAAATATAAAATTTTTAGTCATGACTGGGGATTACTTCGCTGACAGACAAGTGCTGACTTAGGTATTTAAACCAATGTTAATTTTTTTATAGCTTTAGGGATTTGGGGCTATTGATGGATGGCTCAGTACTTTCAAATATCAGTATGGGGGAAAATCCCTGATTTTGCACTTTTCATCTAGTGTGTAAATATGTGTTTAGGTGCCTCAGAAACATAATTCATTAACTATGCTTACAATGTATTGATAAGTTCACCAAGCAAGGTATCAGCAGTACATACAAGGTATATACTGTGATCCCAGATATGTGTGTAACATGATATTCACATACATGTATAGTGTTGTGTGTTCAGGGGTGGGCAAAAGTAGGTTTACAATTGTAATACAAATCATACAATAATTAATAATAGTATAAGAATAAACTCTGTTTCGCATACTCATAACGGTAAACCTACTTTTGCCCACCCCATATGTATGTGTATGTGTATGTGTGTGTGTGTCAGTATACATATACACAGAAACATATTAGCATGTATGTTCATTCTTCTAGACACCTTTCAGTGCACATATGAAAGAATAAAATATGAACACAGGTTAGCTCTGGGGTTATGGGTCTTGCTGTCTGCACCTTCAGGCAGATGGTGTATTCTCTGGGTGGAGCGCCCCCATAAGACGAGCCAGGTGGGGAGCAGACACTTGGTCCAGATCACCTGCGTAGACAGTAGAGCGCATCACGGTTTACTCACGTCTTGTCAGGTCCTTATCCAGGTCTTGACATCAGTTTGACCAGTTTGGGGCTATGAAGGGCCATTTTTTAAAGGGAATAGAGGTATGTCTCTGCTTGGGTCACTAAGTAACTTCCTTTGACTTTGACCTTGGGGTTCAAAAGCTGATTTCCAAGGTTAAATGAGGGTGACCGTGTCTCCACTCCAGAAGAGCCCTGGTCCTCCAACTGTGTGGCCTTCGGACCTCTTTGGATACTAGGACAAAGGAACTGCCCACTCCCCTACCACCCCCTTTACTAAAACAGTTCCTAGAAGAAAACCTAGGGGGAATGTTCCTTGGCGATGGTCTTGTCAATGATTTTTTGGATTGGCACCTAAAGCACAGGCAGCAAAAGCAAAAATAATGGGACTTCATCAAACTAAAATCTTTCTACGCAGCCAAGGAAACCGTCAACTAAATGAAAACGCGACCTAGGGAATGGGAGAAAACATTTGCAAGCCATGTATCCCATAAGGAGTTACTATCCAATCCATATAGGGAACTCCCTACAACTCACGAGCAAAAAAAATCCTCAGATAACCTGATTTTAAAAATGGGCGAAGGACTTGAATAGATTTTTTCCCAAAGAAGACACATAAATGGTCAATAGGAAAATGAAAAGATGCTCAACATCACTAATCACCAGGGAAATGCAAATCAAACCACAGGGACATGTTACCGCACACCTGTTAGGATGACCGTGATCAAAAAGCCAAAAGGTAAAGAGTGCTGGCGAGGATGTGGAGAAGAGGGGAACGCGTGCACTGTTGGTGGGAATGTAGATTGGTGCAGCCACTGTGGAAAATTCTGGAGACGACACAGGGCACCATCATCTCGGTTCCATCTGCATGCCAAGACCCTCCCCTGGGAAAAGGAACACAGTAAGTCCTCACTCAATGCCCGTGATGGGTTTTTGGAAACTGACTTTAAGCCAAACAATGTACAACAAAACTAATTTTACCATAGGCCAACTGATCTACGGAAACATGCCGTGGGAACTTAGCCTTGCTTATGTCAGTTAACCTGTGCTGGAATCGGTTGGTCAGTGGCCAGGGACCTACCGACCACCGTGAGTGAGGAGTTACGGTAATCTAGCGTTGAGAGGGAAGTGGCGCCCATCTGTCAGTCCTGGGTGTGTGATCTTGGGTTATCTTACCCTGAACTTGGACAGCAAAGCAGATTCACGGGGCATGCCGGCCTGACCCTGGGGCCGACCACTGCTGGCCCAGAAATTTTCTCATTGCAGCTACCTGCTCTGTCACCCTTCCCTTGACCTTCCCTCTCCCCCCATACGTGTGTGTGTGTGTGTGTGTGTGTGTGTGTGTGTGTGTGTGTGTAGGCGGGGTGTTTGTGCAGAGTTTGCCTTCTGTCATGCATGTCACTGGGTGTTCAACAGAGACCGGAATCAGCACTCTATTTGCAGGGACAACCTGTTTTTCTTGCGTGTCTGGAGACAAGTCCAGAAGTCGACTCCAAGAAAGGGACCTCGTATTCATTTCTAGAATCAGTGTCATTTCTAGAATCGGTGTGACAAGTTGTGTCCACTGGCCAGGCATTGGGCTCGGTCCCCCTTAAAAAGGCCCAACCAGAGAATTGTACGAGTGTGTGCTGAGGGCCCCGGGGCCTGTCGTGCCTCGATGGGGGTGGCCCACCCAAGGGAGAAGATTTAAAATGTAGCTCGCAGGCAAAGTGTCGCTTTAACTCGGGCAGTAGCCTGGCTTTCACACCAGGCCAGGAGGAGATGGTCTATTAATCCTCTTGACATTCCCTTTGAATGGCATCATATTTCAACCCTGTTAGGCTGTTTGGCCCTTGTTTATTGGTCTCCCTCCAAAGAGCTGGACCTCTGTTCTGCTGAAGCTGCAGGACTGCCCAGCTCGGGGCCTGGAAGAGGACAGTTGGCTTCAGGCTGAGCTGACCTCCACCTCCAAGGCTCTGAGACAGATCAGGCAACTCCCAGTGGCCTCAGGTCGTCCATCTGCCAGGGATCGAACAGAGGTCAGTGGGCCTCATGCCCTTTATTGGGATGTTGAGAAAAGACAGAAGAAAAGGCACATCTGGAAAAGAGAAAGAAAAACAAAACAAAACAAAACAGGGAAGAGGAGGTGGTAGGGCACACTGAATTGTAACTGTCTCCACGCCTTCGCCCTTCCTGGTTTGAGCTCCCAGCTGAAATGTTCCTTCATTTGTTTACTCATTCATCAGACATCTGCTGGACCCCTCACAGTGCCCTGTGCTGGGTGCCACAGGCCCCAGGTGAGCACTGCAGGTGAGGCCTGTGCCCCGTGGACCAGCCACCTGGGAGTGGGGTGGGTGTCGGCCCGAGGGAGGCAGGATTTGGGGAGAGATTGTAGGGGCTCTGAAGTCTGACTCTGCCACTTATAGGCTGTGCGAATTAGGGGAAGTCACTTCACTTCCTCGAGCCTCGGTTTCCTCATCTGTAGGATAAGGCTAACAGTGGTACGTAGCTTCCAGGGGTTTCGGAAGTTCTAAATCAGTCACTGCAGATAACACGCTAAGGAGACATTCGGTAATTGTTAGGTTTGTTATTCATTTATATGGTAAATGGTAAAAGAGCAAGCCCAGGCCCCGGCCAGGTAGCTCAGTTGGTTAGAGCGTCATCCTGCTATCCCAAGGTTGCCAGTTTGATTCCAGTCAGGGCACATACAAGAATCAACCAGTGAATCATTAATAAGTGGGCCAATGAATCTCTCTCTCTTTGCCTCTCTAAAATCAATCAATAATATAAAAATTTACTAAAAAAGAGTGAGCCCATGTTGTGAGGGGAAATGTTAGAGTGAAATCTGCCTTACGGGGCGGTCAGGGAAGGTGTCCGGTGGTGGGGCATTTAAGCTGAGATTGGCGGTCAGTCCCACTTATTGTCTCTCTCTGAGGATTTACCACTCACCTGATTCATCGAATGCCTGTCTCCTCTCTGCTAGGGGAGAAGGTCCTTGCAGGCAGGGATGAGAACCTTTACATCTTTCTAGCACTTTCTACCACAGTGAACAGACCGTATTGCTTGCCCTTCACTGAGCAGCCAGATAAGTGAGGGACCGATTTGTACCCAGAGACCCTGGAGGAAGACTTGCAGGTTTGAGCCTGTCACACGCGGTCCCAGGGGCAGCTCTCGCAGGCCTTGCAGACGGGAGGGATCTTTTTATCATGCCATCTCCCATTTGTCCGGCCAGTTGCCAGGGGCAGAGCCCAGCACTCTTGGACTGTCAGCAGGCAGGGACCCCGCAGGCTGCCCTCGCCCACGGGGTTAGAAGAACTCTGGGAGGAATGCAGGGAGCATGGGCCCCAATGACTGTGGAATGTCACTTCTTCCCCCAGCCTCTGCCTGGTCTTGTGCACCACTCACTCCCACAGGCGTAGCTTTCTGGGGTGCTGTCACTCACACACACACACACACACACACACACACACACATGCACACACCCATCCAGTGTAGCATACATGTGCCGTGACTTATACAGGAGGTGTGATCTTGAAAATCTGTTGATAAATCCTGCTTGTGTTAGTGAATACAGGAAAAAATCCTGCCAAGAGGAGTGTTAATACATAATTCAGCTTTCCTTTAGCTGTGCAATTAATTTTGTATGAACAGTGCTTTTAAATTGCCACCCATGCTGAGCTAGCTTCTTGCCATGGGAACCTGAGACCTTCGAAGGGTCTGAGGACCATTCATTCATCTCCTTCCTCCTGGTGTCCCTGTCTGAGCCCTTTATTCATTCTAGAAGCATCTGGGGAGCGCAACCCCCCAACCCCCATGTGCCAGGCCCTGTGCTTGTGAAAGCAGGAAGAATGTGCATAAAGCAGTGGTATCACCAGGGAGCTCACAGTCGGGAGCGCTAAGAGATTTGCACAGGGAATTAGTGGGACCCCCAGCCTGGGCAGCATTAGGGCGAGGACATAGGCATTCTGGACAGAGGAGACCGCCTGAGCCAGGTGGACGTGCAAAGCCCTGTGGGTTAGTCATGCTAAGCTCAAGAAAGCAAGCAGAGTGGCTGGCATGGCTCAGTGTTTGAGCATTGACCTACGAACCAAGAAGTCACAGTTCGATTCCGGGTCAGGGCACATGCTCAGATTGCAGGCTCGATCCCCAGTGTGGTGTGTGCAGGAGGCAGCCGATCAATGATACTCTCTCCCCTCCCCCTCTCCCTCCCCCTCCCCTTCCCCCTTCCCTCTCCCTCTCCCTCTCTGAAATCAATCTCTCTCTATCTTCTATCTATCTGTCTATCTATCTATCTATCTATCTATCTATCTATCTATCTATCTATTTATCTATCTACCTACATAGATAGATAGATAGATAGATAGATAGATAGATAGATAGATAGATAGATAGATAGATAGATAGATTTGTATGAAAGCAAGCCGAGAGTGGCCTGTAGGGAAGTAGCCAGAGGTCGAGGAGGGTCTTCCCCATCATGCTGAGGAGATGGTCAGCCACAGGCCTAGAAAGGAGTCAGGTAGGTGAGGAGTTAGGCAACAAGGCAGTGGTCCGTGCCCACTGCCTCCTCTTGGGGCTGGTTCTGCTCTTTCTGGCTGGAGCACCATACCACGGGCCGGTGGTTCTCACACTTGAACTTTCTCAGAATCATCCGGGAGGTTCCATGACACCCAGATGGCTGGGTCCCTCCCTGGAGTCCCTGACTCAGGTCTGGGTGGGGCTGTGAATGTCCATCTCTGACAAGCTCCCACGTGAGCTTGGTCCTGCAGGCCCGGGGTCAAACTAGGAGAACCACGCGTACGTGTTCATGAGGCCAGCCAGGAGCAGCGACGTCCCCTGAAACCCGCAGGAGAGAGAGGAAGAGGCAAGGAAACAGTGGACAGGAGCCAAGTAAATGCCGCCGCCCGCCGGTAGGGCATCCTGGGGGCAGGCGCGAGGCCCCAGCCGGTGATTCCCAGGACTCAGCAACCCTCCCCCACTCAGAGAAGAGAGCAGAAGGGCTAACGCACATGCGGGCTACACACTATTACCTCCCGTTCAGAGCTGCACACAACGTTGCCGCATCTGGAAACATAACCCGTTTCCCTTTTTATTTTTAATCATCTCTGTTGTCTCGGAGAGTGAACACCACGCGCCGAAGGCCTTCTTGTGGGAGCCCGTTTCCTCCCTGATTTCGACTCTTCCACGGGTTTCTGGCCACCTTCGGAAGCATCAGATGGGCAGCAGCTTCTACCTAATGCGCAGCTTCACCGTCCAAACCCCCGCTCCGGCCCTCCCACCCCCCAATTTAACGGTCCATCCGGCAGCTCAGCCACTGACAGGAACGCCGGTGGAAAGGGGCCCAGCGGCCAAGGTCTTTTTTGATAAAGGGGAGCCCCACTCTAGACTCCAAAATGTCAAGTTTTCCTGTATTGAGCCCATGGTCCTGGGGTCGCAGCAACGCCCCGTGATGGTCCCTGCATCCCGGGCCCTGGCTGTCACCTGCCTTCCCTTCCCCCCTCATCTTGTCTCACACCCGATGCCTCTGTGGTTCTCACCAGAGGACCTGCTTCCCAGAGCACGGAGCCGTCGGAAGTGGAAAGGGGGTCACTGAGGTCGAGTTGCCAGAGAACCCCAGACCCCTTCTCTGGAGTGAGAGGCCAGGTTCCTGAGGTTCCCCCGTGTCTGTTCTCGGGCTCCTTCCCAAAGGCAGTGGCCCCTGATGCCTACGGAACAGGCCTGACCCTCAGTCCACAAAAGCAGCTACATTCCTTCTGCGCATTTCACAGATTCTCTTATAAAGCATTCTGCTTCACATTCAGCTTTGAGCCCCACTGGGCCAGAGCAGTGGAAATGTGCCATCGGTCAGTGCAGGTGGGCGGGGAGGCGTATGATGTGCCCAGGGATTGGGGTCTGGGGTGGGCGTGGTGGCGGGGCACCTGGTCCTGAAGTCACCGGTGCATCCAGACATCTGCTAAGACCTCTGTCATCCTGTCTGGCCCTGCGCTGTGAGCCACAAGGCGGCTGCTGGCGGCCCCAGGCTTGGGGCTTGCTGCCTCGAGGCTGCCCCAGGGCACACGGAAGTAACTTCACTGTCCCACCCACGTGGGCTTCAGGCTCATCTGGCAGGGCCCCGTCTAATGCCATCTTCTCCCCAGGGACCCAGTGTCCCCTGTGGAACTGAGGAGGATGTCTGTGAGTGATACCGTTCAGCATGAGCTGCCCCGTGTCAGAATCCTGTGTGTCTACTTCAGCCACCTCTGTGGGACTGGCCTGTTTTATACGCGCGATCCCAGAACATAGCATGGGCCTGGCAGAAGAGGGAGCAGGCGGAGTTTGCTGAATTAAATGCCAAAGAACACTCAGATACCTGGAGTTGGCAAACCCCATTGTCTCCCCATTGGTCCTCCCTGAAGTAAACAAATGGCAAGGATATTTGGATTGACCGGGGACAAAGGGCTTGACAGGCAAGATTTTATAGCCACTCTTCCACCCTCTGGCCATGGCAAGAAAGAAAGTCTCAGCAAATGACTCCTGGTGTTCCTTAACAGGACAGAAGTGATACCCAAACCCCAGGAAACTCCCTGACCACAGGCCCAGGGCCATGGAATCACGAAGGACAACAGGAGGTGACAGTGTAACTGACCGGGGTGAGCTGTCCTCAGTGGAGGACTTACAGGCAAGGACAACCTTTGGGGTTGTAGGTTGGCCCAGGAAGGACCAGGAACACTCTGGGCCCTATACCTCGAAGGCTCACCTTCCCCAGGAAGGAGGTTTGCCCCTCCCAGGTCCTTCTGGGATAACTGGGGGCTTGAAAGAACTGATGCTCACTCCTGTGTCCACTTGAACAGATAGGCGTTGAGTGGGATGCCTGACCCTGTCCTAGGCCTGAGGATACTGCAGAAAATAAAAACAGGCTGTTGGCTGCTCTCCAGGGCCTACAGTGGGGAAGGGGTGTGCCATCCCCAAAACAGCAGCAACGAAGTAACTGAATTGTAGATCGTTAAAAGCGACAACAACAACAAAAACGGACAATGAGACAAAGAGGGGTGATGGGCGGGGAAGTCTGTTTACACTGGCAGTAGCAAGGCATTCTCTGAAGAAGTGCCATTTGAGCTGACCACGAAATGACAAGAAGGAGCCAGCCAGTGCTGGTAAACAGCCCTCTCATAAAAGAAAAGCACACTTAACAGCTCTCTCTAAAAACAAACAAACAAGCCCCAATCTGTAGAGTTTGCCAATTTCCATGGTGTAAATATTCCCATCATGGCTGATTTCAGGCTATTGCCCTGATGTCATAGGAAGAGATGTGCACCAGCAGCTCTCGTGAGCTTGTGTGAGGCGCACGGCACTCACTGAAGTGAGTTGTGTGAAGGTCTGGAGAATGAACAGTCCAGGTGGCAGAAACAGCGAGTGCAAAGGCCCTGAGGCAAGAATGAGTATGGTCTGTTCAAGGGACAGAAAGGAGGTCAGCGTGGCAAGGAGGTCATGCTGGAAAGAGGCCAGATCAATGGGGCCTGGTGGGCCGCGGGAGGGAATTAGGATGATGAAAGTCTTTGAAAGCCCTAACTGGCAGCACCAGTGTAGTAGGGTGGTGCTGCTGGAAATATCAACAGTGACAACGGCAGTATAGGTTGATGAGGACTGCAGGACTTGCCCAGTAATTGCTCAAAATTTGCCCTCACCTGACTGGTAAAATAGTCAAACTGGGATCATAGCCCCAGTTTATTTCCTACCTCCCAGCATCTGATGGAGGCAAGTGCTTATTTCTTAAGAGGATCGGATATTTCAACTGAAAATAAATGTTGGTGTGCCAAATGTGTCCACACACCCACCCTCAGCTTGCAAATGTCACTGGGACGGAAGTTGAGCGTGTGTCTGACTCACATCTAAAAAAGCAACAGTACAACTCACAGGGACAGCAAGAACCCAGAAAAGATTCTGACCAAGGTGGCTCCTGGCACCTCCTCACTCCCTGTCCAAACAGTCCTGTTCACAGAGCCAGGAAGGAACCTGCGAGAAGGGAGCGAGAGCAATGACTAGCTCTTAGCAAGGAGTCAGCCGCGCTGAGAAGTGGATCCCGCGGATCCAGATCCATGTTGAGTGAGTCTCCTGGACAATTCTTGTCCCTGCTCATCCCAGGAAACCCCCACAAGCTCAGAGGGGCCGGGCGACGTGAGCGGGCGTCAAAGGCAAGTCTTGTTCGCATAAAGAAGCCAGAGATTTCAATTAAGGCTCCTTATATGTTTATTGGACTTTTCAAAAGATATACCCCCATGCCCTCTGGGCAGGGGTATATAACTTATAACATGTGCATTAGGATAATTTTTATAAAGCAGATTAGTGTCCTCCACCAGGTGCTGTCCACCAGGATCCAGGCTCGGATGAGAGAGGCCATAGGAAGAGGTGACCCCTTGCCTACCCCTTGCCCCATCTCATTTCCATTTCCTTCCAGCTTCCCCTCCACCTTACGCAGGTGTGTCGTGCATATGGCTGTCTCCCGATTGGCAGGGGCCCTGTGTGTGTAGCTGCCATCCTTGAACTGCAGGCCCCTCACCCTGCCTTTTTACATCCTTCCCCCAGGTCAGTTTTCCCGTAGAACGGCTGGGATGGAAATTCTCACTGGCAGTGTCGGAGAAGCAATTTTAAAGGAATTTCAAGGAAAGGAGAAACACTGCTAGGTGGCCAGCATGTTAGTTAGCATGGCCACCTGGTCTACCCCCCCAGAACTAATCATCATGTGTGTGGCATAATTAAGGCGTACGGCCACTGGGGGCCCAGGAATGATGTGTTCTTGGCGACGTGTTCCCCCTCCCTCATAACTTCTCACTGAAGTCACTCTGAAGGTCCTTGAGGAGACAGGAGGTGCTAATCCCAGGCACGGGGATGCCTTGCCCGCTCTGTGCTCTCCCGGGAGGAAGAGAGGGGGTGGATATGTCTTCATTTTCTCACTCTGGGGTAGCAAGACAGTATTGAAGCCATCCACTGGGTCTCCGAATGGACGCAGAAAAGAGTTTACACAATTTGGACATTTGTTCTACCTTGATTGAGATGCTGTGCCCTGCCTCCTAGAGGCTTCTTGAGGAATAACAATAAGAGCCACCAACATCTGGACTGGTCCGCCCTGTGTTAGTTAGCACTTCGTATGCATCTTATCATTTATTCCCGACAACAGTCCTCTGACATGGGTTCTGTTGTTATTCCCACTTCATAGATGCAGGAACTGAGACACGGAAGCTCCCATGGGCAGGGTGCATGGCTAGGGGAGCTGGGAGTCAGAGCTATACCATCCGGCTGCAAAGCCTAGCTCTTTACCAGGACCCCGAGCTCCGTCTCTGCAGCCCCATGGGGGTTGCCCGGCACAGGCCTGGCCCCTGAGTGTTTGGCGCGGAGCAGTTGCTTAATGGGAGTTTTTCTGGAGCCTCTGAGAAGGCACAGCATGGACCCCGCCTGGGGAAGGCATGACCCGTGAGGTACTGGGACCTGCTGCGGCCCAGGCTCTCTGCTGCCTGGGTCTTCTCCGTCATCCCGTTTGTGCAAAGCATTGCTGATGGAGCAGCTATTAGGCGGCATCTAGGACAGTCGGTCCCACAGTGCCCGGACGTCACTGGCCTTCAGCTTACTGGGCTGTAAGCACAGGCTGGAAAGGCAATTCTCACAGCACCCCCACCCCCGGCTTCAATATCTGGTGATGCTCTGAGCTGAGAACAGGCTCAGCTGGGGCCCAGAGGCCCCTCCTCTAGGTCCCTTTTTGCCACAATAACAAAGCACAAGACTAAGACCCACCTGCTCCTCAAACGGAGACTCTGAGGTGGAAGGAACTTTTGAGAAAGATGGAGGATTCAGCGACCAGAATTGATTTGCTTGCTTGGCCGCATCTCTTGGCAATTTGTCTTTCCTGGTCCTTTTCAGTTTTTAATTCCCAAAGCATCCATTCAACGCCCACGGCGTGCCAAGCGCTGTCCTCTCCTTAAGCCTCTCACCATCTTAGGGCCGACCCTCCCGCCGTCCAACAGGCTGACCCGCCCCCACAGGACCTCCGCTGTGACCCTGGGGGCTCCCCCAGAGACCTGCTCCTCAGCCTCTCCACCACCTCCTCTGCCAGCAGACATGCCCTCCCCACCCCTGCTGTTCCTCCCACCCCATCCCCTTCCACATACAGGCAACCCTCCACATTTGTGGGTTCCCAACCACGGGTGGAAAATACACGCAAGGGCAGGGACCGATGATCCAGCTGTGTACATGGCGGGGAAGCTTGTGAGCCATTCTGGGATTCTGCCGACCACAGGTAGCGAGGCATAGCCCAGGTGTAAGGGGAGCAGCATGGGGACCCCAGCCAGCTTGAGCGTGTGATGGGAGGCTTCTCAGGGGAGGTGAAATAGAAGTTACTAAGACAGAGTTGGGGGGGACACCCCAGGGAAGACACCGTATCCGTTGTAGTGCTGAGGTTGGAGATGGTTACAGCTGAGGTGAGGGGAGGAATGGGAATATGGAGAGGAGACGGCAGAGCTTGAGCTGAGGCCTGGACCTTATGGGGGCTGGAATCCCCATTGTACAGATGTGGAAACTGAGCCTCAGGGAGTTTGAGCAAATGCCCGCAGTCGCTCAACTTGTCAGAGTCAGGACTGAACTTTAATGAACCCAGAAACTCGCCCCAGGCCACTGGAAACCCTACCCCCACCCACACCCACCCTTGATACCTGCTGGTCTGTCGCGAGATAATCGTGTCTGTGCTTACATTAATGTAAGTAATGTTAGAGTCTGACAGCAATAAGCAGTTTTAAAATTACTTACATTCATGTAAGTGCGGAGACACGGGTTATCTCATGACTGGTTAGCAGTGTTCGGACATGGAAACGCGGGTTATCTCGTGACCGATCAGCAGGTGTTTCATTAAACACAGAAAAGGGAGCGTCCTGCATGTGGCTGGCACTACACGGCCACACCTGCGTGGCAGGGCACGTGACATGACATTTGCCCGAGGAATGACTGTGCTTTCCTTCTTCGGTGGGTCGCTTCTGTCTGTGATGCTTTATCGCAAAACGCGGTTTTAAGAGCATTTGTATTTGGTGTGTTTACTGAGTTACTGCTTTGCCTGCTTTCTGGAAACAGGTGGGTGTGCTTTGGCCTTAGAGACACAGATTTACATTTCAGAGCCAGCAGGCTGGCTGGCGATGAACGTGCTGCCCAGGCGGGAGGCACTGGAAACTGGGAAGGGGGTTTGGGATGCAAATCGAGGAAATGATTATCGTCTTTCCAGCCATCCCTTAGTTTAAGTGTGTGAGTTATTAATTCGTGTTTTCTTTCAGCTCTGCCACAGTAGTGAAAGTAATCATCGGTGTTTATACAGTGCCTCTCATGTGCCAAGCACTAGGCTGTAGGGAGATAGGCTATTGCATCATCTCATTTAGTTCTCACAATTTCCCCTCTGCTGCAGTACCATTACCCCCATGTCACAGATGAGGAAACTGAGGCCCAAAGAGGTTACTAATAAAGATCCTATCTGGAAAGTTCCCAGACTGAGTTTTCACCATCCCGGCGGTCAGGAAAGCCCGGGCATCACTGGCCTGGGCTTGTGTCCTCTCTGGTGAGAGTTCTGGCCCGTGGACAGAGCAGGCCCTTTAACCACGGTCCCCGAGGTCCTGACCCTCTGGCCCTTCAGCCACGCCCAGGCTGGCGTTAGTTCTGCCGCTTTGCTGGTCTAACTGCAGCAGCAGGAAAGGCCAGAGGCTTAGGGGTTGCTCTGGGTGTCCTCCAGCCTCCGTGCCAAGGGGCCCTGGCCCACCTGTTGAGAGCCCCCGTCTGCCGGGAAGGACACGCTCTTGGCCTTTGCACTTTACCTTCCAAAGAAGCGGGCGGTACGTTCGTTTCCTCGGAAGGGGCCTCGTCTGAAGCCAGCGCTGGGAAAACCGAGGCTGCGGCTTGGTGTCCGGGGATCTTAATGGATGTTGCCCGTCTCGAGAGGACGTTTTCTCCAAGGACCCTGTCACCGCGAAGGGCCTGATTCAGGTGGATGTCTTTTCTTCACTCTGAAAGGCTCTGCAACATCTACAGTCAGGACCATTGTTCTGATTGAGCTAAACGTTTCGCGGCTTCATTTTCTTCTGCCTTTGGGTTAAGTCGGTATTTAACAGGCCTTTCTGAAGACGGACGCTTCATCTCATTTAAAAAGCTCCATCATAGCCCAGCCTGTGTGGCTCAGTGGTTGAGTGTCGACCCATGAACCAGGAGGTCACTGTTTGATTCCCGGTCAGGGCACATGCCCAGATTGTGGGCTGGATCCCCAGTAGGGGGCGTGCAGGAGACAGCCAATCAATGATTCTCTCTCATCATTGATTTTTTTTATCTCTCCCTCTCCTTTCCTCTCTGAAATCAATAAAAACATATTTTAAAAAAATAAAATAAAAAGCTCCATCACAGAGCCCTGGGCTGTGTGAGAGACAAGGTCCCACCTTCCTGCTCTATGCACAGAAGTGTCTGTACCTGCAGCTGGACACTGTGTTCTAAGACCCGGGGGGCAGGGTGGAGGGGAGGCGGGGAGACAGTGGCTCCACTGAAGGTCTTTTTTTAAAATATATTTTATTGATTTTTTACAGATAGGAAGGGAGAGGAATAGAGTTAGAATCATCGATGAGAGAGAAACATCAATCAGCTGCCTCCTGCACACCTCCTACTGGGGATGTGCCCGCAACCAAGGTACATACCCTTGACCAGACTTGAACCTGGGACCCTCAGCCCTCAGGCCAACGCTCTATCCACCGAGCCAAACCGGTTAGGGCTCCATTGAAGGTCTTTAATCAGGCTGTGGTCCGCAAATAAAAGGAAGTGACATTTTCCTTGAATCATGAAAGGGTTGGGTTTCTCCATCAGGAGTGTTTTAAGAGCAGACCGTGGGGTTTATTGAAGTGGGACAGTAGCTTCCACATGCCAAGCTCCACCACTTTTCCTGGAGCCCAGAGCAAATGTGTTTGTGCACAAATATTGTGTGTGTGCATGCAAACGTGTGTGTGCAAACATTATATGTGAGCATGTGCATATATGTGTACATTGAGTGTATGTGCATGCAGACGTGTGCAAACGTGTATATGTGAATATATGTGCAAACATTGTGTGTGTGTGTGTGTGTGTGTGTACTGACAGGGGCTTTTTAACTTCCCACCCCGTATCCCCTGTCCCCAGAGCAAGTGTGGGGTCGTGGCTGTGGCAAGTTTCAATTAAGGAGCCGATTTCTCATTCGGGCAGCACTGCGTTCTCTCTGAGTCCCCGTTGCCTGAGCGCGAATCCTTTCACGTCATCTTCATCTCTTTCCTCACTCGAGGACATGCAATCAGTGGCACAGATATTTTTCTCTTTCCAATCTCTTTTCACATCTCTCTGGGCCTTTCCTATTCCCACTGCCAATCGGCAATCAGGCCCCAATAATCCTGCCCTGGACCTTGGCAATCACCTCCCTGTCTGCAGCCTCCTCTCTAATCCATCCTGGATTCGGCCTCTGGATTAATTCTCCCGCAGCGCGACTCAGAGCGGCTGCTCCCCTCGTCGAAGCCGCTGCTCCGGCCTCAGCCAGAGCCCGCTGCGGGCTGCTATTTAGTGTTGGCCTGGCCTTCCCTTCCCGCCTCTCTGCTACCCCCAGTTCACCCAAACCCCTCCCCTGGGCTCCTGGTCAGCAAATTGTATCCAGGGGAGGGTGAGAGACTGAACGGATAGCTCGCTCAGGCACAAAGCAGGCTGCATCCGCTGCAGGCCTGTCTCGCTTGGTTAAAGTCATCGCACAAGTCACAGCTTCCTGCCCGCTTTCCCCAAAGAGGAGACTCTGCCACGGGGAAGAAATGGTCACCGCGGTTCCCTCCAGGCGTTTGGCACTCTCTGCTCTCGGTGCCTTTATTCACACCACTCCCTCCCCCTGGATGCCTTGCCCTCCAGCCCCATCCCTCAAGACCCAGCGGGGGCCCCTGCCAGGGGGGGAGAGGCAGCTTCCTAGATCCCCTGGCCAGATGCTAGCCCTCTCTCCCAAGTGTCTGTGCTGCATCTGGTGTCCTGGAGCACGCTGACTTGTAGCATCGTTGTCTCGTAGCCGTCCTTCCTCCACTCAGTGGAGATAGAATCGTTGAATCCAGGGTTATCTCATTCACCTCTTTAATCCTTCATTCGCTCACTCACTCATTCATTCATTCAACAAACATTTACCCCGAGCACAAACACTTTCCAGTAGGCGGTGCTAGGGAGGTGGCGATGAGTAAGAAAGACGCTATCTGTGTTCTCATGGGTCAGACATTCTCCCGGGGAGAGTTTGAAAAGCAGATACAGAGATAACGACTTTGTGAGGAGTTGGAGGAGAGCCACAAAGGAGACCCCTTTACACAAAGCGGGGGCCATGGAGCCCAGGAGGAAGTGTCAGCTGAGACAAAGATGAGCGGGAATGAGCTAGGGGAGGGGTCTGGGTGGAGGACCCGGATCAATATGCACGAGACCTTGAGTGGGACTTCCTCCGAAGCCACCCAGCACCTGCGAGATCAGTCCCGCAGCCACCAGTGAGCAGGAGATAGGAGGCGGGAGCTGCGGGCAGCGCAGGCCAAGGCGGGGCCCGTGGGCTTATCCCACGGCCACAGGGAGCTCTGGGCCTGTGCACGGGGCCTGGCTGTGGTGGACACTCGGAGTCTTGGCATGTGACCCCCCTGAGTTAGCAGTGGGTGAGCTTGGGCACGAGCCTCCTACAAGGGGAAGTGCTGCGTGGGGGTGACAGTTTAAATGGGAGAAGTAAGAATAGCAGCTCCTCTGGGCCAGCTCCCACGCTGCCGAGGTCCCCAGGTCCTATGGCTGCCACCACAGCCTGCGTGGCCCCAAACAGCAGAACGTTATTCTCTCCCAGCTCTGGAGGCCAGAAACCCCAACTCCAGGTGTCAGTGGGGCCACGCTCCTTCCAAAGGCTCGGGGGCAGGGGGGTTGGGGGTGGTGGTGGAGGGAGGAGCCTTCTCCCGTCTTCTGGCTTCTGGTGGCTCATCTGCCTCATATAAGGACACTCTTATTGGATGTAGGGCCCATCCTAATCCCTATGATCTCATCTCTGTCCTTACCTTAATTATATCTGCAAAGATCCTTATTCCAAATAAGGTTCTAAGGTTCTGGTTGGACATGAAGCTGCGGGGGGCGGGGGGGGGGGGGGGAAGGGGCGGGTGGCGGGTGTTAACACTATTTTACCCTGTGGGATCCAAGGGCCACTTTGAACTTGGCCCAACGAGGGCTCCCACCCTGCCTTTGACCACAGGGTGGATGCCCTTCCACTGCACACACTCTCTCCTCTAGCAGGCACACCTGGCTGCTGTCCCCTCGCCTACTGCTCTCAGCCCGCTGCTTGGTTCAGGATACACGGACCATCTGGGCCTCCAGCCCCTCAGGTCAGAGGCCGGGACTGCAGCCATTGAGATAGGGAGCCCCTCAGCCAAGCCTGGGCCCTGTCACCTGTGGCAATTCGGGGGACAGCACTGAAGGCCGATGGCATTCGCTGCTGGCCACCACGCTCGAGTGGAGCCCAAAGAGCAGATCCCCAGGGAGTCGGCGTTGGGTCCGACTCGTTTTCGATGTTTTATGTTCCCTCCCAGCTGCTCACATCACCACTCCCAATGGTTGATTCGGTTTCTTTGTTGAGAAAATGTTGCTCATTCCCCTTACGTGCCTCCTCCCCTGGTCTAGGCGGCCACCAGGTTCGCCTTCAGTTCGTGCGGGCATTGTGCCCGCGCAGCTCCCCTTGGCATTCTGTACGGCCCCTCAGTCCTCTGCTTTTCAATGACATGGACTGAAGTGCCAGCATCCCTGGGGGACTTTCCCTTTTTGTGTGGCGGGTTTCAGTGGATCACAATATCCTCTTTGTAATACAAAGAGGAGAATTGCTGGCAATTTTCGCAAATGTGGGCTCTTGCAAGACTAATTTTCCCTGAATGATACGTGATTCTCCCTTTCAGTCCCTAACGTTGTTTGCATGCGGTGCTGCCGCTTAGCTGGCGTTAAATACTGGCTCTCTGCTCCCTCGGTTTCCAAGCTGTGGGAGGTTAGCGCAAACCGGAAGTGCAGGGGGACCTTCCCTGCAGGGGGACTGTGGCCTCATGGCGGTGCCCCTGGGCCTGCAGGCTGCAGAGGCACTGGAGGAGGCCACAGACTAGGGGGTTAATTTAACTCCTAAATCACCAAGCCTCCACCCTCTCCTTTCTGCCTTTATCTTAGGAGGCCCTGGGAGAGCAGGGCCTGTAAGGAAGGTGTGTGGTCAGCAGGGCTCAGAGGAGAAGGCAGGGAGTCTAGACGCAGGATGTCTGTGACTTTAAGAGTGCGGCCTTGGTGTCCAGGACCGGGGACCTGGGACGATTGCCACCATCTGCTCCTAATCGCCATGCGATTAACCCACACTCAGCTTTGCACATCATATGCTTTTACGTGTCTGGCCACTTGCTGGCCCCAGATTATGTCCAGCAGCCAACCTGGTAGATGAGAAATAAATCTTGGTTGAATTAACGAGATAATTCTCATTATTATTATTTATTATTATTATTATTAATTTAAAGATCCATTACCTTAGTCAGTAAATTATATGCTGAGTGCCTAGTATGGGGCAGGTGTCTGTGCTAGATGTTGGGGATGTGGCAGAGAATATACCAGGCAAAAGGCCCTGCCCTTGTGGGGCTTAGATGCTAGAGGGAGAATTTCAGCAATAAAGTGCATAAGTACTCGTAGGTCATACCCAGTGGTGTGTTAGAAGGTGACAGGCACTATGCAGAAAAAGCATGGAGGGGAGATGGGGGCGGGGTACAGTTCTAAAAAGAGTGGTCAGGGTGGGCCTCTCTGAGAAGGTGACCAATGAACAAAGACCAGAAAGAGGGGAGAGAGCCACGCAGGTGCTGGGAAAGGCATTTCTGTCGGGGGAACAGCCAGTGCAAAGGCCCTGGGGCATGTTTGAGAAGCAACAAGGCGGTCAGAGGGGCCGGAGTGGACAAGAGGAAGAGCAAGAGAGTCAGAGGGTCAGCAGTCCACCCTCCCGCCACGGGCAGATGAGGCAACTGAAGCTCAGGGAATTTAAGGGGTGTGTCTTGAGCCACCCAGACAGTAAGTGGCGGGCAGAGTCCAGGGTTTGGATTCCGTTTCTGTGCCACCCCTCAACAGGACATGAGGGTCCACGGGAAGGCGGCCCTTTTTGTGACCCGGCACCCTCAGCGCCTGCCCTGATGCAGCTGTAACTGGGAGACAAGAAAGATTGCATTTCCCTCGCTCCTCTGAGCCTCCCCGGCCCTGGGGCAGGTCTTGGTGGCCGCACTGTTTCCGTCTGAGCTGTCCTCCGAAGTCCCTAATACGTCTTCCTTCGTGGGCCAATGTCACGGTGACTCTGATTCCTTTCCATATGTTTTTCTCTCTCTTGCTCCCAAACATTCTCGTCTCCTTCTGAAACCACCCTCATCATCGGGGCCGGGAATAAATTTAATTCAGGGCTTCTCCCTGCACAGCCAGTAAATTACTTTTGCGCATTCGCTCTGACAAAACCATCTTCCCTGGCTGACCTTTTCTGCTTTGCGTTCCGGCAACGTTTTTCTTTGCTTAACTTCCCATGCAATCTCCCTTTCCATTTTCCCTCTTTGCTCTTCTTATCATTTTCACAGACTGTCCTTCAACCGGCGTCGGGAATCTGTCCTGTTTTCTCTGCTGCCTCGTCTTCATTTTGGAAGGTGTTTGTATTTTTGCTGCCTGCGGGCGCGTGAATGGCTTCGGAGACCCTCCGGCCTGCTCACCATCGCGTGACCTTCCCCGTTCTGGGTGGCCGCTGGCGTTATTCGTGTTGCCTGCTGGGGATGGAGCCCGCAACCTGGGCATGTGCCCTGACCCAGATTCAAACTGCGACCTCCGGGTTCATGGGTCGATGCTCAACCGCTGAGCATACCCGGCCGGGCGAGCCAGGCGCTTCTTACGACGTGGGGCTGTCTAGTTTTCCGAGGAAACCTAGACCATGGGGCCTGTGGTGGGGAAGCACGAAGCTTCGTGCAGCTGTGACGTAGCCAAAGGACATTGACCACAGCCTTGTCCGTCCCCGAGGTCGGGTGTGGTTGGGAATCTACCTCAACGATGGCATGTCTATTCTGACGGTGAGAGTGCAAATCAGCCCAGCCTTTCTGAAAGGCCCCTTGCTGGTGTCTGCCCAGGTTTCCAGCACATTTCTGGGATTTAAGAGCCACGAGGCAGGTTCTGCAGAGGCCTGAGGGGAGACTGCCCCGGCCGCAGTGTCGGTGATTGTAAGACTATATGGAAATCCTAATGGTCTATCAACCCATCAGCAGGTTGCCCTGGGTAAATACGTAGTAAAATATAAACTCTGGAAGAGTGTGAGGTTGTGGAAAATGGGGAGGATTTTGATTTACATGGGCATGCAGGGGTGACCAGGAAACAGACTTCAGTTTAAAATAAGCAAGTGGCGCCCTAGCTGGTTTGGCTCAGTGGATAGAGCGTCAGCCTGTGGACTGAAGGGTCCCAGGCTTAATTCCGGTCAAAGGCACATGCCTGGGTTGCGGGCTCGATCCCCATTAGGGGACGTGCAGGAGGGGGCCAATCAATGATTCTCTCTCATCATTGATGTTTCTATCTCTCTCCCTTTCTCTGTGAAATCAATAAAGATATTAAAAAAAAAATAAGCAAGTGGCTATGCCCTTGTCTGGGGGGGAGAGGGGATCCATTTTTGTAAAATAAAGTTGTATCCCTGCTGAAGAGCAAGCATGCTGTTGTTATTAAAAGAAACTAGGTGGCCCAGCTGGAATGGCTCAGTGCTTGAGCATCAACCTATGAACCAGGAGTCACGTTTCTATTCCAGGTCAGGGCACATGCCCGGGGTGCTGGCTCGATTCCCCAGTAGGGGGCGTGCAGGAGGCAGCCGGTCAATGATTCTCTGTCATCACTGCGGCTTGTGTACCCCCCCCCCCAGGTGAACATCACGGGGGGGGGGGGGCGGTTTACCAAATGGCACACGTTTCTGAAGGGCGGTGTTCCCGTAATGTTGCTGTGACCCATCAGTCTGTTCATTCAGCCAGTCTTTCCACTGTGTGTGACTGGGCACTCCTATCTCTCAGGCTCTGTTCTAGGCACTGGGAATCCAGACGTGATGGGAACAGACAGGACCCCTGCCCTTGTGAAGTTTCTAGGCACCCATGAGCAGAGAGAGATGTTTGCCACGACACCCACCAGATAGGGTGCAAATCCTCACACTTTCGTCTTTGCAATTTTCTGTGTTCATTGATTTCTTTAAAGGTAGCATGGTTCATTTTTAACACCCCATCCCAATTTCATTTTTACCAAGAAAAGGAGTTTTTTCTTAACACAAAAACTCTGAAGAAAGAAAGCACACAGCACAAGAGGTTAAGAGTGATTAATTCTGGGTGGTGAGAATATGCACAGTTATATTTTCCTATTTATTTTTTATGTACTTTTAAAATCCCCCAACCAATTTTTCAAATTAAAAACCAACCAAACAAAGGCTGGCCAGTGAACAGGATCTACGAACCCAGAAGTCATGGTTCGATTCCCGGTCAGGGCACATGCCCAGGTTCAGGGCTCAATCCCCAGTGGTGGGCGTGCAGGAGGCAGCGATGAATCTCTTTCATCATTGATGTTGCTATCTCTCTCTCCCGTTCCCTTCCTCTCTGAAATAAATAAAAATATATTTTAAAAAAAAACAGGGGGAAAACTACATTTTTTGGAACTGGCAGTAAATCAGCCACAAAGCTAGGGGTGGAGAAGACATTTTTTTCCTCTCCTGTCTGCACAGTGACCAGTGGCACTGCCTCACCCCAGGGCACAGATGTGCTATGGGGGCCTGAGACTGTGGTCCCCACCTCAGTGGGCTCTTTCTAAACCCCCTTCTTGTGGCCCTAATTCCATGGACGCAAACAGTAATCACCAACCTAAGTAGATGACCCGGAATAGCTTAGATGCCTCCGGGTTCCCGAATGAGTCATATTATTGGCTGCTCACAATTAATCTAAAAAAATTAAGCTAACTGCCCTTCTGGTTCCTTCTTCCCCGTTTTGTGCCTGGATGACATTTCCACTAATTTATTGCTCAAGCCGTTATTTTCTACTTGCTGTTCCCATTTGTCTCCAGAACCGAAACGTTCCATGAAAACGAATCCGTTTCCCTGCCAGGTCCCCTGGATCCCTCTCCTTGTCCCCTCCCTGCATGGCCCGTTAGCTTCTGTGGTCTGCGGTGGAATCGCCTTTCTGTTGACAATTCTTCCATGCTCTGTCTAGCTTTTCAATTACTCCACAAACTCCCTCCTGTCCTTCCTCACTTTGCTTCATCAATCTCCACCTCCCCTGTCAAGTTTGGGAGCAGTCGGTGCAGTTGCCTCAACCCCCCAGCATCCCAAGTGTCAGTTGGGAGTCAGGAAAGGACCAAGAAGCCCGAGGACACGGAAAAACGAATTCAAAAAAAGTATTGAGCCCTGGCCGGCTTGGCTCAGTGGATAGAGCATTGGCCTGCGGACTGAAGGGTTCCAGGTTCGATTCCGGCCAAGGGCACATGCCTGGGTTGCGGGCTCCATCCCCCGTGTGGGGTGTGCAGGAGGCAGCCAATCAATGATACTCTCTCATCATTGATGTTACTATCTCTCTCCTCCCTATCTCTGAAATCAATAAAGAAATATATTTAAAAAAAAAGAAAGTATTGAGTACCTGTGAGTACAAGGCACATAGGAGATGGTTCCAAAAAATACTTTTTTTTTTTTTTTTACTGTAAATACGGAGCAGTTTGGACGTCATTTGTTACACAGCTATAGATAACGACTACACACTCTCTCCCTTCCTTGCTGGGCACGTGCTGTGTGCCAGGTGCTTTCATTCCCAGTGTATTCACCAATCGGGAACATTCGCCTGCCTCCTCACCTGCCCCTGCACCTCATTGTGTGTCCGTGTGGGCATCATTTCATTAGGACCCGCTGCCCCGGGCCCCATGGCTCTCCGTATTTCTCCTTTGTGGCATTGACCTCAACTGGGAGCTGTCATTTGCTTGTGTAATTCTTCAATATTTCCCCGTAAGTTGCAAGCGGGCAGGGCAGTCTTTTCTGCCTTGCCCTACTGTATCCCAGTGCCTGACACATACGTAGGGCGCACTCAGGAATGAAGGAAGCCTCATACAGCTTGTTATACTGTCCCCATTTTGCAGATGAGGAGACTGAGGCTCAGAGATTTCGATTACTCACACTAATCACCATGAGGGAGTCAGGATTCAAGCCCCACTTCTTCATGGTTGCCTTGTCCAGTGTATCCCTCAGTCCTTTTCTTCTTCTATTTTAAATTGATTTTTTTAGAGAGAGAGACACATCTATTTGTTGTTCCACTTATTTATGCATTCATTGGTTGCTTCTTGTATGTGCCCTGACCAGAGATCAAACCCACCACCTTGGCATAAGGACAATGCTCTAACCAACTGAGCTACCGGTCAGGGCCTGCCTGGCTCAGCACTTTCCAAGCTGTAATGGGCACATTGACCACCTGGGGATCTTGTTAAAATGTAGACCCTGACTCAGCAGGTCTGGAGCGGCCGAAAAGCTGCATTTCTCACAGTTTCTGGCCATTCTACTGTTTCTGGTCCTGGGCCTCTGAGCAGCGAGGCCCTAGGGACTCCTCGCTGAGCGAGGGCGTGGGGCAGGTCCAGAGCCCATGAACAGATCCGCACGGCGTGTCTTTGGGGCACTGGACCCTGTCCTGCTCCGGACCGCCCAGTGTCTGTGTTTGCGGTGATAGTCTGAGCGGGCAGGCAGGCAGGGCAGGGACAGGGGCACATTCCGAATGCCAGTGTCCCCACACCTGCCACCGGCTTTGTGCAGGATGCTTCCGATGGCGGGTGCCCTGGGTGAGGCCACCTCGGGAAGGGCTGTGACCGGCCCTTGTGGAGGTGGCTGGGCCTCCCGAGGAAGCAGCTCCCAGCTGGGCAGGGACGGCTGGTGCTTGGGAGCGGCAATGTACACCCTGCAGCGCCACCAGGGGGACCGGAGCACGTGTGCGGTCCATGCGGGCTGCATCAGAACTGCCGGCTGGCCACTGGGCAGGAGACATGTTCCCGGGCTCCACCCACCTCTCCTGTCCTCTGTCCTCCTCCCAGGGTGATGTCAGGGGGCCTGGGTACAGAGTGATCCCTACTCTGGAATTCTTTTTTTAAATATATTTTTATTGATTTCAGAGAGGAAAGGGAGAGAGAGATAAAAAAAACATCAGTGATGAGAGAGAATCATCGATAGACTGCCTCCCGCATGCCCCCCATGGGAGATCGAGCCCACAACCTAGGCATGTGCCCCAACCGACTGAGAATCAAACCTCGACCTCCTAGTTCATAGGTCCATGCTCAACCACTGAGTCACAATGGCCAGACCCTGCCCTGGAATTCTGAATCATGACTTCACTCAAAATAAATACTCGTTGGAAAAGTGTATGGGGAGTGGGAGAGGCAGGAAGCAGCTGTGAGCCTGCCAGGATCACAGTGCCCCCTGCAGAACAACACAGAACAACGCACACTCAAGTAGCAACGATCCCTGTGGCCGGCCCCGCTGTAACTATTGCCGTGGTTGCAGTTCCCATAGTGAGGTCTCCAGACCAGCAGCAGCGGCCTCACCTGGGAGCTGATGGCAAATGCAGATCTCAGGCCCTGCCCAGACCTGCTGAGTCAGAAATCTGCCCTCCAGGCAGATTCCGCTCAGGTTTGAGAGCCTCAGCCCTCGGTGGACGCCTTGAATCCCAACAGCAGCCCTGCTAGGTGCAGATCGCTGAAGCTTCCTGTCCAGAGTCACCCAGCTGCTAAGAGGTGGCAGCCATATTCAGACCCAGGCGCCTGGCCCAGAGACTGTGCTCCCAGCCACTGTTTGCACAGCGACAGTGTTTCTCCTGCAAACCCAGTGCCCTCAAACCATCAGACACCATGAGGGCAGCGCACAGAACGACCTGGTGTTTCCTATGATGTCTCCTTTGGTATTTTTTTTAAGGTATACAAAACATTGGATTTCCCTAAAAAATGTTATGTTTTCTTTCTTTCACGCTCAGCCTGTCTGGGCAGAGGCGGTACATGTGCAAGGGAAACAAAATAGGCCTTGGACTCGAACCCCGGGCTTCCCGGGTCAGTGTGTTCCCCGTGCTCCAGGCCCCTCCTGCTGAGCTATTTGGGTGCATTAATTCTGAACGAAGTCCACAGAAGCCGATAGGCTTAGCTCAGGGATTCTCGGGACCGTCGGGTGTTTGCTAAAATGCAGATTCCCGGGGTCCGCTCCCAGAGACGCTGAGGGCATCCAGGGCCCGGGAACCTGCACTTTGGTAAATTGCCCGCCGATTATTTTAACGCGGGCAGGTCCGTAACCATCAAACTTCTAGACGCTTAGCTTCCGTGTGTGAAACCTTCCTGTGTGTGAAGCCCCATCCTATGCAGTAACATGTACTGGCAGAGGTCTTGAACCCACACACAAGTGTGACAGCCTGGCCCAGCGCTCTGGGACACAGAGTTGAGGCTCAGAGTCACTGTCTGGGTTCCGCCATGGCACTCACAGACTTTCTGACCCTGAACAGATCCCGTCCCCCCTCTACACCTCAGTGTTCTCGCCTGTCAAATGGGCGTGGCGACAGTCCTTCTCTCTAGGGTCCTGGGGGAGGATGAGACGAGTAAACATGCATGTGTGGCCCAGTACAGTCTTCCTTCACATTAACAATTGGCAGCTTTCGTAGCTTCCAAAGGCCACTTGTTCAGGCATCTGTAGGTAAAGATCGGGAAGTCATTTCTTATGTGCCTTGCGGGTGACAGATGGAGGGTCCCCCAGCATGAGCCCCGACACTGCCCACAGAGCTTCCTGCCCGGTGTCTGCTCAGGGCTCTGGGGCCCAGGGGCACGGTGGGGAAGGGGCACTGTGGGGAAGGGGCACTGTCCCTTCAGGTTCTTCAGGCCCCTGACAGTGTGGGGCTTACAAAGGCCACAGGGGGCAGCAGAGAGATGGGGGAAACCAGCTGTCTTTGTCCCCATCGTGACCCAGAGACTTCGGGGCTCCCTCATTGGGCCCTTTATGGGAAGATTTTGCTGACCCCTCTCATAAATGATCACTTTATCCTGGTAGCTGGCATTTATTCATTGACGTATTGAGTTATGACTACACATCTTTCCCATCCTTTAACTCGTTTAACCGTCTAACACCCTAGGATGTGTACTCATTATGCCCACCTTACCAAGGGGGCACAGGCAGAGGGAGTTTCCTGTGATCTGCCTTAGACCCCGTGGCTAGGAGAGGGCAGAGCTAGGGCTCAACCCAGGCAGACAGAAGCCAAAGCACAGGCTCATAGGAATGCACTAGCTCTCAGGACCAGCCTGCGAAACTTTATCCTGCCCGGCCGGTGTGGCTCAGTGGTTGAGCATGGACCTATGAACCAGTCACCGGTTCGATTCCTGGTCAGGGCACATGCCCAGGTTGTGGGCTTGATCCCCAGCAGGGGGCGTGCTGGAGGTAGGCAATCTGATCGATGTTTCTCTCTCATTGATGTTTCTATCTCTCTCTTCCTCTCCCTCTCTCTCTCTAAAATCAATAAAAACGTGTGTGTGTGTGTGTGTGTGTGTGTGTGTTTAAAAAAACAACAACAACTTTATCCTCATAGAGAGCATCTGGGAGGTGGGTCCTTAATCTTTCCCAGGCAGATGCCCAGACCTCTTCCTGAGAATTAGGGCCCAGAGGGGCTGATGTCGTCTCAGACCCCCCTGATTAGCATATAAGTGGCAGAGTTGGGGCTGGGACCCAGGTGTCTGTAACCTCATCTTCACTCCTATTCGCCAGTCCCTTCCACCTGTGCACGGACACTCTGCTGCCCACTTGGGCACCGCGGGAAACCAGGATGCTCAGGCCTGGTGGATTCCAAGGCTCCCCAGAGTGACAGCCCCATTAGTCGGGGGGAGGCCCTGCCCACTGTTCTGTTCTCTTGCCTCTGTGATGTATTGTTGCTTAGGGGACTTATTTCTTAACAACGTCATTTCCAGCCCCTTTGATGGAATGGGGCCTTGGAGACGGCGTCGTTAGCATTGATAAACACTTTACAGTACCATCATGAGCAAATGGAAATGCCTAATGAAGAGAAAAGAAGCACTGCGAGTAATTAAAGAGGCTAGCGGGTTTATTGTTATTTTTAAGCAATTATGACTAAAAGCCCTAATTAAGCAGCACCCATTTTCCCATCCATTTTGAACTCCGTTATTAAAAAAAAACACACACACACACACACATGGTTTTCAGTTCATCAGCTGCAGGTCACGGTCAAGGTGCACCAGCCAGTTTGGGGGAGCAGGCAGTGGAGGGTCCAGTCCTGAGCCCTGGGACTTCTCTGTGGTCCTGAAAGTGTTGCTCCAGGGCCTGCCCTTGGCTCTCCTTTCCCCTCCCCTCCCCTCTCTTCCTCTCCCACCCTCCCTTTCCCTTCCCCGGAGGTTTGGCAAGGGTTAGGGCTGAGTCTTCCTACCTATCCTTGATCCCTTGTCATAAAGAGCATCCATGTGCAAAACAGCTGCCTGAGGTGCACAAACAGCAGAAGTAGAGGCAAGGACCAGAGAGTTTGAAAAACTCCCAGACACACAGCCTGGAGTAGCAGAGCCTGGACTTGAACCCGGGTCCTTGGACGGTGCTGAGGGTGAGTCCCAGCTCTGCCTGGTGATCGTGGGCAAGTGCCTTGGCCTTGCTGAGTATCAGTTTCTTCATCTGTAAAAGGGGGTGATGGTAATGGGACTGACCTCGCGGGGTGCTTCCAAGTGTGGTGAGTGCTCATGAAGTGCTCCCAGGTCGGGATTCCCGAACTGCCCCCCAGGCGCCCGGGTGCCAGCAGTGAAGTCCCCGAGGGGCCATGGGCTATGTTTAATTTTCAAAGGAAACATAGCAACCCCAGCGAAGACACTGAGGGATCCACAGACTCAAGGTCATTCATTGTTTCAACATTGGATTCTGCTTCGTTCCTCTTGATGACATCATTTCTTTGTGAAGCTGGGGCTGTGGCAGTTCCTTTGATCAAAAGCAAATTGTAACAAAATCAGTGCAGAACAGGAAATGAGGTTGCCGGTCCAATCTGAGTTCAAGGGGGGGGGGGATGCAGCGCCCAACAGGCGCACATAGTCCATGTGTACATACTTGTGATTGTTTAGGAGCAAGATAAAACTGGTGTTTTCTTTCAATGTAAGAGTAGTATTTTCTTTCAACTGGCTACTAAGTTGTTACAGCATAAATGCTTATTAAGTCTTGGGCCTTACTACTTAGTAAACAAAACGTTTAGGGATTTCCTTTGGCCTATGGGTACCCTGAAAAAATCACCGAGACTCTGAGAGTGCCGTGAACTGAGAAAATTTGGCAACTTTTACCCCGAGGCACAGCCGGTGGCTTCCCAGCGTCCTTTGCAAACTAGTTTTCCCTGGAGATGTTTCTGAATGAGCAGAGAAATGGAAGCACCTGTTTTCCTTGCCCGGCTCACTGAGCAGGCCGAAGGGCTACTGCATGACATCTGGGAGTAGGTGAGCTCCCTCTTCCAAAGAGGAGCTGCCAACAGCACCAGGGCGGGGCGGCCTGGAGAAACCACCTTCCGAGAGGATGAGGGGCTGGGTGCCCACCTCCTGCCCTTCCGGTGTCTCAGGACCCCTTGCTGCACAGCCGTGGGCTCTGATCTCAGCTCCCAGACTTTCCGACCAAGGGGCTTTCCACCCTCTGCACCGGACGGGAGTAATGAAGCGGTTTGAGTGATGGCGGAATGGCTGTGCGTGTTCCTGGCAGCCTGTGCTTGCAGTGGGGATGAACGCAGGACGAGGCATGTCCCAGAGAAACTCCGCCGGCGAAGAGAGAATGGTATTTGTTTCAAACGAACAGCCCTGAGCTTGCAGTTCATGAAGTGGGGACGGAGTGCTTTCCCCACGCTGTGCTCCTGCCACATGGGTGTGCAGACCCCGCAGCAGGAGCTCGGCTGCAGGAAGGACTGAGCAAAGGCAGCCACATGGATGATCAGACCCCGCAGCAGGAGCTCAGCTGCAGGAAGGACTGAGCAAAGGCAGCCACGTGGGTGTTCAGACCCCGCAGTAGGAGCTCAGCCGCAGATGCAGATGCAGCCACGTGCTGTAGGGTGGCACCTGGGAGCCCTGGGGTTGGAAAGATGCTCCTTGTGGGATGTTCAAGTGGCCCTTCTCTCGGGATGCTCAGGAGTTCTGGAAGGTTCAGCACAAGGAGCTCTTCTCCCAGGGTGGGTGCCGCATGTTCTCCCAGGGCCCATGTGATGTTCGGGGTGGGGCCTCAAGGGAAGCACAGCCTGAGCCATTGGAGCTCTGTTCAGCGACTTCTCTGGGGGTCTGGCCCCTCCAGACGGAACCTTCCTCTTGGCCACCAAGCCTCGGCTGGCCCAGGCGGCTCTCTGCTCCCGGCACGGGTAGGGCTGTGCACAGCGCCTGCTGTGCTCAGGCTGTGCCCTCTGCCCAGAACGCCCTTCCTCTGAACACCTGCCCTTTGCAGGCTCAACTCAGGGGTTCCCTCCTCCAGCTAGAACAGTGGTTCTCAACCTTGGCTGCACATTAGAATCACCCGGGAATCTTTTTTAAATCCTGATTTCTGGGCCTCATCCTCTGGAAATTCTGTTTCTTTGTTATGGGGTGGGACCTTAGATGTACCACTGGCTCCTCCCTTTTCTGTTTACAACTTCCCACACTTCTGTCGGGTCCCCAGTCTCCATGCAGGTCATAAAGTCCCTGAGGCCGGAAACATCAGAAAGGCGATAGGTGTGCTGTGTGAAGACACAATCTTGGCTTTGACAGTGGGGAACAGGTTACGCTGTTGTTTTCAGAAAGGCAATTAAAATACTATGTATTTCAGAGAGGAAGGAAGAGGGAGAGAAAGATAGAAACGTCAGTGATGAGAATCATTGATCAGCTGCCTCCTGCACGTCCCCAGGGGATAGAGCCCGAAACCCAGGCATGTGCCCTGACCAAGGAATCGAACTGTGACCCCCTGGTTTCTGGGTCAACGCTCAACCACTGAGCCACACCGGCTGTTTGAGAGGGGAACAGGGGAGAGGAATAGGATCTCTTCCTTCCCGTCAGCCCCACCTTGGTGTGCGCCCCCCTTGAGTGTTTGTGTGGGGCCCCGAGGCCACCCACTGTCCTGAAGGCCCAGGTATGGGAGCCACCCAGGCCGCCGGGCTCGGAGATGACACCAAACCTCAGCGCGTCCAGGGATGCGTTTCCGCCCGGCAGTCCCCAGATGGAGAGTCGAGCCCGGAACATCAGCCGGCCCTGTCCCCTGTCCCCTGTCCCCTGTCGGGACGCAGCAGGAGGCGCGCAGGCGGCTTATCAGGCGCCTCCCATTATCCCCGCCACCCTTTCTGGTTTCCAGAGCGGCACCCGGGTCATAGCCACTCTCACCCCAAAGAGGAGAAACACCATGGACGTTAAGAGCAAGCTCCTCTCACGTCGGGTCTTAAGAGCTGTAAACGGGGCTCGCTGCAAAACAGCCACTTACTGTCCCGGGACGCTGTGATTTGTGCGCCTGGAGCTTGAGTTGAGGTTGGCGACCACGCTCTCCCCCTGTGGCCTTAGAAGGAAGTCATTCCAGGGGAAGGTGGAGCCACCGCAGGTGGAGGAGTGGCCTCCAGAGAGGAAAACTTGGGGAAGATCCTGCGGAAATGCAATCTGGCCCACCTGGCTGCTTCTCTCCCTTGTAATTAGCTCAGAGTCAGCTGCGTGAACCCCAGTTCTGGGAGTGCAGTCCCATCCCAGTCACCGGTTCTGCTTGTACCCACGAGGCGGGTGTCATACAAGGTGTGTTCGCCAGGGCCGGGCATCTCGGCAGCCACCTTAGAATCTACCCCTGGCCTCGGCGCCAGCGTGCTTCCTGGTCCCTGGCCCTCGAGTGGCAGAGGCCAGCCTTTCTCCCTCGTGCCCCTCCCCACCCCCCACCTCCGGCACAGCGTGATAAATGACTGCTTTTGCTTTAACTGGCCCCAGTGGGTTTCTGGTAGAGAACCCTGGCTGAGACTGAGTTGGGATGGGGGTCCCAAAGCCACCAGCCGCCTCAGTGTCAGCCTCACTTGGCCTCGGCGTGTGCAGGAACCTCCTCTCTGCTCCTGCAGTCACCCGTTTAAAGTGCTTCCTAAGCTGCCTGTGGGCTGTGGCGCGGGTGACACAGCACGACCGTGAACCCTGGCTGCCGCCCCAGCGTGCTCCGTCTAATGTATTGACGTTGGCAGCCCTGGTGTGTCTTGCCATGCCAATAAGGTAATTGAAATGGAATTGTCTCCCAGCGTCCAATTAATCAACAGATAAATCATAAACCTGTGGCCATTCATTCAGGGAGGCAAAGGGGCTTCTCCTGACTTCCTGACTGTGGAGCAGGCTGAGCTGGGACTCCCTCCGACGGGCGTCCGGAGGGAAGGGTGGTGGGCAGGTGACTTTGAGAGCACTGGCCACAGCCTCGGAAGTTGTGCTTTCCATGGGCGGCCCTGTGCTTCCCTCAGAGAGGTGTGCACGCTGGGTGTCACTCATAAAACTATCCTCCTGAGGTAGGGGTGGTGACCCACGTTTTACAGATGGAAACGGCCCCAGAGAGGGTAAGCAAAGAGCCAGCGCAAGCAGAGGGCCGAATCTGGGTCCAGAACTAGGTCCCCCTGAGCTCTAAAAGCCACGCTCTTTCCACGCTTTGCTGTGCCAGTAGTAGATCTAAGTATGAAACAGATTCAGGGGTTGAGCTAAATTTTAAGTCCAGGGCTGTGCAAAGTGAGAAGATACTTGAACAGCTGTCGTCTGCCCGCACTCCTGTAGCTCCGCCTTGTTGGGGGCTGGCGCCGGAAGCGGAAGCGAGGGGGCGGGAGGAGCATCCTCTGTGGGGTTTCATTCCCGTGGGAGCACGTTCTCAGGCTCCTGAACACCCCCTAAAAGCCCTTGAGGTCCCCAGACTCTCCCATCAGCTGAGTGCTCCCTGCTCTTTGGAGGGGTGTGGAAACGCTAGGAAACCTCTTTGCCTTCGCTGGGAAGTGGGGGAGGCGGTGTCTCACTTTGGGTTGCTTCAGAGACCTTCCAACATCTCCGACTCTCCCTCCAGTTTCTGTTCTGCAAAGTTCAAATCAGCAAGCTAAATGGATTAAGGGGCAAAGTGGCCGAACAAAAGACACAGGGCATTGGAGTTCCTCAGTCTCAGAATCCGGGATGCTGACCTGTCCACGCGCTTACTCACATGCCCATATGGACCGAGCCCAGGACGAACTTCCGGGAACACTTATGGGGGGTTTGCCTATGCTTTGGGGTTTCCACAAGCAGACAGGGGGCTTATTCATACGGTTTGGAGGGAACCTGTGGAATTCTGCGGTAGGAAGTGTGCCCGGAGCCCTTCTGGGGGAGGAGTGGGGAGTGATGCTGGTTCTTTGGGCGGTTTGCTGTGCGGTGGAAACAGAAAGAACAGAGCCTTTTCCTGCAGGAGGTGCCTAGACATAGCTGCAGGGACAGGAGGAGCCCCCCTTCCCCGCCAAGTTGGGGTTCTGTCCGTCAGAACCAAGCTGAGTCCCGGAGCTGTGGAGAATGCACAGCTACCGAGGAGGCAGATTGGCCTCTCCCCAGAGAGCCGTGGCTTCCAAAATCCTTGCCTCTCCGGGAACTAGCCGATGGTGATGGGAACAGCACTAGATGCTCTGCTCTGCCAAGAGATGCAACCCCAGCCCCGAGTCCTGGAAGGGGACCTCTAAACTGCCCCACAGAGAGTTGCTAGGGGGAGAGGGAGCTGAGTTTTCCATGTCCCCAATATCCAGAACCTTCCTCTAGCTCCTCTTCCTCATCTTATCTCCGCAATTGCAGATGTTTGCTCCTCTTCTCTGAATCATTACAACCGCCCAGTAAAGACCCTCCCATTCTGATTCCATCCTACTGTTGGCAGGAAAAAAATATGAGTGTGGTCCCTTCACTTCACTTCTTTAAAGCCCCCAGTCGCCCGGCCTGGGCCCCAGGGGCCTCTACGCTGAGGCCGCTGCACTCCCCCCACCACTACCCCTCAGGCTCCATTCTATTTCTCCCTCCTTAGCCTGGAGCTCCTTTAGCTGTCCTTGCTGCAGGCCCTCAGGAAAATGGAGGGTTCTCCCTTTACTGGACTCTGCGACTTTCAGTTGCTAACCCTGGGGAGTCCAGTCCTGTCATTTCCTGGGGAATGACCTACACTTTCCCTCCATGGTGCCCATGACGGTAGGGAGGGGTCTTACCCTCTGTTCACAGGTGGGGCTGCGGGGGTGATTGGGAATTCTCTGAGGGGTGCACACCCCCAAGCAGCCGGTACAGACTCATGCCCCCCATTTCCTACTTATTCTCCTGTGGCGCCCTGGGTGCTGTCCGAACACTCGTTCCAAGATGCTGGCGCTACTGGTTTATCTATCCCCACTGTGTCCAGGGTCCATTTCTGTTTGGTGCTTGACTTTTGGGTGGATGGTTGGATGGTGGGTGGATGAATGGATGGTGGGTGGGTGGATGGATGGATGGTGGATGGATGGATGGTGGGTGGGTGGATGGATGGATAGATGGTGGGTGGGTGGGGGAATGGATGGATGGTGGATGGATGGTGGATGGGTGGATGGCGGATGGATGGTGGGTGGATAGATGGATGGATGGTGGGTGGATGGTGGATGGGTGGATGGATGGTGGGTGGGTGGATGGATGGATAGATGGTGGGTGGGTGGATGGATGGATGAATGGATGGATGGGCAGATGAGTGGATGGATGGGCAGATGAAATGTCAGCTCCATGAGGGCAGGGTCTTGCTTGTCTGTCTTGTTCACTGCTTGTCCCCAGCACCTAGAACAGTGCCTGGCACATTACAGGTGCTGAATAAATATTTGTGCATGAGCTGCTAGATTATAGCTCTGTGATGACGAGGACAATTGTCATGTCTGTTTTACTCATTAGTACTAGAGGCTCGGTGCACAAATTCACACACAGGTGGGGTCCCTCAGCCTGGCCAGCAATGGAGGACTATCAGGGGGCTGGCTGGCCAGGGGTCAGGGAACCTGGGAGGTTGGCCTGCTGGGCCCCAACGGAGCCATCAGGGGACCGCTGGCCGGGGGAGAAGGACGTCAGGAGGTTGCCTGCCAGCCCCCTCCCCCAATCGGGGCCATGGATCAGAGGGACTGGCTGGTTGGAGGGAGAAGCCATGGGAGGTTGGCCAGCTGGGAGTGGGGAGGAGCAACAGGAAGTTGGCCAGGGGGAGGGGAGGAGGAGTCGCAAGAGGTTGGCCGGTGGCAGGGGAGGGGTCACGGGAGGTTGGCCAGCCAGCCCCCAAATTGGGGCTGATAGGGGGGGCCAGCCGGTGGGAGGGGCTGCGGGAGACTGGCTGTGGGAGTGCACTGACCACCAGGGGGCAGCTCCTGCGTTGAGTGTGTGCCCCCTGGTGGTTAGTGTGCATCATAGCTTCTGGTTGACCGGTCGTTTGGTTGTAACGGTCACTTAGGCTTTTATATATATAGATGTTCCCACCATTTAGCACCATAGCAGGCACAAAGTAGAGATTCATTCATTCATTGAGCAATTATGTGCCAGGGATCACTTAGGGCCCTGGAGTAACATTTGTTGACTTAACCAATGCATTCATGTATGCACAATCAAATGAATGAAGAATGAATGAAAAAAACAGTGAGCCAATTGATCCATCAGCCAATAACCAGTCGTTTCCCTTAGTTCCTGTTCTGGATCAAAGAGTCTGGAGACTGCTCTCCGAGCACCTTTTCTCACCTGCTTTGACCTCCCTGAGGCACCTTCCCCAGCTCTGCATTCCAAAGCCCCCAGTAAGAGGCAGCTCACATGGCATCTGTGAACCACCCCAACTGGTGAGAAGTGGACTCTCTTGCTTTGAATTGGTTTGTTTTATCTCAGCCATGGAGCACAGTTTAAGACCACTGGCTGAGCTCCTCCTGCACGCAGCCGAGCTGGCAGGAACCAGGGGTGCAGAGATGACAGAGCCAGCCCGGGCGTCACGGGAGCTCAGCTGCGTCCTGCCCACCTGCCCAGCTCGTAAAAGCGCCCATTCCTCCAAGACAGAGGCTTGCCCTCTTCGTAGCTGCACACAGCACTGAGGCTGGTCAACCAGATGTCTGCACGCCCCCTCAGTGAACAGACAGGAGACGTGCAGCCTTTGACATCTTCGCTCTGGTGGATTTAACGTGGGAGGGAGAAGAGCGAGCCGAACTGCCCTGCGCTTAAGCATGAATGGGGACTCAGAGGAGGCTGGGACTGCAGGAAAGAGCCCGGGGTGAGGAGCGGACAGACCTATGTTACCTCCGCTGATAGGTACACAAAGGTACTAATAGGTCATCGCAGTGGCAAGAGCGAGAACTTCTTTAATAGCCGCCGAATGCTTGCTAAGCTTGCTTAACCAGAATGAAACAGAACTTTAATTAGGGCCCAGACCTGAGGGGCCCAGGTTGTCGCTGGCATCAGGGGGGCGTGACTGTGTGGCTGAAATCTGTCCCCTCAGCTCTCGGCTCTGCTGCCCTCAGAGAGGAGTGCCTTGGTTTTAGGCAGGCTGTCTTCCAGGAGTCCCCCCCACCCTCCACTGTCCCCAGCTGTCTTGGACCATTTTGTCATCAGTAGGAGGAGGATGGAGACACTATTCCAGTAGCTCCAACAAGAGTCCTGGGTTGATCCCAGGCTCCCCTGCGGCCAAGAGTTTGGAACAGACTGATTACCCAGCCTGGGTGAGGTGCCCACCCACGGTGTTGACCCAACCACAGGGACTGAAAATGGGGGAAGTTGGTTCCCTGAAGCAAAATCAAGGTTCTAATACCAGACAGAGTGGAAAATGCAAGCTGGACACCCAAATAGCACTCCTGCTCACTGCCAGGATTTATCAAGAGTTAACGAGAGAGGCAAATGCGGCCCAGCCGGCGTGGCTTAGTGATTGAGCGCCGACCTATGAACCAGGAGGTCATGGTTCCATTCACGGTCAGGGCACATGCTGGGGTTGCAGGCTCAATCCCCAGTCGGGGGCGTGTAGGAGGCAGCTGACCAATGATTCTCCCTCATCATTGATGTTTCTCTCTCTCTCTCTCTCTCTCTCTCTCTCTCTCTCTCTCCCTCCCTCCCTCCCTCCCTCTCCCTTCCTCTCTGAAATCAATAAAAATATATTTAATGATAAATAGTTGTAAGGAAGATAGCACAATAAGGTAAATAAAGAATCCCCTGGCTCTAGCTGGTTTGGCTCAGTGGATAGAGCGATGGACAGCAGACTGAAGGTCATGTGTTCGATTCTGGTCAAGGCCATGTACCTCGCTTGCAGGCTCAGTGATCCCCAGCCCTGGTCAGGATGGGTGTGGGAGGCAACCCATCTATGTGTCTCTCTCACATCGATGTTTCTCTCTCTGTCTCTCCCCCTCCCTTCCACTCTCTCTAAAAATCAATGGGAAAAATCATTGAGGATTATCCAAAAAAAAAGAAAATCCCCAGAGACCAGTTAGAGGGGCTTTTGTTTTCCTTTCTGCTGGAAGCAACGCCAAGAGTAATGAGCACTGTGAGAACGGGGGAGTGAGGCTGCCCCTGCCACACTAATGAACAGCTACTAATAGTCACAATAAAGCTGGAAGGAGGCTTTCCCCTCGCTGCGTGGAGTGACTGCGTGGGATGGCAAAGCGCTGAGCGTTGGGGGTCCACTCCTTCTTGGGGCCGTAGACTTGGGGCGGGTTCATTCCTCTAAGGTTAGGTCAGACGGGGGAAAACTGGTTAATAAAGAGCGGAGAGGGAGGTCCTCGCCGTCCCTGAACTGTTACCACCGATAACAAGAGCGACAAGGCACCCGTCAGAGCTTTTAGACAAATGCTGACGTAGACACTGTTTTCTTGGCCGCTGTCACCACCGCCCTCATTTGATACAGTTTGTCTGTCTGCTGGGGGGGAGCGGTGTCACGCATCACGAGCTGGTCATCAGAGCCTGCCCCGGGCATAGCCCTCTGCTGGGCATTGGGCCTGTGAGAAGTCAGCAGTCCCTGCCCTCATGGAGTTGCTAATCCCAGAAGTTAAATAAGACAGGAGTTGCCCTGGAGGGAGACTCTTACCAGTTGTGCAATATGATTCGTCGTGAACTCTCACTGGCTTGGTGTTAAAAGGCCAGTGCATACACCCCAAATGAGGTTATCAAAGTTCAAAACCATGCCCTAACCAGTTTGACTCAGTGGATAGAGCGTCAGCCTGGGGACTGAAAGGTCCCAGGTTCGAGTCCGGTCAAGGGCATGTACCTTGGTTGTGGGCACATCCCCAGTAGGGGGTGTGCAGGAGGCAGCTGATCAATGTTTCTCTCTCATTAATGTGTTTAACACTCAATCCCTCTCCTTTCCTCTCTGTAAAAAATCAATAAAATATATATTTTTTTAAAAAAAAGTTCAAAACCGGCCAGTCCTGCGTGCAGGGCTGAGTGCATGCCTTCTGGCTAATTCTCGACACACAGCCTGCAGTGTGCGGTCAGTAAGGATAGCTGGTTTTCTCGTTTGAAAAAAAAAATTTTAAACTTTATTGAGTGATAACTGACAGATATAATCATATATATTTAAAATGTACAATGTGATGATTTGATATACATATACCCTGTAGAATGATTACCAAGATCAAGATAACTAACATATACCCCTCACATAGTTAAAGCTGTGTGTGCACATGTACTAGTATGTGTGTGTGTTGGGGGGGTGGGAGTGAGACCCAGTAAGGTCTACTCCCAGCCACTTTCAAATATACAATCCCTTATTATTACCTACTAGAGGTAGAGGACCCGTGCACAGATTTGTACACCGGTGGGGTCCCTCAGCCTGGCCTGTGGGGATCGGGCCAAAACTGGCTCTCCGGGATCCCTCGGATTGGGCCAGGGAGGGACCGCAGGAGGGCTCCAGGGGGGCCAGTCTTGCCCAGTCCCGATCAGCCAGACCCCAGTAGCAAGCTAACCTACTGGTCAGAGCGTCTGTCCCCTGGTGGTCAGTGCGCATCATAGCGACTGGTTGACGGGTCAAACAGTGAGACACTTAGCATATTAGGCTTTTATTACATGGGAAGGATAGTCACCATGCTGCACAAGGTCCTCAGAACTTTTAACTCAAATGTGTACCTTTTGACCTCCATCACCCACTTCCTCCTCCTCCCAGCCCTTGAAAACCACCATTCTGATCTCTGTTTCTATGGAATTGGTTTCTTTTTAGGGTGTGTGTGTGTGTGTAACATTCAATTTACCATTTTAGCCATTTTTAAGTGTACAAATTTAGTGGCTTTAAGTACCTTCACAATGTTGTACAACCACTGACATGATCTATTTCCTGAACTTTCTCATTTTCCCAAACAGAAGCTCTGCACCTATGAAACACTAACACACACACACACACACACACACACACACACACACACACATCCTCCCCCCACCCCATTCCTGCCTGCCCCTGGCAGCCTCTAGTCTCCGTCTGTCTCTATGATTTGACTACTCTAAGTATCTCATGTAAGTGGAATCACACAGTATTTGCCCTCTGTGATGTAGCAGAACGTCCTCACGCTTCATGTTGTAGCATGTGTCAGAATCTCCCTGCTTTTTAAAGCTGAGTCATATTTCACCATGTGGCTGTGCTGCGTTTTGTTTACCCACTCATGTGTCGGTGGGCGTTTGGGTTGGTTCCTCCTTTTGGCCATTGTGAGTAGTGCTGTTGTGGACGTGGGTGAAGTAGCGTCTACGTCCCTTCTTCCATTTACCTGGGGCGTGGATGTGAGACACAGAACTGCTGGCTCGAGGTATAGGTCTGCATCTAACTTTTGGAGGAACTGCTGACTGGTTCCGAATTTATTTCCTCGTTTCACATCCCCCCGACACGCTATGAGCGTTCCAATTTCTCCACATTCCCCAACGCTTGTTGTTTTTCCCTTTTTCTCAGTCCTGGCCCTCCTAATGGACATGAAGTGGTGTTGGGTTTATATCCACTCAAACAACTTCTTTGGGTTGAGCACTGCGCTATTGGGCGTCCTGATTTCCCAAGGTTTCAACCCCTGCTCTTTTCCTCTCGAATAAAGCGGTGGCTCGTTGCCTTTGAGAAGCTAAGCTTTTGTCATCGGGTGCTGGTTTGGAAAACCGGCCCAGCCTTTGTCCCTCCTTCCTGTGGCTTGGACGGCAGCTGGTCTGGTTCCACCGAGTTCTTTTCACCCAGAAAAGCAGATTTCTTCTCCCAGAAAAGCACCTTTTTAAAAAATTAATCTGAGCGAGCCCTCCAGGCTACATGGGACAAAAAACACACACCACTTTTCCCATCCTTTCAGACAGGTTCCGTTCGCAGGATGTTCCTCAGTGCAGGAACGAGGCCCCTCTGGGAAGCAGTGAATAGAGTGGATGTCCCAGGATTGTGTGTGTGTGTGTGTGTGTGTGTGTGTGTGTGTGTGAGAGAGAGAGAGAGAGAGAGAGAGAGAGAGAGAGAGAGAGAGAAAGAACACATATGCCAGTCAATTATATGACTGGGAATCCACTGACCTGGGTCCATTAACCTACCGGTTCTGTGACTTTGGGCCAGTGGACCTTTTTTTTGTGGGGGAGGGGATTGTACATTTCTTTTTTCCTTAATCTCTTCGTGCTTCAGTTACCTCATCTGTAAAATGGGTATAATAATTGGTCCACTTCAACAAGGAAATAAATGCCTGTGAGTCACCTGGGGGTGGCCGGCATAGAGTGAATGTTCCATGTCTGTTAGCTTACATTAGCTTTGTCCAGGTTGGTGTCTCTCAGCCTCAGCCTGTCCTTCTGTGAAATGGGGCTAACAGTGTTTGTGTTTCAGAGGTCGGTATGTAGAGCACCGGAGCAAATGCATGTGAGGCTCTTGTCACAGGTCTGGTACGTCGCAATTGCCCAGTTAGCCTAAGCCGTGTTGTCGCTGCCAGGATTGTTGACACTGACCTCCAGTGCCCTGGACAGGTGACTGTTCACCCTTAGCTCAAAGGACTGTGATGCTCTCCAAGCTCCGGTGACTGAGCCGTAGCTTCTGAGAAGTACGCTTGGCAAGCAGCACAATGAGGTCCTGAACTCTGGGGAAAAAGAACACTAATTAGCCCCTCCTCCCCCCCCAAAAAAAAGTGTTCAATTCTCCACTCTGTCTCCAAGTTTCTCTTCGACCCCAGGCAAGTTACTCCAATCTCTTGACCTCAGCTTCCTGTTGTGAAAGGACTCTATCCAGGATGGTCAATAGACACGAGACACCACACCCCACGGCAGACATTACTAGTTGATCCCAGCACCCCTTCACTGAGCCCGGTCCTCAGAATCCTTCTCAACATGTTGCTACAGGCGGCAGCCAGCAATCAGCGGCGGTGGGCTAACGCGTTAGAACCTATTGGATGCTTTAAGTGGACATCCGGATGCTGCAATGAGCTCTTTTCCTGCACCACCAGAAGCACGGGCAGATGTGCTGAGGTTCCTTTCAAAAAGGCCTCATCACTTCTAACCACGGAATGTCTTCCCTGGCCAGGTGCCTGGGAACCCCCTCGATGGAGCAAGAAGTGCTCGCCAGCCACTCAAAGCTCCCCCGGGAGAGGCTGCGGCGTGGCCCAAGGAGGCAGGCTCGAATCGAGGAATTGGTCCTGAGGGGAGTGACAGATGCCGTGGTTGATGGAGGAGAGCGCTACAGTTTCCGGTGGGGAAGGGCGAGTCTTTCTTCCTCGGCTGGTTTTCCTGGGCCCTTCGGCCTTGGTGCTCTGGACCTGTGCGTCCCCACAGAGGCCCCCAGCCCCATTCAGGTGGAGGCCTGACAGACATCGTCCAGCTTCTCCATTTCCTGGCTGCCCTGGGAGGTGCTGTCCTTGGCCAGTCCTGAGAGATAACACGTGAGATAAAATGTCACGGAGCAGAGGCACACCCCACCACCAAAAAAGCAAAAAAGAGGCCCTGGACAGTATAGCTCAGGTGGGAGTCGTCCAGGGCACTGAAAGGTCACAGGTTGATTCCTAGCCAGGGCCCATGCCAGAGTTGCAAGTTTGATCCCCACTAGGGTGCGTGCAGGAGGCAGTCGGTCAATGTTTCCCTGTCATCAGTGTTTCTCTCTCTCCCTCTCCCTTCCTCTCTCTATAAAATCAATTAAAACATTTATTAAAAAAATGAAAAAAGAGAGAGTAAAAACTGGTGAGATGGAAGACACTGAGACAATGTCAGTTACCTGGTTTTGTGCCATCGTGATAGGACGCCACCTTTGGGAGAAGCTTGGTGTGGACACAGGGAGCCTCTCTGTACTATTTTTGCAACTTTGGGTGAGTATGCCATAGCTGACAATAACAGTTTTCTTTCAAGAGATCCTTGAAAATGCACAGAACGGTTTCACGAGATCCACAGACACGAGCTCCTCTGCCCATTCCCAGGAATCGGGGTTTTATGAAAGGAAATAGATTCGGCCCTGCGGTTCCAGCGCCCGAGGCTGACTTACTCCGTCTGCCGGGCACCTGAGTGCACGAGGGAGCCAAGATCTGGTGCCCACTTTCCAGATGTGAACACTGAGGCCTCGGTCCGAGCAGCCCCCTGTACCGGGTGAAGCTCCTAACCCACGTCTTGTTCCTTTTCAAACCCATAATCTGGGATGCTCCATAGCTTTCTATTTTAAAAGCAATTGCTTCTTCGATTTCTATACATGGCAGTATTTCTTTTCTTTAAAAAACACACACACACACACACACAAAAAAAAAAGCACAAAAAACTTCGAAACCCATTTGTCTTCCATTCCCTCTTCACAGCTTTGAGGAGCCCAAGGCCAAGGGAGAATTGATTGCTCTGAAGACTCGTTAATTACTCCTGTGTTGAGGGGAACCTCTCACCCTGCTCTACCGCCCGCAGATGGCTTGTATTTGATTTGAGCCTGTGCCGCTTGGTCGGGTGGTGAGCGGGCTGCCTGCACTTGAGAAAACACACGATTTTAGAGATTTTGTCAGGAGGGTTCCACCTCCTGAGGCTGTCACTGGCAATAAGCCACACGTGCTGTTGGGTTCAAGGCCAGGCCCAGCTTAACCCCTGAGGTACTATTTTGGTTCCCAGCTAAACGTGGTCCCTCACAGTCCTCATCTCAGAGAGGGCTGACGTCGTGTGGGATGTCACTTACAGTGTCGGGACTCCGGCCGCTTTCCTTCAGAGAGATGTGAGGTTTTGTGTGTTTGCTTACTGGCTGCTACATACTTATTATCAGTTAACCCTAAATTCCAACACCCAGGTATAATCCTGGTTAACGCTGCGAGCATTCCCCTAGAGATCTTTCCAGGCCCTTAGACACATGTGGATAGACACATGTGGATAGGATGTGTACATGTGGGTGTAATGTGTGCATATGGATTTAATGGGTACTTGCATGCCGTTCTGGGACCAGCCTTTTTCATTTGCATTGTTAGAGGCATGGCAGTTCTTATCTTCACCATCACTGAATTCTAACCTGTTCTATTTTATCACTGTGTAATTTACAGCTGGCACATGTGTAGCACTTACTCAGGGCTAGGCACTATTCCCGTAACTTCTCAGGTTTTATCTCGTTTAATCCTCATAACGCACCTATGAAATGGGTACTGTTACTGTCTGCATTTTATAGCAGAGGATACTGAGCCACGGAGAAGGTGTGAGACTTGCCCAAGGTCTTCATGCAGAGCAGGCAGTGTGGTGCTGGAGTCTGTGCTCTTAACTACTGGGCTACACGGTTGCTCAGTCCTGAATCCGGGTGTCACTGAACTCACCCGGCCCTTAACACACACAGAACACCATTCCCCTTGCTTCCACGGCAGACATCACTAATGGATCACAGCACCTTTGTTCCTGAGGATCCCAGGCTGGCACCGTCATGGCAGCCATCGCTGAGCCCTTGAGACAGGTTTGCATAATGATGCCTAAATACTTTTCCTGACCCATTTCATGCGATCTCTCCTTTTAGGAGTAAGGAAACGGGCCCAGAAAGGGGAAAGCCAAAACTGGAGCTCGCTCCCTCGGTGGCCGGGCCCACCCTCTTCCCACCCGATGCCACTGTTTCCCCAAATCTAACAAAATAGACCACGCCGCCCCTCGGAGACACCTCCTCATCAGAGCGTGGTTGCAGCCTCGCTGTGCTTTTGGGCAGCTCAGCATTAACCAGAGAGGAGGGGCCACATGGAATCCTTCGATCACAAGGCACTTTATGGAAGATGTTGCTGAGGAGAGCGCATTAGTGATGCCGGTACTTTTAATTTACGGAGTGGCCACAGCTCCGAGGGCAGAAAATCACGGGTGATGTCAATTGCCAGTTGTTTACCAAGACTGCCCATGGCTGGAGGGCACCCAGGGGAACCCAGGAAGCATCTCTTTAAATAGCCTGTCCACTCACCCAGCACGCATTGGGCACCTCCTGTTCGTGTGGAGAAACTGGGTTTCCACACATGAAACCATCGCAGATAAAATAGGATGTATCTGTGGGGTGTTACGGCCAAAGGTGACCCTGAGTGGGGGGGTGAAAGGATTGAGAAAAGACAGACAAGAGAATGAAAGCTGGGTCTCGGAGGGACGCTGCTTCCTGATGAGGCGCCAGCGCCCACAAGCCGTGTCTTTATTTTATAGCAGATGCCACGAGGCAAAGCAGGGGTGTGATCACGTTGTTTACAGCATTCTCGTGAGTTCCAACCTCACTTAACTACATGCACCCGAACTCTATCACAAGGCACGTGGGGCCACGTGTTCGGACCATAGGTTCACGCTCACAACCACAGCCGTTGGCTATGATGGTGCCAGGAGGGCCCTGCCCTCCAGCTGGGACTTGCACGTGGCAATGAGAGGACCCTGTCCTTTCATTAGTCCGAGGCTTGAACCTGGCCAAAACACGGTAGCCGTGCCCCACAGTGGGGTTTTATTTGGAAAGGACCCTTTTCTTTCCACCCCCAGCTTGGTCTCAACTGACCGTTAAAGACATGGGAGAAAGGCAGATGGTGATCAGTCACAGCCAACAGAGCTGATGGGAAACGAGATTGGGTTTTGGCCATTTCTCTACCACAGCGGCCGGCAGGGCGTTAGGACTGCAGGCCCCAACTCTCCATCCACAGGAGCTAAGTCTTTCCCAGGCCATCCCTCCAGCAGAGCACCAACCAGACGCGTATGTCCTGTGTGCGGGCGGCTCCAGGCCCTTTTCCTCCTCCCCAGGTCACCAGACAGAGTGAAGGAAGGGACAGAGGGGGCCCTGGCGTGTGGGTGACCGGGGCTCCCGCAAGGGGCACTTGGCCAGGACATGGGGGCTCTCCTCTGACGAGCCTGTGATACGTTGGCACAGGCCTTGGGGATTCAGAGGAGGTCGGTGTGGGAAGAGTTCTTGGTGCAGGGCCCCTGACCTGGGCCTGAGAGTCAGGGTGGGTTTGGACGAACAGGAGGCCAGCCAGCACCCTGGCTTGCGTGTAGATGGGGGAAGGACAATGATTTATGTGGGAGACCGTGAGGAGGCCAGTGGAGAATTATATTGGGCGTAATCACATATAAAACACTGACTGCCCTTTAAACCATGAGACTTGAGCGTGCATCTTCGAAATTCAAATCCGTGAATCTGGGTTTTTCTATGATAAGTTCATATTATCATAGAGATGAGGCTCACACTTCGTGGCATGTGGGAAATGTCCTTGTACAAGGAGGGAAAGTGTGTTCAAGGGACCAAGAACAAACGGCTTTGGAGCCAGTAGATGCTCTATCAAATGCCAGCGTCCCTGCCTGCCAGCTGTGTAACCTTAATATAGGTTACTTAACCTCTCTGAACTTCAGCTCCTGCCTCCATTAGTAAAATGGGAACAATGACATGAATTTCCCAGGCTGGAAAATTCAGTGGATGAATGCTGGCCAAGTGCCCTTGCTGTGCTTGTCCCTAAATTCCCTTTCACACACACACACACCCTTATACTCCTCCACCTAGAGGGTTTCCATATCAGCTACAATCTGAACTCTCAGGTGAGAAAAAATTTTTAAACCTTTTTGTAAAATATATACACACACACACACACACACACACACACATATATATATATATATATATGAACTTTAAAAATCAACTTGATTGTTATGTGGTTGTAGTTTTTTTAAGGAAGGAATTATGAAGCGCTGCTGGAAGTTCTGGTCTCTTGGAGTAACAAACATTCATTAGGCGGGAGGGGAGGGAGGTCTCAGCTGATTCCCAAGGACTGCCAAGGAGGAAATGAGATGCACGCTGGGATTTGCATAATCGCCGAGGCTGGCTGCTCATTTGCCACTTTGCAGAGGCCTGGGGTGTAGGGCAGCCCCTTCCTGGCATGGGTGCCCTCCATGCCCATGCTCCACGGGGTGTCATTGGAATGGAGCTTTAAGGGTCACTCCAGTGGCATTTCAGTTGTAATTAAGAGCGGGGAGGAAAACACTGGCCAAGTGGGGTGAATGTGCCGGGGACGGTGCCCACTCGGGAGAAACCTGGAGAACTGGCCGGCGCACAGAGCTGCCACTTGGCTGGAGCGAAGGCCTCGAGGCTTGCGGACCGCCCACTGGCTGGAGAGGGAGTTGGCTCCTCAGCTGACCTGTCTCTAGGTTGTACCTTGGCCTGAACTTGGGAGGCCACGCCCACTACCTCTCTGCCTGGATTGGTGCCTCCTGCTTTCTTCTGGCATCCTGTGCTCTGGACCAAATGCTCCTGTCCCCCAAAATCAGTGATGGCAAACCTTTTGAGCTCGGCGTGCCAGCATTTTGAAAAACCCTAACTTAACTCTGGTGCCGTGTCACCTGTCGAAATTTTTTGGTCTTTGCAACCATAGTAAAACAAAGATTTATATTTTTGATATTTATTTTATATATTTAAATGCCATTTAACAAAGAAAAATCAACCCAAAAAAATGAGTTCGCGTGTCACCTCTGACACACGTGTCATAGGTTCGCCATCACTGCCCTAAATTAATATGCTGGCGCTACAGTCTCCAAGGTGACCGTATGTGGAGGTGGGGCCTTTGGGAGGTAATTGGATTTGGATGAGGTAATGGGTGGAGCCCCATGGTGGGATGGGTGCCTTTATATTAGAGGATAAAGAGACCTGAGTGTTCTCTCTCTCTCTCTCTCTCTCTCTCTCTCTCTCTCTCTCTTTCTCTCTCTCTCTCTTTCTCTCTCTCTCTCTCCCCTCCCTCCTGTTGACCCACCTTCAGCCTGATTCCAGGGTCCTGGTCAGTGTGATTATTAATACAGCACATTTGGGTGTGAGGTTTTGATAAATGACCCTCCTGGTATCAGACAAGGCAGTGCCTTCCTTGCACACTTACTTCCCATTAAAATCCACTTCAGGAAAAGTTGTCCCCGAGCCGACAGGGGGAGCGGAACCTACTTTCTGGGGCCCAGGGCTTCACTAGGCATCTGGGGACACCACCGGGGTCTGCAGGGAAACCGTGCCAGCCCGGCCTCGCCTCTTTCCCGCCCCAAACCCGCACACTGAGCATCCAGCGAGGGGCATGGTGGGTTTGGGATGTGTTCTTACTGAGGTATTTGCCGATAGGACAATTCATCTCTTTATCATAACTGCCTTGGCCACATTTCAAGACTTAAAAGGAAAAAACAAACAAAAAGAACAAAGCCTTTTGTATTTCTGCCAGCAGAGGGTAAGAGAGAGGCTTGTCACTGTGTAAACATTTTTGGTTAAGTGTCTGAGACTCACACAGACCCCACCCTGTCACCCCCCCACCCCCCACCCCCGACACTCAGAGTTCCCAGCAGAAGGATGCCAAGGCCAGTGCCGCCGCTGTGGATGGCACACGCCTCACCATCCCCCACCTTGTTCTTTGCTCCCGAGTGTCCGCTGGGCGTGAATAGCTCTCATACACAGTTTGGTTTTTTCAGTGTCCGCAGACTGTATTCTGGCACCGTATGGGACAGGATTGTGCATCGCCGCAGCCCGTAGTTCACCCGGCTCCGGTCTGTCCCTGCTTCCTCTGCCGTGTCCCATTTCTGAGCGCAGGCAGGGGCGCGCGGAGCTGGCTACCAACTCCAGGAGCAAGGATTGGCACATGTGGGACAGAACAAAGGAGTTACAATCTAAAGACTGGGTTTGAGTCCCGGCTCTTCAACACACTGGCTCTGTGACCTTGAGTAAGTTAGCCACCCTCTCGGAGCTTCAGTTTGCTCATCCGCAAAATGGCAACAAGAATAACCAACTTCTGGGGTCGTATGGGGAAAACAGACAAAATGTACGGAAAGTGTGTAGTGAAGGGTTATACACATATCAGCTGCTGTTAGTAGCTGTGTTACCTGGAGGAAAGTTCAGGAAGCAAACCCTTGCTTTCTAGGGAACCTGTTTGACTAAGGTGAAAGGTTGTAATAGTTCTGTGTCACTCTGATGTCATAGTGGGAGAATCAAAATTTCTCCTTTGGGCTCAGGGGGAGTCTCTTCTGATGTCAGCTCTTGACTATGGTTTAAGAATTCATATTTTAGCCCTAACCGGTTTGGCTCAGTGGATAGAGAATCAGCCTGCGGACTGAGGGGCCCCATGTTCAATTCCAGTCAAGGGCATGTACCTTGGTTGCGGGCACATCCCCAGTAGGGGGTGTGTAGGAGGCAGCTGATCGATGTCTCTCTCTCATCAGTGTTTCTAAATCTCTATCCCTCTCCCTTCGTCTCTGTAAAAAATAAATAAAATATATTTTTTAAAAGAATTCCTATTTTAGCATGTCCAGCCTAATTGCTTACAGAATCTCTTATCATTGTGCTTTGCCTTCTGTTTGACAAGAAGGAAGGGAGGGAGGAAAACATTTGGACAACAATGACCCCATTGCATTGACCAGAATGTGTGAAACCAAGTCTCCACGCCCTGGAATGGTGTTTCACATCCACAAGTTGCCATGGCTGTGCGGTGGGTGGAGGGGACTTCCTCTTGACTTTAAACCCAACCATGTGACTTGCTCTGGCCAATGGCTGTTAGCCGGTGTGACACACTGATACTTGGAATGAGCTCAGGCTGTTGAATCTGCTCTCCTCTCACAATCCTAGTGCCTCCAGTCTTAGGACGGGTTAGGAAGCAGAGGCAGGAGTTGGAACCTCAGGAGAGAATCTGTGTTGCCTTTCAAATGGCGAAAGGGGTATGGCCTTGCCTTGGTCACTCTTATCTTTTGGAAAGCAATCTTTTTCAAGTGGGATCATTGTAATACAGAAATGAATGAAAGAGAAAGTAAAAGTCAGTGCAAGTTGGAGAGATATCCACACAGACTTGAAATTTTTTGTTGTTGTTCATCCTCACCCAAGGGTATTTTTTCACATTGATTTTTAGAGAAAGTGGAAAGGAAAGAGAGAGGCAGAGAGAGAGAGAAACATCAATGTGAGAGAGACACATCGATCACTCGCCTCCTGCACACACCCATTCATGGCCAGGGATCAAACCTGCAACCCAGTTTCATGCCCTTGAAGGGACTTGAACCCGAGACCCTTTGGTGTGCAGCCCACACTCTAACCACAGCGCCACACCAGCCGGGGCGCGCAGAGACTTTAATCTGACCAGTTCATCTGGACCAGGAGCTGGGCCAGGGCTAAACTAGGGAAACCTGAACAACGGAAGGGACTTGTAAGAAGGGAGGCAGATTAGCCTGGGCTTCCTCTGGTCGAGTCCCATTAGACTTTAAATAAAAAGCCTGGGTCGGGGCTGTGGACGGCGGCGGCAGCCCTGGGCACGGGAGTCAGCGTCCGGCACCGCCTGCCCGGGCCCGACGTTTCCTATTTTGATAATTGATGTGGCCGAGTTGCAGCTTGTCACGGGCGAGCATCACGCCGTGACTCTGGAAGAGCCCTGGCTGTGTGAGGAGTGAGAAAGATCTATTTCCACTGTCCTCGGAGTGTTGTTTGATTTATTGCCGCGGGAACAGGAAATTCTTTGTCCCCCGCCCACTCTGGGAGCCCGCGGTTTGCAGGCTGCTGTTAAAGACACTCCATAAAAGAAGTTCTGTGTATCCGAACTTCGGTATTTTGATAACCTTCCTTGACTGATCCGAGGACATTGAACATTCCCAATTGTTACGACCAGCATTTGTTTCTGATGGAGCAATTACGGGCGTGAAAGGACCATCTGCCCGAGCCGGCCAGCCTACCGGCCAGACCCTTCATGCAGCGGGAGGCGGCAGAGGGCTTTCATGGTGCGTGGCCGTGGAGTGGAGGAGGGTTTGCGAGGAAAGAGCAGAGGATGGGCTTGGGGTCAGACCAAGATGGACTCCTGACAGCCACAGGAGAGCAAGTCGGTGCGCCTCAGGCCGGGAACCCCAGTCTCCTCATCTGGACAGTGGGTTCGTGTAGCAGAGGCCACGCCACTCAGATCCCCTGGCATCCATTCCTGTAAGCCTTTTCTTGGCACCACCCCACCCGCTTCAACCTCTGGAGCCGCTTTGCCCACATGCCTACATGCCCACATGCCCACAGAGCTGGCAGTGCCTGGGGACTGATGACTGTCCAGGGCAGCCCTCAGCCCAGACTGACCAGTGAGGGAAGGGAGCCCAGCTCCCTTCTTCACCTGAGGACTCCCTCTGAGGCATAACTTACACTTCAGGGCCACCCACCCCTGCAGGTTCAGGCTGAGGCCCCTTCCTGAGCCCCAGCCCCTCCCTTCCTGCCTGCACCCCCTCTCCCTTGGGAGATTCTTTCATGGGTCACTCATCCTCCTCTCAGAGTCTGCTTCTGAGAATCCCACCTTCTAGTTTTGTTTTGTTTTCAATATTTTTATTGATTTCAGAGAGGAAGGGAGAGGGAGAGATAGATAGAAACATCAATGATGAGAGAGAATCATTGATGGCTGCCTCCTGCATCCCCCACACTGGGGATTGAGCCCACAACCGGGCATGTACCCTGACCAGGAATCGAACAGTGACTTTCTGCTTCATAGGTTGATGCTCAACCACTGAGCCACGCCAGCCAGGCTCCTTGCCAATTTTTTAAGAACTATTTTATTAACTGTTATTCAACTCTTTGGTGTGCTGGGCATGGAATTAAGTGTTCGAAATGCGTAATCTCCTGTGAGGTTGTAAGGAAGAGCAAGGTCCCTGGACTCACTGGGCACCATGACTAACCGGGAGTAGGAACTCAGCACGCGCTGGCCCAGTCTGACCACGGTTGGTCTGCAACCTGAGTGGAAGGGAAACAGGCCTCCTCCCGACTGTCCTGGTCCCTCCTGCCCCCTCCCAATCCTCCTCCTCACAGCAGCCACAGTGGCCCTTCAAAACATACCAGTCAAATGTGTAAGACCCTCCCGTGGCTACTCGATTGGCCGAAGATTAAGATCCAAGCTTCCTGCCATGACCTGCAATGGGGGTTGGCACCCTTGTCCTGTGACAGGCCGGGCAGTCAATATTGCAGTCTTTGTGGGCCATGTGGTCTCCGTCACAACTCTGACCTCTGCCGTGTAGCTCCAAGGCAGCTGTAGACAGCGTGTCCACAAAGGGACACTGCTGCTTCCAATAAAACTTTATTCCTTCCAGAAAAGAAGTAGGCCCAGTTTGATCAGCTGACTGTGGTTGGCAGACCCCTTGTCTGCAAGAGAGCGGACCCTGCCTCCCTCCCCAGCCATTGGCCTCATCCTGACCCCCTCTCCTCCCCTTCGATGGCTCCCAGAGAGCCCCAGCACATTCCTGCCTCACTGTGAGGACTAGAGGAGATGGCAGCTGTGTTGATCTCGCCTTGTGCTTGCATACAGTAAGTGCTTAATAAACTTCAGCTATTATTCTAGCTGTTGCTGCTGTAATGGCACAGAAGGGCTGGAGGGACTAAGTAAGTTGGTGGGAGGGGAGCAGGGGGCGACAGGGCATTCACCGGAGATTTGCCTCCGCGCTGAATCTTAGCTCAGAAGGAATCATGGAGCCTGCGCATCAGGAAAGTGGGCGCGCCTTCTGCTTTCTTTCCCATTTTGCAGGCCCGGGTGACTGAGGTCGGTGAATAGTTCAACATGGTGTAAGCAAGGCCACTGTGGGGATGGTCAGGGAGCGGAGAAGTTGAGGGATTTGCCTACCAGCAGCAGTCTTCTCATCTCCCCGGGGTTGGAAATTCCATCGCTTCTTTGAGTCTCTTCTGTTTTATACCTGAACTGATGACGGAGTGGGAGGGACTCTTGCGCAAAACCCACAGCCAGGGAGCAAATGCGCGCTGATGGCTCGGTCTGTCGGGGGGGGGGGGGGGCACCCAGAGAGGCCACGGAGAGATAACTTCGAATCCCACGGTGCAAACAAGCGCCAAGCCTTTATTTCCCCGGAGATTTCGACAGGCTGATCGGCAAAGCCCAGGGAGTTGGTGCATTCCCTGGTGCAAGCACTCCAGCTTTTCCTTAGGATTTGGACTCAGTGCAGGTCCGCATCACCTACGGGGGTCAAAGAGCTGGACCGGGAAGCGTGACCTTCTTGGGAAAACCAGCTTGGAAAAGGGCGTCAGAGCAGCCAGACACCACAGGGCAAGTGCCCTTGTGGAGGGTCCTGGTCTGGATGGCCCTCCCTAGCCTGGTCCCTGTGGCCTGGAGCTGCGAGGTGCTCAGTGCCACCAGGGGACAGGAGCCTCAGCGATGGATGGCCGAGGATGGCCGCCTGAACGCAGGTCCTCCTGGGCCAGGAGGTTATGTCCTCCAGGCTGCCAGGTGTTGGAACGGAGTGCTGGAGTGATGGCCCAGGGGGGAGTAACTGTCACTTTCATGCCGGAGAATATTACCATGGCGCCTGCAAAGTTCAATTCCCCTTTCTAAGCCTTTTATTCAACCTAAGGGCCAGGTTCGGGCAGAGAGGGACAAGCTATGGGCCTTCGCCTGGTTTTGGTCCTGGTGCACTTCTGTGTCACCGCTGAGATTAAATGTTTCTTAAAGATCAGAGGCCAAAACCAATTAGGAAGTCCAAGAATCCTCTCTCACTACAGTATGAATTTCTCTGCGCTTTGTTGTAAGGAGCATGGATTCCTGCTATCGCCGAAACAAACAAAGCAAAACAACAAAAAATAAAGATGGAAAAAAGATCTGGGTGTGAGGGTTCCATGTGGACTGCTATTTTGAGACATAACTGTTCGTTATTAGTGAATCTGCGAAGCTACAAATAAAACTAGCCTTTGTACCATACTTCTTGTCAGCCTGGTATGTATACTAGATATGATTGATATAATTTTTGTAACAGTTCTGCAGTGCTGTACATGGAGGTGGAATTGTTACTGGCGATGTTAGCAGCAAAACGGCGAAGTTGGACCTCGGTTCTTGAGTTGGGCAAAGAAAGAATTCAGGGCCAAGAACTCAAATGATAAGAGAAAGTTTCTGTAGAAAATGACAGGTAGTAGAAGTGAGCCAGCTAGCCCGCTTAGGAAACAAGTTACAGAAGCAATAAAGAGTCCTTGGAGCATAGGAGACAGGCAGAGGTCACATGCCTGGCGGGGGGGAGGGGGGGGAGGGGGAGGCTCGCGCTCCTGAGAGGAGAGGTGCTGGAGCCTTCCTCTGGAGGGTTTTAAAGGCTGGAGTTTAGGGGAGGAGCTCAAAAGACTATTCATCAGCTTTATGCTGATGCGCCCAAGTGAGATTTCTTTCCCTGACTTTATCCGCCCTTGGGTGTGGTTGTCACAAATGGCACTAATTGGATTTCTGTTCTCTGTCTCCCTGATTTGGGGGATTTAAGCTATTTGCCCTCTGGTTGGGGGATGAGAAGGATAAACCTTTTACTCTTAAGTGTCTTTGATTAGGGAAGATAGGATTTGGCGATTTACTAGATGGTTGTAAACTGCTTGGCCATTCGACTCTGCCTCAGTTTCCCTATTCCGCGTGTCCTGTCTTACTAGCCTGTCTCAGAGTCACGCCCACTTCACGGGTGTGGAAACAGAGACACTTAGAGCCTCACTTTTCGCATCTGGGAAGTGGAAGAATGACGTTGACTTTGCAGGAGTCAGAAATGGGTTAAGGTGCCGTCTGCCACCAGGTGTCTTCCCTCCTCTTCCCCTTAGGGTCTCGCGAGTCACCATGGCTGGCACTTCTGTGTAGTGGGTTTCCGTTGGCATCAGTACCCTCACAAAGCTGCTAATGGGGCTCCGAGGGCAGGGGGGGGGGACCCCATGGGTGGGGGGGAACCCGTGGGCAGAAGGGCCCTGTGGCTGTGTTCTCTAATTAGCACAGCCTCCCCAGGAGCAGGAGCGCAGCCAGCCCAGCCGCAGGGTCTCCCTCCTTCCAAAGAAAACACCCTCCCTGCAGCCCCATGTCCCCGAGGGGAGCTCGCAGGAAGCAGGACGAGCTGTCAGCACTAATTACGGGAAAGTGGTCCTCGCTTCGCGGCCTCCACCCGGCGCTCCTGCCAACGTGGGGCCTTTGCCTGCTGTCCACCCGAGTCCATATTGGAGGCTGCATTCAGTCAACCCAAGTTTCTGAAGACTCGGCACATGCAAGACCCCACTTCCTCCCCCTTTCAGCCTCACTTACCTCGTCCCGATCCCCAGCTTTCTTCCCTCTTGTCTTCCCCTCGGGGTCCCCTGAGAGGCAGTTTAAGGGGTGAAAAGTGATTTTTGAGTCCAGTAGGAAGTCGAACCCCAGCTCGGTGGCTCACTGTGGGCTTGGCGGGTCACCTCTCTGAGCCTCACTTCTCTGTCCTCTTGCTTCTGGGGCCCCTCTTCCTCCAGCCCTTCTCATCACTGCACCTCCTCACCCGTCACTGAGGGCTTAGTTCACATATTCCAGAGAGGCCTTCCCTGCATCTCGGCCACAGCATCCCCTCCCAGACCTGCCATCACGTGACCCTCTCTTACCCTCGGAGCACGTGCTCAGAGCTGCAGTGAAGTCTGTCTTATCCGGTGCTCTTCCTGCTCCCCGTGCCAGGGAATGTGGGCTTCTTAAGGGCAGGAAGGCTGCGCTGTGCCCGCCGAGCCCGTCTTCCCGGAGCGGTGCCCGGGACCCACTTGTGAGCGGATCTCCTGCTCCTCTCCTCGCTGCTGCCGGGCCCCGGGTTTGCTCAGAAAGCTCTGGTCAGGCTCCTGTGAGTGGCTGATTCCATGCTGCTCACTCACCTTCCAGGCCTTCTTGTGTCCAGAGGTACTTGAGACGAGAAGGCCTCTCAAATGCCCCTCTGAAGGCAGAAGCTCAACACTAAAGAGAAGGGCAGTATTGTCCCTGTCACAGCCCCTCATCCCCACAAGGCCCTCAGACGGCCCCCAGGGCTCACACTCATCGTCAGCATTCGTTAGCCCGTGTTTCGGTTCTCTCTTGCCGCATAACAAACAGCCCCAGAACCGAGTGGCTGAAAGCAGCTGTTTTATTGGCTCACAGTTCGGGGGGTCAGGGATTGTGGCGAGGTGGCTCCAGGGGGAGTCGGCACGGGTCTCCCACGGGGCTGCCTTCATAGGCAGCTGGGCCTCACTCTTACATCGGGCACCTGGGAGCCGGAGACCCCTCTTTCCCTCTCCATGTGCCTCTCGTCACGTGACTAGCTTGGGCATCTTGGTCTCTGGGATGAATCCCAAGAGTGAGTGTGGCCCCGAGTCAGTGGCAAAGGTGGACACTGAAGATGGATTCAGACCCAGACTCGAGAATTAACCCATTGTCACTTCCCTTGTCTTCTATTGGCCAGAACAAGAGACAGGGACCACCCAGACCCAAGGTCAGGGGAAATAGTCCCCACGTCACCCAACACCAAGTGGGATGAGAAATATTGTCATAGTCATCTCTGGACACACATCCCACCAAATCTAACTTCCCGATTAATTCAGACCACAGCCCAGGCCTTGGCGCGCTGCCACCTGGGATGACGGACGGGACTCGCCTCTTGCAACGAAGCCCATGAATCTATTTCCCTCTGAATCTAAGAACCATCACGGATTGGCATTGGCTCCTGACCTCGCAGAAATATTGAACAAACAAGATGTAGGTCTGCAGGGCAATTGCTTTCTTTTTGATTTCCTAGGCTGATTGCTATTGATTATCTGCTGTGCACTTTGTTAATTTTCTTCTGACGGCCTTTCTTCTCTGAACAATTCCTGGGGAGGGTTTGGTGTGGTTATTTTTTCCTGGGATTAAGGTGCTCTGTATGCTCAACAACCTGATCGTTCAGCAGAGAATTCGTGCCACTTCCTTTCTGTGGCAGCTGATGTACCAGTGACCTCCCCTGACGTGAAGTGCCAGGCACAGGTCATGCAAGAAGTTTACTCATCTGGACGAGAAACTGCGATGCTGGGATACCTGGCCTCCTCCTTTGCCGATGCTAATTGAAGGGTGCCTGGGGTTAATGCTAATTGTGCAATAACAGGTAACATTTAGTTTGTGTCAGGCTTGCGGTTAACTGCTTGACACACTTTATCTTATTTATTCCTCCCAACAAACGCAGGAGATAGGCCTTGATAGTGTCCCAAATGTTGGTGTCCAAAGCGAGAGCGTTAGAATATGTGAAGGCTTTGGGCGTCAGAGCCAAACATGCTTTAAATATATATATTTAACATCAATGATGAGAGATGCATGCCCTACACTGGAGACTGAGCCTACAACCCAGGCATGTGCCCTAACCGGGAATCGAACCATGACCTCCTAGTTCAGTGGTCGGCAAACTCATTAGTCAACAGAGCCAAATATCAACAGTACAACGATTGAAATTTCTTTTGAGAGCCAAATATTTTAAACTTAAACTATATAGGGAGGTACATTGTTATTAACTTAATTAGGGCACTTCTAAGGCTTAGGAAGAGCCACACTCAAGGGGCCAAAAAGCCGCATGTGGCTCGCGAGCCGCAGTTTGCTGACCACGGTCTAGTTCATAGGTCAATGCTCAACCACTGAGCCACACCGGCTGGGCATCATTAGGGCTTTTGAACTTGACGTTATCTCTGCCTCGAAGCCTTGGCCGGATCTTTGCAATGTGCATGGTCTCTGCGCGGGTGTCACTATTCAGAGCGACTTTCCCTGGCCAGCCTGGCCCTCCCCAGCCTCGCTTCTCTCACAGCACCCTGTGTTATTCTATTCCTAACGTGGATCTCTAACCGGCAGGAACCTCTTCTCTTTGGAGGTTAGCGGGGTCTCTCCCCCATCCTGGTGCACACAGAAGAGCTGGTTTGTGGGCCTGTTATTCCTTCTCCAGCTCGAAAACCATTTGTTGAGTGAATGGATGATCCCATTTCCTCCCAGTAACTCACTCACTTCCTCCATGATCTTGGCAAGTGACTGAATTTGGAGCCTCAGTTTTCTCATCTGTCAAGTGGGGAGAGCAGTCAGCACCTGCCACATAGGGCTGGTGTGAGAATCAAGCGAGACACTACACATAAGCTTCCTAGCTCCTTCATGGTCCATGGGCGGGTAGCAAGTAAAGCACAGTTCAGTTCTATTCTAGATGCTAAGGACACGTAAGCAAAGTGAAATTTAGAAAATACGGTATTGAGCACAGGGCCTGGCATACTGTGAACACCCAAAGTTGGGCAGGGTTTTCCTTCTGATGACTTAGGGACAATGACGAAGGATCACCAGCCAGGAGTGGATTGAGTCCTGAGCTCTACTACGACTGAGGTGGAAACCGATCAAAAACTTTAAAGTTCAAAAGTCTTCTTTATCTTGACTTACACATGAAGGCGGTGAGAAGCTCAGAGGATCCCGTGTCTGGAAAAGCACAGGATCTCTTGCAGGCCTGCAGCCCAAATTCTAGAAGCCCCAGGCTGGGGGCAGGGAGAGGGCATGAAGCTGAGAGAAAACAACATTCATTAAAAGGCATGAAACGGCAGTCTCAAGGGCTCAGAAATCCTACCCCCATTTTAAAAACGTCTGGGTCAACTTCAGAAGAGAATATGGACAGCTCTGAGCCTTTGTGCCTAAGCAGGCTTTACGGGATCGGCGTGTGCGGTGGTGAAGACAGAGGGTACAACAGGTCTTCAGACAGATTCAAGGTGGATGCGAGTGACAAGGCTCGTCAGCTCCCCCAGTCAGTTTGTACCTTGAAACCCACCAGCCACCATCTCTTTGAGCCTCAGTTTCCTCGTGTGTAGAATAGGGATAATCGCAGCCCCCTCTACAGTGGGTTCTGAGAATTAACGAGAAGATAATGCGGGGAAAAACACTTGGCACAATCCCCACACATGAACGTGCTCGATAAAGATAAGCTATTGTTATTTTAAAATTAATATTAATGCAATCCCCAGTAATAAAAAATCTTCACACACAGGCTGAGCTCCCAGAGCCATGCCGTATGCCTGCCAGGCACGGCTCCATCGTGCTTAGCTCTGTGTGACACTGGGCAAGTCCCTTACCTCCCCAAGCCTCAATGTCCCCATCTGTTAAATGGGCATAAGAATGGAGCATGCCTAGCTGAAACCGGTTTGGCTCAGTGGATAGAGCATCGGCCTGCGGACTGAAGGGTCCCAGGTTCGATTCCGGTCAAGGGCGTGTACCTGGGTTGCGGGCACATCCCCAGTGGGGGATGTGCAGGAGGCAGCTGATCGATGTTTCTCTCTCATCGATGTTTCTAACTCTCTAACTCTCTCCCTTCCTCTCTGTAAAAAATCAATAAAATATATTAAAAAAAAAAAAAAAAGAATGGAGCATGCCTCGAGACCTGTTGTCAAGGGTACCCAGTGTCTGGCACATACAAAGAATGCTCTATACATGTTTGCTGTTATTAGCATCAAAGTGATTATTACTCAGAACCAGCAGCTTAAAATGCCAAGAATGACACTTCCGCCCTCTAAGCAAGTCTGTTTACCTAGAAGTGAGTGGCTGCTCATTCATGGTTCTTAGCTCCTCACAGAGACCCGCTTCCCATGAAAACTTGGAGGGTGAAAGTGTGTCCCCTCATTTTAGTAATTGAAGAAGTTCATAAAAGCAATAATAAATATACTTAGGTTTCTATGGAAACAATTACCTAATTAGGTTTTCCTTTCATCGGAGGAGTCCAAATTGAGGAACTCTTAGTACATTTCCTGATTAAGGCCACTGGTGGTTTCCCGGAGTGGAGGCATCGCCCCAACCTCGTTGCAAATGTTTTCATTCAATGGCAGATGATGGCAGAAGGCCCGGTAGCATCTTCAGAAGGGCTCATGTCTCCTGTCAGCCCTGCTAACCGCGGCTGGTAACCCTGTTCCCTCTGGCAGTCCCGGCAGGCACAGAGAGGCAACGGCAAGGACTCGGTCTCATTTCCCTTGATGGTGGCTTTTCAAAGGCCCAGCGTGACAAAGAGAAAGCTGTTGCCCTTCGTGCCCCGCCTTGAAGTGCTCAGAGCAGCCCCGCTCAGATCGGCTGTAACGTGTCAGAATGTGATGAGGCTGATATTTGGAGCTCGCTCCTCAACATAGGCCTTGCGAAATGCCATTTCCAGCACCTAATACCTGTCTGGAGAGAGATCAGAACATTTAGTTTTAATCTTAAAGGTCATGCAGGAATTCATCCTGATAATGGAGCCCCGAGCCAGATGGAGAAGCCAGGGAAATCTCACCGACAGGGCTCCTTTTGCAGACCGAGCCCCTGCAAAGAGGAAAAGCTGGTGAGCAGGGAACTGAGAAGGACCAGCTGGTCTTCTCAAGGTGACCCTGATTTGGTCGGACCACCTTCTGCTCCAGAACATCCCTTCTGCAAAACCAAGGTCCTAGGCATGGATGCCTACGTTCATGCATTTATTGAACAGAAGTTTATCTACGCGCCAGGTTCTGAGGGAGGCCCCGGAGATAGGAGATGAAAAGGCAAACGCTCTGTCCTCAAGGCGAGAGTTGCCAAGCCAAGGAAATAGGAAAACCATTAAAAACGATCCCACTGCTGTCAACATGAGGATAAAGGGTAAAGCACTGCAGCTTCTCAAATAAGTCAGGGAAGGCTTCCTGTCGGAGGAGGGCCTGCGCCGAGTCCTGGCTGAGAGGCAGGTGTTTTCCAGCAGAGGCAGGAAGGGATCCTGGCAGGAAGAAAAGCTTGAAAGCATGGAGAGTGTATGTAATAGGGGGTGGAGGGCCATGAGGCTGAGTCTTGAGCCAGGGAGAATGTGAGCCGTGAGAACTCAAAAGTTGGTCCTTACCTATGGGTAGCGGGGGACCCTAAGAGGGTGTGCTGGGTCGTTCAATTAGAGAAACAGAACAAGTAGGATATTTATATAAGATTTATTATAAGGCAGTGTGTTTATTACAGAGTAAGTCTGAAATCTGTAGGGCAGGCCGTCAAGAAGGGCAGGCTGGAATCCTCCAGCATAGGGTGAAGCCGCTGGCAGGAGAATTTCTTCTTCATCTGGGAAGCCTCAGCACTACCCTTAAAGACTTTCAACTGATCAAATCAGGCCCACCCAGATTATCTAGGTATAATCAGCTCCTTTACCTAAAGTCGACTGATTAGGGACTGTAATCACATCTACAAAACACCTTCACTACAACCCTTAGATGAGTGTTTGATTGCATAACTGGAGACTGTGGATGAGCCAGGTTGACACTTGATGTTGACCACCACAAAGGGGTTCTGGGGAGTCACTCATGCTACTGCTTCTGCACCAGAAAAAGCCACACATTAAAAAATGGTGATTCTGGGACTGGCAAGAATAAATATAGGTGCTGTGCTGGAGTGATATCACCCAGCCCGAGGACAGTCTCTCTGGGCAACTGGAAATGCACAGTTCTACTAGTAGAAGTATGATACATCTTGATTTCAAGTCCACTTTACTTCCTTTTTTTCTTAACTCTATAAAATGAGATAATATCTTAGAGGTATGTTGGGAGGTTAAGATGCAAACATGAGTCATGCTTTTAGAAGGTGCTTCACTGGCAGTGATGGTTGTTAACTAAAATGTATTTGGCTGCATGCCACAGGGACCAATGGGAGCTAAATTAAGTAGAAAAGGGAGTTCAGTGGAGGGATATTGGAGTCCCAAAAATGGTGACAACAAGCACAGGACAATTAGGAAGTGGGGCAGCCCTGTGTGGACTACCATACAATACTTTTTCAAACTTCCCTTTCACTGACCAAACTCAGCAGGCAACAGGCATCAGGCTCAGTGCCTCTCAGTTCAAGGTCTTAAGAAAAGGGATTTCACTGGATGGTTGGGTAGGTGTTCACTAGGAGTCTAACCAGCTATGGCCTGAGGGTGGCGTCATGGAGACTATGGCTGCCAGGTCTCAGCCGTTGGACAGAATGGACATCTCAGGAGAGGTCCCTTCTTCTGGCATTACAGTGGGAGTTCATGCTGCTCCCTATCCCCAGTGACCTTCCTGCCCTGACCTTGACTTACACCTTCTCATCTTCCTCCAACTACCCCACTGCAGATCTGTCTGTACAGCCCAAGACAAATGAATTACCCTTTCTAAAACTCAGTCTCATAATCTCTAAAATAGAGATGGCCCTGGCTGATGTGGGTCAGTGAGCATCAGCCCCAGGTCAAGGGCACATACCTGGGTTGTAGGTTCAATCCCCTGGCCCTGTCAGGGCATGTGCAGGAGTCAACCAATCGATGTGTCTCTCTCACATTGATATCTCTATTTATCTATCTATCTGTCTTTCTCTCTCCCCATCCCTCCCTCCTTCCACTCTCTAAAAATCAATGGGGAAAAAAAATATCCTCAGGTGAGGATTAACAAAAAAAAGAAATGAAATGGAGATGAAAATAATACCTATCGTATAGAGTGTTGTGAAGATTAAATGATGTACATTCAGCTCTTAGCTCTCAAAAATTGCTTTCGCTGTTGTTGCTAGCGTAGCAATGGAGACGTTTCTCACTGCCTGGTTGGGCTTGGGAAGGGCAGTGATAGCACAGGGCACTGTGAAGAGGTGAGGACAGGCGTGAGAGCGGCTGTATCTGGGTTGCAGCCTCACCCCTGCCACTCAGACTCTATGTCACAAGTGACTCGACATCTCTGAGCATCTTCCCTCACTTGCAAAATGAGAATGTAGTAATGACCTTGCAGCATCCTCCTAAGGATCAGATGACTTCCCGGCATCGTACACTCAGCAAAATGCCTGGTATATAGAAAGGGCTCAATAAGAGGGAATTCTTATCATCATTATCATCATTATCATTATAATTCTCATTAAACCACTTATTTAGTCCAGTAGGCTCTTAGCACATGACTCCCCAACTCCGTCTTACAACAGCGCACTGATTGCTTTCTAAATCTGATGTCATTTATGTCCTGGGCACCTGCAGAACTGGCTGATAATTTTTCACATTTCTGCTCCTCTGCCTGCTCCCATTGGTAACTCCCTAATTACTATTTGCTGAGCTGGGCAGCGCTGTCACTGGTGTTCAGGACGTCTGTAGTTTGGGGAGCGGCAGCATGATTTTGGCACATGGCATTGGAGTGAGCCGTTCTTCACTGAGATCAGAGGGAATTTGGAGCCCACACTGGCTCAGTTCCACGTCCTCTGTGAGCACACGGAGCTGAGACCCCACCCTGGGCCGGGCCAGGCGTGTGATTCAGCCCCCTGAATGGATGGCAAGAAATTAGGCTCAAATAAGGAGCCTCTATACACGTATTTGACTTTCACCTGCCATTTACAGAGAAAGGCCACTGCCTGGCCTCTGCATAACCTGATGCCCATCTCTGAAAGGTGCTCACTCGCTCGCTCCCTTTCCCAACTCAATCAGGATAAAGACAAAACCACCTTTGTCTACAGCAGTGCCTGAGCAATGTGCACGCCCTGCAATCCTCACGCAACCCTGGTGCCGCCCCTGCACCCCCAGAAGATATTTACTAGGAGGCTGTTGAGCTGACATCTATATTATAACAATACTAGTGACCCGGTGCACGGATTTGTGCACATTGAAAGGAAATTAATTAATTAAATTGCCAGTGCACGTCATATGTACTTGCCGGTCGGTCGCGTGCAATTGGCGCCAGTGAGAGCTTTATATATATCGCACATGTGCGAGTCAACATTTATTTTTAAATTGCCAGTGCGCGTCATATGTACCAGCTGGTCCATCGGTCGGTCAGTCGGATGGACAGACGGTTGGTCACTTAGCCTTCTTTATATTTAGGTTGTTCCTCTACAGCAGGGTGGGGAACGTCTGGCCTGTGGGCCATATCAGGCCCGCTAAATCGTTTGGTCTGCCTCTGCCAAGGCATTAGGGGAGAGTTAATTAAATGTTTGACCCAGTATAGCAGGCTAATTTTTAAGCCGATAATTTTATATGGCTCAGCACCTGGGATTGAGACCGACAGAGGCAGTTGGCGGATGTATTCCAACGTGGCCCGTCTTGGTTCCCCTCCTAGAAGGTGGGATGGCCCAGGGGTTAAACTCACAGAGCAGAAGAGCTGGTTTCGGAGCTTCAGCTCTATTTTGGCTACTTTCTACCCAGGTGACCTTGACTGTGTTAATATTAATGAGAGCCAGTACATGTATTAAGGCAAGTGTGATACCTGCCCTATGCAAAGGAATGTTTTAAGTACTTTATGTATATTGACCCCTGTAATCCTTAGATCTACGACACTACGAGGTAGGTATTTTTCTTAGGATTCTATATTAAAAGTAGAAAACCAAGGCACGGTGATGTGCAGTAACCTCCCCAAAGTCATGCAGGGGTCATGACCTTGCTGGTCTGTGAACCGCGGGTCTTGCCTCTGGAATCCGTGTTCCTACCCAGAGTTCTCAGCTGTGCCTCTATGAGTGTCGTCTTCCCCATTCATGAGATGACAGTAGTACTCACATCTGCTTCCGGGGTTGTCCTAACGATTAAATGTCTGAGCCCATGCACATAGAATGCTTAGTGCGCTAGCTGGAACATAGTATGAGCTCAACTGATGGTGGCTGTTCTGCTATTAACAGCTGCTTTGTGGGGCTTCTACCTTGCACATTTCGGGGAGCCACTGGGGACCTTTCACTGTGGGTCCTAGATGACTGGCACCCCAGAGTCGTGCAGCCTGACAGCCCCATTGACTCAGAGCGGGCAGAGGCTGGAGGGGGAGGGCTGTCAGGAATCCACGGCTTTCAGGCAGCAGACCAGGGAAGAGACGGCCAGGCCATACAGGGGGCTGTGGCTGTGGGAGAGCGTGGGAGAGACTAATTCAATGGAGGTATCATTACCAATGATGATTCAATTTTGTGAAAGACTCGCCAGGCTTAGGGCCTTGCATATGGCCCCAGAAGAAAACCCAGCCAGATTCCATGCAGGACTCACTCTCTAATTTGCAGGACCATGCAAAATGAAAACCTGGGTCTGTTTGAAAAAGGACTAAGAATTTAGAAACAGCAATACCAGAGCGTTAAACAAACACAGGGCATTTGTAAGCGTGAGGCCTGGTGCAGATGCAGAGGCCAGGTGCCCAGGAAGCCTGCCCTGCCTCTGTCAAGGCCCCCTCCCTCCCCCCCCCCCCAACCCTCCAGCTCACCAGCTCATCTGCTGGGTTAGCCTCAGATGTGTAGCAGGTGGGAAAAGATGGTCTGGACTCCATTGAGGGTGGAGCACAGAAGAGAAATCTTTAGCCCAAATGGATTGTGATTAACCACAGGTGCTAAGGGGCGCTCCAGGGAAGCAGAGATGGGCAGGCTGATTCTTGGGGAGACAGCTCACAGAACCTTCAGGAAAGGTTCCTTTCTGAGGAAATTGATACCGCACAAATGCTCCTAAGGCAGCGGTTCTCAACCTGTGGGTCGCGACCCCTTTGGGGGTCGAACGACCCTTTCACAGGGGTCGCCTAAAACCATCCTGCATATCAGATATTTACATGACGATTCATAACAGTAGCAACATTACAGTTATGAAGTAGCAACGAAAATAATTTTATGGGTCACAACATGAGGAACTGTATTGAAAGGGCCAGAAGGTTGAGAACCACTGTCCTAAGGTTTTCTTCTCCCTCCATCCATCTGTTAGAGGGAGGAGGCATGAGTGGCAGTCCCCTGCATGGATAGGAGATGCACAGACCCAGTGAAGGCCGAGGGCACCAGGCCCTCTGAGTCCCTGTTAAAGCAGACAGTGTATTAAGGCATGTGTGATACTTAGCCTATGCAAGGGATGTTTTAAGTACTTGATGTGTATGGTACTCTGTCTTGCTCCCTCACCTTCCCCTTCCATCCTGTTCCATTTCCTTTCTTGCTCACAGTGCGCTTAACAGAGAACGCAGCTCTGGAAACGGCCTTGAGACGCATCTAAATCATCTAAAGTGATTCCTCTTTGAACTTCGTCCCATCGCCGTTAATCTGTTTGGGCAGCCTTTCTCCTGGCGCAGTTTATTAAGACTTCATTACTGGGTGGGGGAGTCCTCCTGCCGCGTGGGAGGCCCAGGCCCGCAGCTTTGGGGAGGTGGGGGGTTGGGGGTCAGGTGGGGTGTGGAAGGGAAGCCTTCACAGGTGACAAGTCCACATGGACACCACTCAGCCTGCCCCCTTTTGGTCCTGAAATGTCACTCCCGGCCTCATCCTCAGGGGACTCTTTCCCAGCTTGTCTTTAGCTCGTTAGCGCCACCTAAAGGCTTCTCCTTGGCTCTGATGGGCTGAGGAGCTGTACTTACTAACACAGCACCGTTTCCAAACCCCAGGTCTCAGGGCCTGATTGTGGAAGGTCACTTGTTCACCGGCCGTGCCTCCCGCCTCCATCCTCTCCTTCCACTCGCCCACAGAGCCCCAGTAACACTGTAGGGGCATGTGTCCGGGACTCCCGAGGACGTGTGCGTGGGCTCAGGCCCCAGGAGAGTGCATGGCAGGAGTGATTAGGGAGCTGGGCAAGCTTCCGGAACATGCATGGTCTGATCTGAGGATGGTTCCTGGGCCTCCCGGCTTGTTGGCTTGACAGGCGGCAGAAGGAGCCACGGCCAGCTCTGATCTCTGGTGCGCAGGTCGCTTTCAGGGCACGCCGATCCCAGGGCAGTGGCCGCGGACGATTGCAGCTGCTGTGTGATCACGGTGTGGGGTGGGTTTGCCTTTCCGGAGGAGCAGCGGCCTCAGCCATGTGACCTCTGTGCTGCGGGGACTTCTGTGGTCAGGCCTGTGCCTGGGCTTTCAAAACGCCTGCCCTGGTTCCTTTCATGTCAGTCCCGACTCTCCTCTTCAAATACCCCTTCTCACCCCACCCACCCCCAAAGCACAGGGTGCCTTTCGTCTGTCAGATTGAGGGCATCAATCAGAATTGCTACCTGGTTGAAAAGACGGGGACTCCGTAGGTGGCCAGCCACTCATTCATTCATCCATCCATCCATTCCTTCAGTGGTTATTTATCGAGCACCAGATACTACGCTGGATGTAAAGGAAAAAAAACATTCATGAGACACCAGCCTTACCCATGGGACTCCCCCACCCAGCGGCAGCAGACAAGCATATCAGTGACCAGGCAGTGACCACGCCGGGGTGGCGTTCTGTGGCCATCCCCAGGGTGCAGTGGGAGCCAGAGGGTCTCTTCCCTCAACCTGGAGGTCCGAGTGTCTCCAGAAGGCGAGGAACTTTGACTAACATCATGAAGCATTCGTCAGTCCACGCACGGGGAACAGCATGTGCAAAGGCACGGAGGCCAGGCATGTGGACGCGGTTGCTGTGACTGTGCTTCAAACGCGTCGGGGGGCAGGGGAGGGTCAGGCCAGCCAGGCCTGCGTGCAGTGATCAGACAGTGGGGCTCGTGACGGGGAGGAGGCAAGGGCAGAGGCAGGGGCCTCCAGGAGACAACTGCACGACCCCAGCAGGAAACGCTGAGGGCGGCAGATCGGGACTCGGTGATGGCGTCTCTAGGGGAGCCTGGCTTTGTTGGGCGGAGGAGGGAGGGGTTTGGAGGCCAAGCCCCCAGCATTTTCCTATTTCCTCTGAGAAGACGGACACCACACGCAGAGGGTTTCCCAGGGCTTTGCGGGTCACCTCTGCACCCCCTTCTCGCAGGCAGGGTCCTGGTTAGGGGTTGGGCATCTGGAGCCAGACTAGCTGGGTTCAGACCACAGCTCCACTCCCTAGTCGCTGTGTGACCTCAAGCAAATGATTCAGCCTCTCTCTGTATCTGTTCACACGGCTGTAACACGGGGATGAGGAGAGTGAGCGTGTCTAGTCATAGGGCGTTTGCGGATTATGTGTGTCTGTGTGCACACACACACCTACACACACATATAAAGTGCGTGGCACACAGTCAGTGCTCAGTAAATATTTGCTTATTTTTCCGACATGGAGCTTCCTTCCCCTGTGGCTCAAGACAGGTCAGGACAGAGCTCAGTTGATATTTGAAGCCGGTGGGAACTCGGAGGACAAGGGACCCCTGGCCAGCCCCCAGGAGTGCCCTGTGGGTGGCCTCTCTTTGGCAAGCAAGCTGAGGCCTCCCCTCCCATCAGCACCCTGTGCACCCTCATAGCCTGCAGCCTCCACTGGAGGAAATTAAAGGCTGAATTGGATTTTCAGTGTAATCAAGAGGAATGCCATGGGGCCTGACCTTTTGTTCAGCAGCAGCTATACAAGTGGCATTTGCCGAAGTCTCACCGTGGGCCTCTGTTCCCTCTGCTCTCCTCTCCCGGCTCCTGAGGACGCAGCCTGGTATGGAGGTGCCCCCTCCCCACCGCCACTCCCACCCCCCTTGAGATGGTGGCCTTCAGGGGTGAGCAGCGGGTCACCCTCTTCATGGAAAACCCACCGGGGATTTCTGGCTTTAATCAAAACCAAACACAGTTAGGAACCAAAAGATGTGGAAATCCCTATAAATTCCCATGAAATCTCAGTAAACAGCCGTGGGAGTGGCTGCTGCTGGAACCACCCACCGTGGTCCACGCACTGTCCAAGGCAGCAGGTCCTGGGCAGAGCACTGTCGTCCAGGGCTGGGGCAGAGGCCTGGGGGGAAAGGCTGTCTCCGCCTCTGACCGGTTATCGGACCCCAGGCGTTACCTCTCAGGCCTCCATTTCCTCCTCTGCAGAATGGCGTCAGAACATGCCTACTTCCTCGAGCTGTTGTGAGGATTCACAAAACAATCCTGAGTTCAGGTCCCAAGTCGACACTCAGAAGATGCTCTCGCTAGGTATTTATCAAACACGGTGCCCACGATGAGCCAGAGACCCTCTGGGTGCTTGAACAGGCACTGGTTCAGTTACTCTTCATTGTGTTCCAGGAAGCAGGATTATTGTTTCCCTACTTCACAGCTGAGGACACTGAGGCACAGAGCAGTTAAGAAAATCGCCTGTTCACACAGCTTGGGGGAGGGAAGGCGGGCGGCAGAAGCAGGATTGAAACGCATGAGTGTAACTTGTCTGTGCTCTCCGCTGCCTGTCACACTGTTGGGACCCCCTGTGGGAAAGGTACCAAAGTTACTGGAAAAGTAGAAAACCCAGTCCTATCTTTACATGGCTTGTAGCCTTCGCAGAGAGCTCACTGTCTCATGAAGTCCTCTGCTTATAACACTGCATCCAAGCAACTTTTTAAATTCTGTCTGTAAACCCCTTTCTCTCGCTGCAGAAATCAGTAGTCTAATAGGTGAGCTTCCTTTTCTTTTTGGGGTTACAGGAACAGCTGCAGTAAGAAATAAGGCTCTGACATTGGGGGGGGGGAGTTGGGGGGTTACTTGTTACTGCAGCATGACCTCACCCATCCCGCCCACCCCCTCCTTCCACTGCTCTCTAAGTGGTACAACCTGTTCAGAGGACTGTGCAGTGAACACTTGTGGGGTTGAGATGAGCCCCGCCAGCCGGGTTGCTTGGGGCCTGCAGAAGCTGGAATGGGTGTGTTCATCTCTTCTGCCCAGAAAGGCGCCATTGGGATGCCTGTGGGAATGACTGTTTGGCTTCTGTGTGAGCCACCTTTTAAAGCTTTCTTTAGCTCCGATCAATAATCCAAAAAGGAGGAACACCTGAAACCTCTGTAGGACATGGACGTGGTCCGGCAGTAAATGGACGGAAGAGCGCCTCCCGGTTTATGGCTGGCTTCCCTGTAATTTTTAGAGGGCCCAGTCGAGCTGTTAAAACGCTCAGGAGCGGGCCTGGCCGGGGCAGCTCTGAGAAGAGGAGACGTTATTATCTCCCAGACCATTAACTTAATCAGATCAAGTCACTGTCAAGAAAACAAAACTCCTCCCGTGGCACTGGGGCCAGGATATAATTTTTTTTTTTCCAGGACATGATTAACAAGTGGACTTGACTTTCTTATGGAAGCCACTTAAGAATGTGTGTGGGGTTTTTTTAATAGGCTTTAACGAAATAAAAAAAATTAATGTACAATTTAGTTTCATTGCTGCAGCCTTATATGATATTTCACAGGAAGCCTTAGAGACCCTAGTCAGAGTTCCTTTCCCTTCGTTTTCATATCTTTATGTTCCCAATGAAACAGGATAAGTAATAGAGGCCCCCAAAGGCCACGTGGGAGTTACAAGTATCTGAACTGTTTCTTCTACTGAACTGTGGAGACATCGTCAGAATAGCTTTGCACCCAGAGAACTGGTGCCATGGGAACTCAGGCCGGGGTATCAATAGCTTCTGAAAGATGTGTGTGTTGGGACTTCCATGATCAGCTGGATGGAAAGACAGCAGGGACTTGGGGCAGCCCAGAACCCCCACCCAGAGCCACCTGAAGACTGACCCAGTGTTGCAGGCCTCACAGCTGTTATGATCCTGATACCAAGAACCATGAACGACTCAGCGATTCCACTGCTACCGGCACACAGATCCAAGAGACATGTACACCTGTGTCCACACAAACTCTCGTGCGCCCATGTTCACGGCAGCATCACTCAACCGCCCAAAGGCGGAAGCATCCCAGATGTCTATCAGCGGATGAGTGGGTAAACAAGACGCCCATACAATAGAGCATTCCTCAGCCATATAAAGGAATGAAATTTGGACACGGGCTAGGACATGAATGAACCTCGACAACATCCTGGTAAGCGAAAGAAGGCAGACACAAAAGACCAGATGTTTGTTGTGTGATTTCATTCATGTGAAATACCCAGAATGCAAATCCATTGAGACAGAAAGCAGATTTGAGGTTGCCAGGGGCCAGGGGGAGGGGCAAGGGGGTGACTGCTAGTGGGCGGGATTCCTTTAGGGGTGAAAAGATTCTGGAATTAGATCGTGGTGATGGTTGCACTGTCTTGAATATAATAAAAACTACTGAGTTGTATTTTTAAAGATGAATTTTATGGTATACTTGGGGCCCAGGGCACAAATTCGTGCACCTTGAAAGGAACTGTGGGCCATGAGGCTGCAGTGGGCACAGGGGTGGGTCTCAGCCCATTCTCTGCGCCCTTGCCTGGCCCCTCCCACTGTGCTCCCGGTCCCATCTCTGCGGGAGCGAGCGGGGCCGGCACCAGCAGTGGGTGTGAGCGGGGCCATCAACAGCAGCAGTTGAGAGAAGTGGCCGCCAGTCCCAATCGCCCCCCAGGAGCAGGGGGAGGTGGAGAAGCCCTGAGGGGCAATCGAGGCTGGCAGCTGCCACTCACACCTGCTGACGGCACCAAGCTATCAGGACGGACGCCAGGTGCCGGCAGCAGGCGTGAGTGGAGGCTCCAGTAATGGCAGTGGGTGTGAGTGGGGCCAGCGCCAGCAGCAGGTGTGAGCGCCGGGTAGGACCACGGCGCACGGGAGCAAAGAATTTTCAGTAACCACCAGAGGCTCACCCGGATGACTTGGTCTGGCACCCCCACTCACCTGCTCCACCGTCCCGCCACGGCCGATGCCCACCAGGTTCCATGCTCTGCCACCTGCTGCTAACACCGCCATGTCTGCACGTGCCCCCTGGTGGTCAGTGCACATCATAGCGACCAGTTTTTCTGTTGTTCTGCCGTTCGGTCTATTTGCATATTAGGGTTATATATATATATATATATATATATATATATATATATATATATATAGATGAGTTATATATTTAAAAAAGAAAGGACCATGGTGACATGCTGAACATTCTAACCATCGCAGCAGCAGCTCCGCACAGCAGTTCCAAAGTTCCTGACAGCTGGCCCACCAGTGCCAAGTGGCTCAGTCTCAGCTGTGCCACACCTTTGTGCCTCTTTCCATTACATCTCCACATGCTACTTGGGGAATGCTTTGCTCTTATGAGTGCGGGGAGTCAAGACCAGGAGCAAGTTCGTGTGACAGGGACAAGCCTTACCTGTCAGTTACAGGGAGCCATGACACCAGCAGGTGCAAGTGAAGCTGCAGGTGACTGTCCTGTCCACAGCTTACAAGTCATCTGGTCCCTGGGCCTGAGGACATTCCAGGCCCTCCTAGGACGGCAAGAGAAGGGACGCTGATTCAGGATGGGCCATCCTCCATAAAGCCTCCACTCCCCGGGAGGAGGAGGGTGGGCCCCTCGAGATGGCGGTCTTTACCACATCCTGGGATCTATCGGGACTGTGGGGGCAGCCTGCTGCGTCTGTCACACATCGACATGGGCCTGCTACAGGTCTCTCTGAAATCCCTCCTTCTCTGCACTGTGTCCCAAAGAGGAAAGTTTTGTTGTCCCCGTTTTACAGATGAAGAAACAGGCTCAGAGGAGTGAAGCAAGTTGTCTTACTGAGTCAGACCCAGCGATTCTTCATGGCTGTCCCCTGCTGTCTCCATGACCGATGAGCCATCGCACTATCTGGCCAGTGCCAGGCCTGACTGTCCCTGCAGCCCCCGTGTGCGCGGCAGCCCTGACACTCAGGATCAGAAAGTCCATGCATCAAAGGCCCCTGCAAACAGGACCAGGGATTCAGGTGCTGGAGCTGCCCCCTCCTCTGGCCCCTGGTGGTGCTGCAAGGGCCCCAGGCCCGTGTGACCTCCTTCTGGAGTATGAGCTTAGCCCCAGGCCCCCACGGCTCAGGCTGTCCTCCATGCACAATGCAGCCTGGGGTTCTGCATCCGAAATGAGGCAGAGCCACGAGTGGGCCCTGTAAATCCAGCTCTGTCGGGGGAGAGATTCACTCCACTGCTTTATGACTGCGCTTCCCTGCACTGCACTCACTCGGCCTGGAGAGGGGCTGCCAGGCCTTACTTCACCACCCCATTGGGCACGGCCAGCAGGCAGAGTCTTGGTGACCTTCCTTCTGTGCCAGGACATACAGACCCCCAACGTGCATTCTATCCCTTAGTTAACATGGAGGACTTTATCTGAACCCACCTGCACTCCAGAACCCAGCAAGATAACACTCGCCAACCCCCACCCAGTCCTGGTCTTTTATCCTCTCTCCAGCCTCTTGCCTGCTTCTGGTCCCGTTCCTGGGCCTGCCAGCGCCTCACCTAGTGATGCTGATCTCTCGAGCTCTGGGGCTCGCAGACGGTTTGGTTGGACCCTAGATGTCATCTCTGGACATGGTCTGGGCCACCCACCTCTGCCCTTGGCTCAGAGCAGCCCTAAGATCAGGCAGGCTTTGCAAGGCAGAGAGACCAGCCTGGAAAAAAAACAAAGCAAATGGGGACTCAACCAGGAAAATGTTTCAGAGCTTCCAAATCAAGACAAAGCTGACAACACAGCTGGGACAGGCCAGGACTCAGGTGGCCCAGAATTCCTGGTGGCGGGGACCCACGGACAGTCTTGTTGGGGTCTGCTGCTGGGATGAATGAACTCTGGGTCCTTAAAGACTTTGTGTCTCCCCACCAAACTACAATGCCAGAGACAGAGGGTCCATTGGCCTAACTCAGGCCAGGTGAGGTCAGCCAGGCTGAGCCACGTGAATTGAGAGTGCAGGGGAGGTCCTCTCACAAAATCTGGGTGCTGTTCCCAGAATGAGGAGGTGAAGGCAAAAATAGCTGGTGTTAACTCATCATTTCTGCTTATCACACCCTGACCCCCAAGTCCCCAGCCATCAGCTTTATGGAGGAAACGAAGGCCCCCTCCCTTCCTTTCTCTTTGGAGGAACATATCAGGTTCTTTGTCCCAACTTTTTACAATGCCCAGACCTAGAGCCATCAGCACAGAACCTACAGAGGGAAGTAGATGCTTGGGTCCCAGCTCTGCCATTTTGTGCTGCTGTGAACTTTGGGCAAGCCATTTAACCTCTCTGAACCTTGGACTCCTACCTCGGTAAAAGGAGGCGAAAATTGTACCTATCCTGCAAGGTCATTGTAAAGATTGAAGATGTATTAGTTGAAGTACAGACTAAAATGTTGTAATGAAAGTCCTAAAAGGCAGTTAACAAGCTACAAGTACATTTATCTCTTTCGTAGAAGTCTAGAGGGGGGTAGCTCTGCCTCTTGAGGTTGTCTAGAGACCCAGGTTCCTTCGACCTTGTTGCTCTGTCACACATTGAGGCCTTGCCCCTTGGGTGAAAATGACTTCCCATTTCCTTTGCTGCCCACCGGAGGGGGGAAAGGGAAGTGGAGGCAGATTCTTTGAACAGATGTGATCTAGAAGTCCATGAACCTCGACTGGTCACTTTTCACTGACCCTTTGATACACTTCCTCGTGTTGTGGTGACCCCCAACCATAAAATTATTTTCGTTGCTACTTCATAACTGTAATGTTGCTACTGTTATGAATCGTAATGTAAATATCTGATATGCAGGATGCATTTTCATTGTTCGCGACCCACAGTTTGAGAACCGCTGGACTGTAACATACCACATGGCCAACCTTGGCTGCAAAGGAATCTGGAAAAGTGGAGTCTCTGGGCTCCTCTGGGCCCAGCTAGGTTAGTAGGAGTTGGGGTGCAGAGGCAGGGGGTGGAGGGACACAATTAGCCGTCTTTGCCACTAGCAAGGGATGCAGTTAAAGAACAATGCGCACAGCCTTCCTATGTTGTGAGGACTCAGTGAATGGTAGCTGTCATTTTTGGAAGAATCACTCTTAGGAGGAAACAGGCAAATTATCTCCCATCTCAGTATGCCACTTCTGGAAGCCAGACCAGAACACAGACGTGAGGGCACAGCCTCTGATGTTCTTTCCTCCAAGGCCATGGTCTTCCTCCGACAGGCCTTGGACAGCAGGGAGAACTTCCCGTGGACCGTGCAGGGGAACGCTCCCGGCCCCTCGGGGACGTGACCACACTTCACCCAGGTGCTCCAGACACCTCTGCTCCTTTTGTCTCAGCATCCGGTGCCAGTTCCTTTTGGCCATGTCATCCCACAGGGACGGCTAGGCGTGATTGGCACCCTGTGGGAGGGGTCTTGGCGACCCGCTTGGCCTTGCAGCCGATGCTCTGCTGTGTTCATTTTTGTTGACATTTAATTATATTTCGATCCCATCAGCTGTCAGGCCAGCTTCCTGACAGGGCACTGAATTGTGCTTGAAGCCAGCCATCCCCTGCAGACACCGTCTCATTTGGGCCTTCTCAGATGGATGGCCCTGGGCGGAAACAGACAGGGGTCTGATTGGCAGGGAAGACCCCAGGAGTCAGCGAGCGCACAGTCAGGCACCGCCTTTCGTTTTCTTCATTGTCATCGGCTCCCATTCAAAAACACACCAGGCCGCTGGCGTGCTATTATTAAGGAGTTGAAACATACTTAGTTACTTGTTGATCTGCAGAATCTAGCACACACCCCTGCCCTAACCACTACCGTCTCTGTCTAATCTTAAGCTATTATTGGGGAATAGCTTGAGAGGGGCCAAGCTTTGCAAACACTTCTATGGGACTTACAATGTGCCGGCTATAGTTCTGTGTGTATTACATGTTCAGTTTTCCCTCCCTTTCTGAATCATTTCTGTTTCTGAGTTCCTGGTACCAAGCAGGAAGGGTTTGTAAGAACCATGTAAGGTGGATCCTATTACTATCCCCATTTTATGGATGAAGACACTGATGCACACTGAGTTTCATGGCATGTTCCAGGCCACTGGGCTACCATATGGGTGTGAACCCAGAGGGTCTGATTTAGCATTTGTACATGTAGCCACCATGCAGATAAGTGGCTACAGGTACAACCATTCCACCCTCATTCTCATGGGCCTACCTGTCCTGCAGCAGTGGGAAAGCTGGGAACTTGGTGTCGGGACTCCCTTGCAGCTAGAGTTCTGTGCGTGATTCAGGTTTAGCCACACAAATGAATTTACATGAGGTTTGGAAGGTAGCTCTGAGGTAGCGGTACATTCCTGCTGCTTCTACAGTTCTGCTGGAAAGCATGTTCCTGGGGTACCTGCTTTCCCTGTGGTCACCTCAGTCATGGTCCCTGTGCAGGGTGGGACCTGAGAGGTGGGCACAACAGATCCATTTTGCTGGTGCCGGTCCTGGCGGGCACAGTGTGGATTCAGGAGAAGCAGCAGGAGGGCAGCTTCCTGACTATGCACAAGGAGGTACGGTTCTGGGGGTGCCAGCCTCTGATCCGTGGAAGAAGCAGCAGATCCCTTGGCGGCCCAGTGCAGCAGAGTTGCTTTTTATCCCTGAAAGCTCTGTTTCTGCAGCTCCTCCAACAATTCCATAACCCATTTAAAATCTATAATAAATACATTCCTACTAGAATAGCCTAGAATAAAGTCTGTTCTCTGAACTGACCCTGGTCACACAATGCTAGACCAAACTGTCACCTCCGTTCCTTAAAAAGCTAGTGGTGGAGAATGCGTCCTTTGTCCCCTAGCAAACGGGCCCCCTAATTAGACCGGCTTCCCTACCCAGACACAGGAAGCGCTGGCCTGGAGCAGGCCCTGCTCCCCAAGCGGGAGAGGTTGCCCTTCAACCCCCAAGTTGGTGGAGAGCAGAGCAGAGTGCAAACCTTCTGTGGGCAGCTCACCCCCTGAGAGGAAGGAGAGAGAAGGGCCGGCTATGGGTGCCCAGTCCTTTGTCCTGTACTCACCAGGTAAATAAACCAGGCCTAGCTGGGGTGGGGGAGGAGACGATAGACAACAAAGGAGGAGCTTATGGGGGAAATTGGCTCAAAGTGCCGTTTTCCAATGTTGAAATTCTGTTGAGTCTGTGAGTGGAGATGATGAGCAGTAAGTCTCTGCGTGAAAGCAGAGACGGCATGTGTCGTAGATCATATGTTTCTCAAGCAATTCCGTTGAGTAATTTTGTACTTTGTGGAATCCTCAGGGGTTGAGGACATCATTTCAGATTTCTAAATAACTGATGATTTGTCCATTTTAGAGATGACACCTTTTTAAATGTTAACCTCTGGGAATGGACATCTTTCTGAGAGGTATTATTACAAAAAGAAACTGTATTATTTAGGATGCTTTGGGCTCTGGGTAACAGAATACCCAACTAGTAGGGCTTAAACAATAAATGCATTTTATTTCTTCCATACTAAAAAGTCTTCCATTTGTAGGATTGGTTTAGGGTTCAGCAATGTCATGGAGGACTCCGATTTTTTCTGTGTTTTCTTCCCTCCATGCTCAGCATGTTGGTGAAAACTTCCCTCATGGTCACAAAACAGCTGCCACTGCTCCAGGCCTCACATCCTTCCTCGGGCAGGAAGGAAGGAGTGGTGGTAAGTAAGGGACTTCCCAGTCGTGTGGCGCGCTGCTTTATCAGAGAGGAACGTCTTTTCCAGAAGCCCCCCAGCTGACTTGCCCTTACACTTTATTGCAGCGGTTCTCAACCAGTAGGTCGCGACCCCTTTGGGGGTCGAACAACCCTTTAACAGGGGTCACCTAAGACCATCGAAAAATACATATATAATTACATATTTTTTGTGATTAATCACTATGCTTTAATTATGTTCAATTTGTAACAATGAAATTGGGGGTCACCACAACATGAGGAACTGTATTAAAGGGTCGCGGCATTAGGAAGGTTGAGAAGCACTGCCTTATTGACTAGAATAGGGTCACATGGCTGATTCTAACCAACCTTAGAGCCGAGCACCTTATCTCGCCAACAGATCCGTTCTGGAGGCATGGGATAAGGGGGTGGGTATTGGTGGGGAGGCGGTAGCAGTACACCTGGACCTGGTTTTTCAGTTCTGTGCTGTATGAAGCAGAGGTCCCCAGGGAGTCCGAATGGCTCCAGACCCTGGATGCTTTCCGAATTCTTTTCTCCCTCTAAGTGGCATTGCTCTTCCTCCTTCACTCTCAGCTGCCAGCCCTCCCTTCCGGCTACCCCTGTGTGCCTGGTAGAGGCAGCATCACTCCCCGCTTCTGATTTTTGCTTTAACTATATGTGAGTCTAGAAACTTAGATGGAGGACAGTGCACCTTTTTGGACCATGACTATGGCTGTTATTGGATTCCAGGTGTGCTGGTCTAGAACTATTCCTGAATCCATGTTCCCCAAAGCTAACTAGAGCCAGCTCCAGATTCCTATTTTATTAGTGTGTGTTTTTCAAATCAGTAGTTAGCAGAGTAAGCTTTATTGGGATACCCGAGGCCAGGCGGGGTGGGACCTGCAGCCAGCCCCTGCAGTGCACACTGGGTAGCTGGGCACCATTGCGCCCTGCATACCGTGAGGAAGGCAGGGGCTGTGGGTGGCTGGTTCTCTGGTGTCACCATGACAGGCCATGATGATGGAGGATCTATACTTACCCAAGTCCCTTCCACTGACGGGTTCCCAGTCATCAGCTCTGTTAAGTATCATGAAAAACATGATATAGGGAATGGACTGTTAGCATTTGGGCCAGATAATTCATTGGGCATTTTTGCGGGGGGCTGGGGGGTGCTATCGTGTGCACTGTAGGATGTTTAGCAGCATCCCTGTCCTCCAACCACTACATGCCATTAGCCACCCGTAGCCAATGATGATGATGGTGATGTCACTAGACAGTACCAAATGTTGCTGGGGGTGGGGGCGGGTAGACTGAACCCCATTTGAGAACCAGTGGGCTGGAGACTCATGGACAGGGGGGAGGGGAGGCTGAGGTGCCTTGGCGGGCATGGGCTTTCCCCACGACCCTTCCCAAGGCAGCGGCTCAGCGACCCCACGTCCCCTCTCTCTCCAGCCCTCTGTTTTGCTCTACTTTCTCCATAGCCTGTCACCCACTGAATGTGTCTTATTTTTCTTGTTTGTTTATTGGCTCCTGATCCGCTCCCAGCCCTGGACTCTACACCCTGTGGGAGCAGAGATCAGCTCTGTCTTCCTCACCACACTGTCCCCCACACAGTGCCCGGCACGCACCGGGGGTTCAGCAAATATCGGTTGCATATGAGCAGAGAGATCCGTCAGGGGTTCCGAATAGGGATCATTTAATGAGCGTCCCTTCAGACACTTGGATGGACGGTTCCCCTACGTTAGCTCAGTCAGCCTCGCAAATATGGAAACGGTGGCACAGAGAGGCCCAGTGACAAACCGCTGACAAGTGAGTGATGGAGGCGGCCGGAAGCTCGGGTCCCTCGATTCCAAGGTGTGGCTTGTCTGGGGACGCCAGCCCGGCTGCCTCGCTGAGGGCCTGGGGCGGCTGGAGAGGCTGCCTCGGCCCTGCGGTTGGACATGGACATCCTGAGCCCGGAGCACGCGGCCTTCCGGGGTTGATGGGTCCGCTCCAGCCCGGCCCGCCAGCCCGCCAGCCCAAGAGGACCCAGAAGTCGGAGCTCGTGTCCTGGCGCCGGGCGCGGTGCCGGGGCCGCCTGTCCCGCTGAGGACACAGGACACTCACGGCCCGAGAGCTGACTCTTTTTCACACGAGAAGAATCGTGAATCAGCTGCTCTTCGGTGGCTTCCAAACTATTTCTCTTTCTTTCCAGAGGGAAACCGCAATCCAAAGCTCTCAGCCATTTCCTCCCTCAACAGGACACGGGGAATGTGGCCCCAGGAGCCCCCCCCCCCTCCCCCCGGAAATTGTAAGGGAAACCTGAGACTGAACAGGATTTGCAGAGCTGTGCCCTCCCGCCCCTCCCCCCGTGGTAATTAGCACTTAGGATTTCTCTCCTGGTATTTATGTGTTTAGACAAGACAGTTCATTTTTTCCAAACGTTAGTCCGTTCTAACTATAAATCAAGCCCCAAATCTTGACTCCCAACTCACAAGCTGATTCTACACAAATAAATCGTAAGAGGGCGGGGATGTCACAAATGCAGGAAAGCACTGGGACGCCATAAGCGCGGTGTGTGGAGCGGCTGCGTGAGAACATGAACACAGTGGCATGGGGCTGGGGGGGCTGGGGGGCTCCCCGGGTTGGGGGGGCTCCCCCGGAACATCATCTGTGAGAGGAAGGCATTTGAAAATTCGCTGGTCTAAGAAAAATTGGTATTTTTAGTGCTATAAAGTCTACAAAGCCTTTTTTGGGACATTATTTACTTCGTTTCCTCACAACATCCTGTTT